>NW_017728943.1:98062179-98102512 GCF_001723895.1 Crocodylus porosus
CTGGCGCTGTGCGCGTTGGCAGACGCGCTCTTCCCCGCCGCGGGGCCCGGGCCCGCCGTGGAGCCGCGCCTGAGCGCGGGTTTCTGGCGGGCGCTGCAGAGCGGTCTGGTGGGCGGCGACGGGCTGGGCCGCAAGCGGGCCCGCTACCTCCTGCGTCGCGCCGTGGACGCGTCCGAGCGGCGCCGCCAGCACTGCCCCGGGCCCCCCGCCGCGGCGGACGGTACGAGCCCTCCTGGGAGGGAGGGCGCTGCTGCTGGGTGGGAGTGGCACAGGTTTGGCCACCACCGGATGGGTACATTGCAGCCTTGTTGCATCTCCTTCAGGGCTAGTTGCCTCTTCCCACCTGTTTGTACTCTTCTTGTGAAATATACCTCCCCCACAGTTGGAGACCCCATCAAGTCCTCAAAATGGGCACAAGTGTCCTGGAGGTGGGAGGTGGAGTGCAGTGCTGGCAATCCTGCTTGGGGCCCACCCAGCTACTGGTGCTGACGCTTGTGCGTGTGGAGGGCAGGGGTTAGTGCTCAGCCTGGGCTGTGCGCAGCAAACGGTCCCCTTCAGGCCTGCGTAGGTCTTCACTCTTCTGGTAGAGCTGTTAGTCTGAAGCCAAGTAGGAGGCAGGGTAGATCTGCACCTTTATATATTTATCCAAGTAGATATGTAATATAGTGTGTGCGTGTGTCCTCATGCACGTGTGTATGTATATATGTACATGCAGACACGCACATATACACATGCTCACTGTCTATTTTGGTTAGTATCTTTGTCTCTCCTTTAGTTAGTCTATAAGGTGCAGAAGCTCACTCCATCAACTCACTCATTTGTCCTGAATCTCACTCCCTCAGCTTTATGTAAGTGCACATACCTTGCTTGGTGCTCACTACATCAGCTATTGCAGAATAATCCACAAGGCTGATTTGGCATCAGAGTGTAAGCACAAGAAATATTCTGCAAAATGAAGGCTCTTGAGAGGTCTGAAGATGGGTCTAATTTGACTACTTCCATGACTTCTTAAGTCATAGGGCCTCTGTCTTAAACTCCTCAACACTGCAGGTTTAAACACATGCACCCACCCACCCTTGCTTAGTCTTTAAAGTACAAAGCCACCCTACCTTTTACCAGTGTTACAGCCACTTCAGGAGATGAACTGAAAGGCCTTTGTGCACTTGCTGGCACAGTTCACATCCATCTCTCTCATGACTGCAGTCACCACATACCACTCTCACTTCAGTGTGGTGAATAGCTATGGAAATTGTTAGAGCCTTATTAATGCAGTGTTGAGGGGGGTTTAAGATAGAGGCCCTTTGGCTTAAGAAGTCATGGAAGTAGGTGGTTAATGACATTTCCAAATTAGATCCATCTTCAGACTTCTCAAGAGCCTTCAGTTTGCTGAATGTTTCCTGTGCTTACACACTGCTGCCAAGTCAGCCTCTGAGGTTATTTTATAATAATCCACAAGGGCTGTGGACCACTAGCAGAAGGACTTTTTGAAATGCTCACTTTGGTCCTTGGCAACTGCTACCTGTATTTTGTTTTTCTCTTGCACCCCCCATTTTAGATGCCTTATTATGTCTGGGTCTTGAAAGGCAATGAAGGTTAGGGAAACCTTCCCTGTATTTGTTTCTCTCTTGCCTTACCTCACAAAAAGAGAGACATAATTTCGTCCTTCTGGCTTGAGAGAAATGGCTGCCTAAAAAATTTCTGCTTCCCATTAAAATTTCATCAGCTTAGTTGAAACTTTAGAGGTTGTTGTAGTATTGTGTAAGCCATGCAACTTGCCCTTGCAAATTTTGACAGGTGATTGATACGGCCACATTTTATTCCCTTTCCTTAGCGGATTTACCAGGAAAAAGTTTGAATATGTTCTTTTGAAATGAGCCACAAGAGAATATAAGAAAGTGTATGGTTTTATATTTGCTCTTAAAAGTTTGTTAAACTGTAGGGCTTAATTTTTTCAGGGCTTGCTGAGGCAAAGCTACTGATGTCAGTAGGAGTTACGCATTCAGAAAGAGTATAGGATGAAGAAATGTTAAATAGAGTTTACTTAATTCATCTGGAGAGTGTGTTTGTGTAAACTTGAACAAATACAGTGTCTAAATAATAATGTCATATTTTCAATTAGAACCGAGTCTTTTTTGGTGGTCTGCTGAGGAGAATGAAAAACTTGTGCAATTTTGGGAAAATTTCATTTTAATAATGGAAACGTTAGAGGGAAATCAGGTACGTGCTTTTTAAAGGGCTATACAAAACCAAAGCTTATTTATAATATTGCTGCTAATCTTAAGCATATTAAATACAGTGTTTTAAGTCCCCACTTACAAAATACTTGGCGTATGATACATAAATAGTTTAAAGGCAAGGTGGTAATACTTCATCATTTTTGTGGCAGAAAGATGAGTCTTCCAACCCTCCTGGTTTCCTTAATTATTTTTTAGCTGCTAGTGCCCACCTGTTTCATTCTTCTAACTCAGAATCATCCCTTGTGTTTTTGATTCCAAGTCTTTGTTCAGTGTCAACTCAGTTGCTCTGCGGTTTTTTACTGTTTAAAACAAGGTATTCATCTGGCCTTTGCTGAGAGAAATATTAATTACATTGGTTTACTAAAGAAAACTTCACATTCTGTGATGTTTTGAAGGTTTTCAATGCAAATTTTAGTTTTTATTCACAAGCATTTACGTTGCTAATTGGGAAGTACTGTAGTTGGTATTATACAGTAGGAATGCAAATTTAAACAGTTAACCGTAATTTAGAGACACTTCTTATCTAAGTACCATGTACCAGATTCTAGTTACCCAGGTGCTGATCCAGAGTAAGTTAATTAATTTAAATAAAGTTAAGCCACCAGTGGTACTTGATGGAGAGCAAGAACTAAACCCAAGTGTATCTGTTATACAAGATATTTTTTGATAAGTGAAGTAAATTCATTACTTAACTTATAGTTTGAATTTCAGATCCATGTTATAAAGCCAGTTTTGCCAAAGTTAAACCGTTTATATGAATTGTCAGTATCGGGGAAAAAAGGTAAGCTATAGTTGTTTATTCCACTTATTTATGCATACTGGATAAGTGCATAATTTGCTTGGTTGTATAACACCATGTTCCAGTATTTTGCCCATTGATTACATCATAACAGTTACAGGTTATTTGCATACCAGTGAAGTACATAATCTGCCCAGGTTCACACTGTTTTTCAACCCTGCTGTCTACTTCTTAATGCAGCTACTCTATTTAACTGTGTGCTAATGGGCATCAAAATGGTGAAGGGAAATCAGTTGAACATTCGTTTTGAGCTGCTGTTAGAAACCTATTATTGAAAATGAGAGGAGATAAGAGCCCTGAAACTAACTTCTATAATTTTTCAGGCTTCTAACAGCCATGAACCTGGTTAGTTTCTGCTTTTTTCAGGGTGTCTAATAGCATTTGTAAAACTGACAAGTTCTCATTTTCAAGACTTCAAACAGCAACTCCAAAATTAACTATAAAAATTCTGAAAATGACAAGAGTAAATTAGATTCAAATTCATGGGTGCTAATTCCAAAGCATTGACAGTAAGCACTGTGCTTAAGTGCGTATTTCATTTCAAGACAGGATACTTAACATAGACCACATTGTTGCTTATCACATTGACATACTCTTTGTGTCCATCGCTTCTGCTTTAGACAAATACACCCATTTACACTGCTTTTCCTGAAGCTAGCAGGGAGCCAGAGAGGGCTGGAGGGGGTGGTTCTGATTCAAGACATGTAACATGTCAGGAGGACAGACTGGATGAGGGGGAAGATAGGTTATGATCCATTTAAGAAGGAAAAAATAGAATGAATTTAAGAATGGAAAGAAGGTTAAACTAAAATGAGAAACAAGTTATGCTTTTTAAAATGAAAAGTTTATTGACACTATATCATAGATAAGTATGATAAATAGTTTCATAATTGGTAGGGGTGCAAGGGACCTGAGGAGATCATCAAGTCCGACCCCCTGCCATGGGCAGGAAAGAATGCAGGGGTCAAACGATCCTGGCTATGTGATTGTCTAGCCTCCTTTTGAAGACCCCCAGGGTAGGAGCCAGCACCACTTCCCTTGGAAGTTGGTTCCAGATCCTAGCCGCCATGACTATGAAGTAGCGCCTCCTGATGTCTAATCTGAATTTACCCTCTGCCAGTTTGTGACCTTGATTTCTAGTTGCTCCTGGTAGAACTCGGAGAAACAGTGACTCCCCCAGTGCCTGCTGGTCCCCCCTGACTAGTTTGTAACAGGCCACTAGATCCCCTCTCAGCCTTCTCTTGTGGAGGCTGAACAAGTTCAGGTCCCATAGCCTCTCCTTGTAGGGCCTGCCTTGTTGCCCCCTTATAATGCTAGTGGCCCTCCTCTGGACCCTCTCCATGTTGTCCACATCCCTTTTGAAGTGGTGCCCAGAACTGGACGCAGTACTCCGTCTGCGGCCTGACCGATGTTGCATAGAGGGGAAGGATCACCTCCTTGGACCTGCTCGTGAATGCATCTGTGGATGCATGACAAGGTGCGGTTGGCCTTCCTGGCCATGTCCCCATATTGGCGGCCCATGTTTATTTTGGAATCAGTAGCGACGCTAAGATCCTTTTCTGTCTGTGCTGACGAGAAGGGAGTTCCCCAGTCTGTAGGTATGCTGCTGGTTCTTCCTCCCCAGTACCTTGTATGTGTCAGTATTGAAACCCATCCTGTTCTCATCCACCCACCCCTGTAACTTGTCTAGATCTAGTTGCAGCCTCTCTCTCTCCTCCAGCGTGCCCACTTCTTCCCACATCTTAGTGTCAACTGTGAATTTGAACAAGACGCTTTTTGCCTCCCGCCCTCCCCCCCAAGATTATGAATTTGTTGGGGGAATATAGTAGGGTTGGAGCTTTTGGGTGTGATGGTCCAGAAAATATGCAAGAAGCAAAATATGCAAGAAGTTTTTTTGGTGCTATCTTTTATTGGACCAAATATCTATTTGGGGGAAATGTTACACAAGCTTTCAGGCACAAAGTGCCCTACCCTGCATTTTTTATTTTTGCTAGTAGTTTTTGTCTTTGTGTTTGAGAGCTTTGGGTAAGTTTTTTCAAGCCATGTTAAACGTTTATATTTTGTAGTTGTGCTTAGAGAGAGAAGCATATTTTATAAGCCAAATAAATAGCTAACTATCACCTTTCTAAAAAGCCTTAGTAGCATTTCATAATAAGTTTAGTAGTTTTGTATTAGTTTGGTATACTTTAAATGTGTTGTAATGTCATTATTATTTCATGTACCAGTTTAAAATAAATCTGTTTTTGTCACAGGCTGTTGGTTGTTTCACCCTTCATGGCATATGTGTATTTATAAAAGAATGTTTGAGAGTGAAAACAAAACAATAACAAAGGAAGGAGTCATTCACTTTTTGGAGCTTTATGAGGCAAAATGCATTCCAGATTCACCAGGGTTTTCAGAGGTAAGGGCATTTCTTTCTCTGCTGTTTACCAAAATAAAGATATTGTAATCCAAAAAAAAATTCTAAGTCGATTACCTGAATGCATGAGATGTAATTTGACAAGTCCCATATGAGAACAAGTTTAGCCATACAATTATAATAATATTATTTAGAAATGGCCTACAGTCTGAGATTATCTATGTAAGTGGCCAGATTTATTTAGTCCAAGTGAGGAGTCCTTGTTAATAGTACTCTGTTGTTCATTAACAGATTCATACTGTAAGGGTCAGTGCCTGGGGCAGATCTGGGGGTGGAGAGGGAGGCGGTGTGCAGTGTTGCAGTTGTACCTCCCTTTTTGCCACAGGAGCAACAGCTAGTAACTTTTTACAAATCATGTAAGAATCCCTCCTTTCTTAGCATTCCCCTGCACTGCTCAGTGGCACTTTCCTTCCCCTCCACACATTTTTCTTATCTGACTTAGGGAGTTAAAAAAGGTCTCTGGCTGCTGTTCCGATGGGCATGATCTTCCCTCTCCACTTTGCGGGGTGGGCGCGGAGAGAAGAGGGGGCTGCAGACACCCTACAGTGCTGGTTGTTGCCCCTGTACCCGCCTTTTAAAAATCCTGGATCTGCCTCTGGCCAGTATAATCTTATGATTAGTTGAACTTTAATCAACTACAACTCTTACTTGAAGGTTAAATCTAGTTGCAAACGTAGTTGTTTTCTCCCAAGGTACTGTTTGATGTTATAGTCCTATAGAGTTCCTAAGGTGCTTCTTAAATGGAACTGTTGAGCCCATTCAACAGAACAATCTGTCTGTGGAGAAGCTTGCCCAGCAGGCTTTGAAATGCATGTTCAGTGCCTCTCTACTCAGAGGATAGACTCTGAAGCCTTCTGGTTAGCAACCTTAGGTACAGAAAGGTGCATATATCTCTAGGCCAGTGGTGCTCAACCACTGGCCCATTAGCCATATTTGGTCCATGGGGTCCCTGTGGATCCAGAAATTTGACAGCAGAAGAATGTTGGTAGCATTAATTACTGGAGCTTCCAGAGCCGGATTATGCTGGCATGCAGCATGGCCATATCCAGGGGTCAGGCCATGGCTGGGTTCATAGCTGCACACTTTTTTAACTCTCAGGTGTTTCTAGTACTGATTTCTCTTTTGTCCCTTGCAAGAGTTTATAGCTCATCCTTTGTACCAGGTGCATATACCACACAGTTCAACAAGTGTGGTTTTTCCAACAGAAATGACTGTCCACAAAGCTCATCAGGGAACCCCTGGCTGCTGCTGGGAGTTGCTATTATTGAATAAAATGTTTCACACCAGGTGAAATTCTTCCTGTATATGATTCAGGACAAGTAAAATAAATCTAGTTGGTGCTTGTCACAATTTTATTTTTGGCTTTAATATAAATTTAATTTCTCTTTCTTTAGTTTATTATTGGGCCATTAATGGATGCACTTTCAGAAAGCTCTCTCTATAGCAGGTAAACCGTTGATTATTACATTAAGTAATTATTGAACTGTGCTTCTGCTATTGTTGAATGATTCCAGTTGATATCACTTTGAATATATTAATAAAGCATTGGTTAAAGGAGAGCAGGTTGACATGATTTAGGCTCACAGATGTCTTTTGTCAGGTTCCCCCACAAGAGGGAACTCCCTGTTTCTCTAAGCCAGATGTACTTTATTTAAGCCTAGCCTTTTTTAACTGTTTTTTATTTGCAGCTGGTTTTTGGTCCAAGTTTCTTCAAACTTGAACCAAAAACTATTTGCAAATAAAAAGCTAGCTAAAGGCAGGCAACCAAGTATAGAAATTAAGTGGTCAATGTTCTTCTTAGCAGTAGGTTATTAATGGGGTTTCTCAAGGTAAGCATAGTCTTAGGAAGAGAAGTATTAAGTCTGGTGCATAATATATTTATTCATCACGTGGAAAAAGGGAATAAGCAAACCAGGTGTCCAAACTTGCAAGAAGATGTAAAATATTTAGCTTATGCAGATTCAGAGAACATTTTGAATAAATTCACAGTGAACGAATTATTTGTAGATGAATGGGCAACATGATAGCAAATGAAATTTAGGGTTCATAAATGGAAAACAGTACATATTGAACAGGAATAGTGGATTTATTTGTACACCTTACAGGGTCCTAAATTAACTGTCTACTCTGGGCGGGGCGGGGAAAGGTGGCACCATGAAAAACTCAATGAAGACATTTGACTTTAAGTGTATAGCTATAATCCTAAAAGGCAAATGGCATTAGGATACATATGAGTGGTTTGAAAAATAAAATGGTAAATATTACAGTGCCATTATATAAATCAGCCATGCCTCATCTTAAATTCTATGCTGTACTGTTACTGCGTCTCAAAAAGGATATTGCAGAATGAAGGGTTAGGGAAGCATTATTAAAATGATTAAGTGTATTGAAAAACTCTCATATGAGGAGGCAGTGAAAAGTGTGCATTTTTAAAACTTTAGAAAGGAGACAAATCAGATGAGATGCTATAAAAGATAAAATAATGAATTATATTGGGTTAGCTCAGGAGATTCTGACTCCCTATCTCATTACACAGGAACAAGGGATACTCAAAAGGTGGAAAAGTTAAAAGTGATAAATGAAAACCTTTCTTGCACACAGAATATGATTATTCTTTGGGATCCTTTACCACAAGATGTCATGTAGGCCAAGAACTTGCTGTTACCTGTCATCCTGTATATTTGCCAGAATGGCTGGTAAGGAGACATGAGCTGTTGAGCATTGGGTATATAAATGCTATCCAGTTTGATATTTGTGTCACCTGGGACGCAGCCAGAATAGGGGAATGGACAACTCAATGCTCAGCTGAATTTAAGATTTGCATGAGGACTAGTTGATTATTAGGGCTGTATAAAGCTTTGGTCCCTGATCTGATTCAGTGGAGATTTGGCCCAATTCAGTGGCCGTATCTCTGAATCTGAATTGAATTGCAGGACCCTTTAACCTCTCTGAATTGAATCGGAACCCTGTGAATTGACTCGGAAAGATTCCGCAATTCAAACATAGACACAGCTTTAAATGTTTTTTATATATACCTCAAGGTAGCAGGCAGCTCTTGAATGCTGCAGTGCTGGGGCACATGGAGTGTCCCACAGGAGCGCGGGGGGCTCCTCAGCGTGCTTGGTAGCAGACCTGGAAGTGGACCAGAAACACTCCTCGTCTACTTCTGGGTCCGCTGGGGAGTGCACTGGGGGGCCCCCTGCACCTTTCGGCTTAGCAATTGGTGCCTTTTGGGCCCAGGGGGGCACCCGGGGTCCCCCTGTGGTTGATTGCTGAGGCGGGGGGACCCCCAGTGCGCTCCACAGTGGACCCAGAAGTGGACCAGAAGTACTTCCGGTCCACTTCTGGGTTTGCTGCTGAGCACATGAGGGGGCCCCCCATGCTCCTATGGGATGCTCCATCTGCCCCAGCATCACAGCATTCACAAGCTGTGCTTGGTACCTCGAGGTAGGTAGAAAAAATATTTAAAGCTGTGTCTGTCAGAATCGCTGATTCTCCAAATTGGTATCGAATCAAATTGGGGACAGCGATCCAAATCAATGATTCGAATCATTGTCCCTGACTTGGGCTGAATCTGAATCGCACAGGGCCCATTTTTCTACACCCCTACTGACTATAGGTCAATCCAGATAAAATTGAGATAGCATTTATGGGTGGGGGAGTCTCTGTGCTCCTCTATTTTAAATAGGTGTATTTTAAAATATGAAGAAATAGAAGTTAGATATTTACGTGGATACCAAGAATATCCAGAGTTACAATAGGTAGTGCTGATCACTTTTGGGAAGCATATAAAAGCTCATATTTTGGATCTTAAACCCATAACTATTAGTAATTAACGTGAGAGCTCCATTAAGGTTACATCATTCCACAGCTGCATTTTTCAAGATCTCTTTCATCTTTGTCTGATGCATTTGGTGCTGGATATTGTTAGAGACAAAATAATGGACTAACTGGACCATAGATCTGATCCATGAATGGAATTTTTATATTTCAGTTTTTATACTACAGTTACAGTACTGTTTGAAAGTATTAGAAGTACTTTTAAATAAAACTAAAAATTCTTCAGGTAGGTTGAAAAGCTTCTTTTAGTGGCTAGCTTTAATTAATGAATTGGGTAATACTTATGGATAGCTTTGTTTTTAAGAGGCTGTTAATATGTATACAGTGTATGTTTTGTTTTTTACCATACAGGTCACCAGGGCAATTGATAGGAGCCTGTCCTCCCATAGGAATAAAATTACAGAAGTTTTTGGTTGCATACCTCACACTCCTTTCAGAAGAAGAAAAGAGTATGTTTTATTTATTCATTCATTTGTTTATTTTTAGAACATTGTAAAGGTCATGAATCTACTTTCTGTAGTTGATGTAAATATTAACAACTGGTTTCTCCATTCCTTGATAAAACTGAAAAGCAGTCATCCCCTTTGTACTGCACCTGTCAGAGTGTAGGAAGAGCTCTTACGTGTCAGTGAAAAGGTGTGGCAGTACTTTATAAAAGTGTTTTAACAGAAATTGGAGTTAATTCTTGTTGCACCTTGTAACCAGTGTACCCTTGACCTGTGAGCCTGGGTCGGCACGACCGGCTTGGCGCAGAAGGCATAGATGACCGGACAGGTGGGGAATAGTGGTGAGTAGGAGTAGCGGTGAGTAGGAGTCAGGTGGCTTGAAGCGTATTGGTTGTATGAAAGGTTTATTGTACTTACACTACCGATGGTTGCAGTGTAGGTGGGATAGCTGACTTGTTCAGTCACAGTGCATAAAACAGAACGGTCTAAAGGGGTCTGTTGGTTCACGGGGTTCCTGAGTCGAGCCCTTGCTTTCTAACCCGGAGGCTAGGTGCGGCTGCCCGACTCAGTAGTCCCAGAACTGGTCAACAGCTCATGCACAGGGAAAAACTATAACGCACTTTCAATCAGTAAACTTCCGAGAGCTCTTTGAGAAGAACAGACAAACCAGTGAGAAACGAATACGCCAAAATGAAGGTCGGTGGCAGGGAGATGCCTGCAGGTGGCCAGTCTGCTGACTGTGTCTCCTTGGTGTGCTCGGAGTTCTCGGCTTAATGGTGGGAATCTGCTCTTAGTTATAGTCAGCAGTGACAATCACTTCATGCCAATTGTGAATATTTACTGAATGCCAATTACGTTCTTACACAGTGACCTAGATACATTATTCATCTGGCTGCCCTCAGCGGGTTCAAAAGGTCAACCTTATGATTGGCACCTGCAATACTTATCATTGCAGACAACAAGCTCCTTAAGTGTGGAGAACAAACTTTTAACAAACTCCAACTGCAATGCTTCTTTTACCAAAGGAATAAAGGCTACTAGTGCTGAGGGGTCTTTATGGCCTGCGTCCTTACTAAGATATTATGGTCTTTTGCTTTGCTGGCATCAGCACTGCAACCGACAGGTAAAACTCAGACATGACAATTCTAAAGAAAAAACATTGAAGATAAACAGTTTTTAGTCTGTGCTTTCTTTTTAAAATTGTCATAAAAATATTTCTTTTGATTGTGAGAGCCCATCAGTGTGGCTCCTCTTATCAGTGTGCATGTGCTCCATCATGTGTAACAGGAAAATTTTGAGTAATGGTGCCCATCTGGACCACATATTTTAGTTTAGATAATTACACAGAACCCAGTGTTACAATTAAAATGAGATGCTTAGTTCTTTGGAAGACTGAAATGACACTTCCATCTAGTTAGTAGAAAGGCTTTATTAATTAAGTAACAAGTTTTATAGGAAATAACAGATAGACTGTTGCAATCTACAAATAAAATAAGCTGTAATCAAGTCCAGTATATTTTTTCTGTAATAGTGGTTTTCTCATCAATGTGGGCAAGGAAGCGGTCCTGATCTTTGCAGCTTCTCACCAGGCATGGATCTGTTGCTCAGGAACATTAGCTGGGTGCAGGTTATGATGGGTCAACATGGTGCTTTTCTGAGATGAGCGCCCTTTGCTCTGGCAGCTTCACCCTTCTCTTATACTCATTCTTCAAAGAATATTTTCTTGATGGGTTGAAGATCAGGGTCCTTTGGTTGTCTTGTAAATGTTAGCCTTTTGGATCCATCTCTGGTTGTTGTCGGTGAAACTGAAATCAAAAACCTTGATTTCTCTAGAGGTCTATCATTTGCTTAACTATAATATGGCTTGATTGCTTGAGTCCAACACCCTAAACCAGAGGTTTACTACTTGATTCATTGCACTAGGGCTTGATTACTTGAATTGAGCACCTTAGATCGTGAATTGTAAGGCACTGTATAAGTCATAGTTATATAATAGGATAGATCCCAAAATATTTTCCAACTGGCACGGACACCTAGATTGCCGAGGAATGTGGTAACAAGGTAGAGGTAATCACTGTGAAAGAGGAACTTATTCATAATCATTTTAGAGTAGTTGGGCATGGGGTGTACTTGATACCAAAGCTGGAGATGAGATTAACTGTATTGTTGTTTCAGGTGGTCCCAATCTTGAGTTTACATTGTGCAAAAGGCACTGATATTATAATGTAGTCATTTAAATTTTACACATAGGTCTGGTCAAGCTGTGTGTCCAGCACCCAAGAAAGATTATATGGACATGTCTGAGATCCTTGTGCCATGTGCTGACACATACTGCCATTCCCAGAATTCTACCATGTTCTGTCACTGTCAAAATAGTTTATCTTCTTACCTCTTTTTGGCCATTTCCAGCCCATCCAAATGCAATCCTTTGTACTACGAAGTACTACACAATGGATTTCCACCCATCTCTGAAAATGCTGGAACACTCCACTAGAACACAGGCGCAATTTGTTGCTTCCCTCTGAAGTGCTTTAATCTGAAGTCTTCAAGTGGCAACATTGAGTTAACCCAGTGACTTTTATGGAAAGTTAAGCCCTTGAAATGACAGCATAGATTAAGGAGTTTAAAAAAAACAGTCTTTCAAGAGCTGTTTGACTGATTTAGCTGATATTCTCATGCCCATCATGCAGAGATTATTTGCAAGTCAACAAGAATAGGATCCACAATAATGCAGTTTTTTTTTAAGAAAATATCTTTCTCTTTGAGATGATGATACTTTGTATTCTGTGATTTATTCCTTCTGTTAGGAGCCCTCAGCTACTTCAGGGTTTGAGTTGTGAGGTTGCTGAGGAATTGTAGATGGCTGCTCAGCAGGAGCATGAGGCGGTGCAAGGCATGAGCTCCAGTTAATTATGCTGCTCTTCAAAAATTTTTGGACCTGCATGCCTGGGGCATATACACACCTACCCACGCTGACTGCAGCATCTCTAAGAACCAGTTACTGTAAGAAGAGTAATTAATTGTTCTATATAACATGCCTATTAGGCAAGGCAAACAAATCTCACTAAAATCAAAATAGTTTCCAAACCCTGAAGAGTCCTTCATATATCCCATGGGAGACAACTAAAAACTGTTTCCTAAGTAAGATCCTGGGCTATATTTTTCTATAAGTTGGAAGACTTCTTGCAGTTAAGCCATTAAATCAGCAGTCCTGATTCTGCAATAAACTTTGTACTCTTTTCCACCTGCTTTCCCCTTCCTGAAGCTTCCTGGCATCTCCTAGATTTTAGTAGGTTGTCTCTGGACAGCGTGTTCCTCTCAAGTGGACTTTGTTCTAAGACCAAGGTGTAAGTCGGAAAATATCTAAGTTCAATAAGATTACTAAAGCCACAAGTACTACATTTAATAAGAACATTTTATTCATTATTACAGAATTAGACAAATCAATATCTGAGTTATATTTCCACAGTGTATTTTTCATCTGACCTCTTAATGTTAAATCAAGATGTCACAAACAGTTTAAAACAGAGTAAGTAGGCATTTTTTATCTTTGAAAAGAGATAATTTGCTAAATAGGTAACAGCAGCTGTGAAATCACAGAGAAATCAGAATGTCAGTTTGAAGTATTTTTCTTCTGTGACAGTGAACAGCTTTGGAAAAATCTAGTGCTTTTTTATTGTTTTGTAATAAAATTGAATTGATTCGGCAAACTCTAGCATAAGGGATGCTTCATAGGGAAGTATAAATACAGTGGGCCTGATTTCAAAGGTATTCAGCAGTCAGGAACTCCTGCTGAGTGTAACTGAGGAATATATCATCTTTTATCCCTGTTAGTGATGGAATTCCCTGCATTCTGGTTCTGGGCATCTGATCTGCACATAATACCTGTGATTATTTCTCAACTCTTTAATCTGTGACTGATTTACAGTAATTGAACAATCATAATGCAGGTATTTTTTTAATTAACTGTGAAGTTATTTTTTTCCAGTAACAGTATTTCAGATAGAAAATTCTCTCTGTGATAATTTCTCTACTTAGATTGTCTTATGGGCCCAGAACTTTCAAGCTGATTTCTGGCCAGGCTGATAGTGCATCAGTTTCTTGCTCCCTCTAATGGGGGTTACAAACTGCAGACATTTACAGAAAAAGGGAATTGAGGGAGGAGGAGGTCAGAAAAAGAGAGCCAACATTTATATTCTTAGAAAAGAGGTGATCTTTTGGCAGTTAAAAGTCCAGTTTTTTCCAGAGAAAACTTCACTTAAATTCAACATTATAATTAATTCCATATTGCAGACTATAAAAGATGAAAATGATAGTGGGTTCATGAGCTTTCCTGGGAAGCTTTATGTTATTAGTGTTAAATGGAGAAGCATTTATTTATTTAAAGTAAAATATTGTACACATGTATAATTCATTTTTTCCTTTATACATTTATTTGCTGACCAGAAAAGCTTAACATGTCCTTTTCATTAAATTACTTTATGGCACTGTATGATCAAGAAAAAATATGCTACAAATTAAAACAACTCTTGAATAAAATAATTTTAAATCAAATAAAATATTAAATTCCTGTTTAAGGGCTTGATTTGAATGTCTTGCTTAAGTGATACAGAACAGGATCTTGAATGTGCATCATGATAAAACCTGGACTTTTTTCAGCCTACTTTCTTCCCTGCTATTTAAAAGATTTTAGAGAACAGGAAATGGAGTCTGAGAATACAAATTAGAAATTTACATTGGAAAAAAAAGTTTTTTTTATCTGTTAGGGTATTATGTTCAAAATACAACAGTGTTTTAGAGTATTATAGTATTTCAGTTGTTCTTTGTCATTTTTTTGGTTTGCTTTTAGGCAGTTTTCTGTTAAAATTTATACAGAAGATGACAAGCAGACATTGGTGTGCTGTTCCCATTTTGTTTCTATCTATGGCACTGGCATATATCCCAGCATGTAAAGCATTGGGAATGGAAGGACTTCATGCACTAAGGTAAAATTCTACATTGTATTATGTTTCTCTCTGATGCATCCCTTCTCAGAGATTAAAAAAAAACCCAATCATGGCAACAGAATTTGATTCTTGCAAAACATGTTAGCTTAACATTAAAAAAAAAAAAATGTTTCTTTCTCTATCCAGTCATCCAAAAAGTATGCAATGTGCATTTCCCCCCATACAGTGGCTTTCCGCAATAGAGAGGCTTTCACATTTGTCCAAATTTGAATGTTCCTCTGCTTTGGCTCAGTTCAAGCAGACTTTCCTCAAACAGGCCTTTTTGCACAGGTCTACTCTCTAAAGGTAAGCATGGCGATGGATTAAGCAGTGGGGCAGAAGTATTCTTAATAAAAAATACATTTAAGTGAATATTAGGAACAGTGAAACAAGTAAAAAAAAGCAGTCTCCTGTGTTGACTGGTTTATTGGTTTCTTAGTTGGTCCTGGTAGAGCTAAGGGTTATAAGCCAGTAGTGGGAGAAACCGTGCTTAATACAGCCGATGATGGCAGCAGCACATCACAAGTCTTCTACACACCTTGTTACAGCACTGTGTGTGCAGCTGGTTGTAATCCTTATAGCATAGGAAGCTGACTTGTGAAGGGGTTATGATTGGGGTACAAGAGATGCACTAATTCAGCACATTTATTCCTTGATTTCTTTGACAACAAGGATCTTGTGGAGACCTGTCTGGAATGATGCTCTCTAGTGTTCTAGTGAACAGTGAGGGGAGAGAAGCGTTTCAAATATTAGTTGCTTTTGTTTAGGTGTGATTTCCTGCCCCCCCTTCCCCCCCACTTACATACTTCTGTTATTAACCAGGACCATGAGCAAGCCCCATGTCCAGACTGTAGTACATCTTATAAATAAGATAAAGGATTTACACAAGATCACTACAGAGAGAGCCCAAGATTCTGGCATGACATCTAGTGTGATGGACCCAGTTTTAGCTGTTTAGCCACACAGCCTTACATACAGGATGAACAAAGCACATCAGTCTCTGGCTAGTACCCACATGTTTTCCACAGTCAGGGATAGAACCCATGGTCTCCAGTGTGCTGCTGTTTCCTACAACCAACTGTGCAATCGCCTGAGAGAAGTTGTCAAATACTCCACTGTTGGTGGTTGGAGAGGCTAGCATAAATTATGCTTTTGCTTACCAATATCCTGAGCAGTGTTAAGACAGAGTAACTTCCAAAAAGTATTCAGTGTGTGGTAGATATGCTGATATAGTGATATAAAAGCATTTGAAGTTTTTTTGTGAAGTATTTGATGAACTTAAAAATCTGTGTCACATTTCAGTACCTGGTAGAAAAAAGGAAATAAAAACTTTTGAGTCCTTGATTGTATTATTAATAGGGTTTTAAGTGATGCAAGCATCGGTGGAATTTTGAATGATCCAGTTAGCTGTTTAGTCAGAAAGTTTTTATTAAATCTGGAGGGCAATAACATTAGTTTAGATGGAAGTTCCAAAATCCTATATAACAAAATACTAACTGTACATTCAATAGTGGTGTTACAATGCTTATTAATAACTTGCACCCACACAGTAATCATGGGTACAAGCATTTGATCAGAATACTTTCAGCTGGGCTAGTCAGGGAGATTCTAGCTGTCCCATGCTGGCTTGCTTTAGCAGATCAGCTCACACTAGCAAAGAATCCCTCTCTATCACTCCATTTTATCCCCCTAGATATCTCATTACATCTGCCTTCTTATGAACTGATTAGAACTAGCCTAAACTTCCAACAGACTTACCTTGTCATTCTCAGTACACAAAACCTTCCTCCTTTTCTTTGTCCGTTCTTGAGGGTCTTCCTAGACTTTCTAGAGCAAACCTCCTTGACACTTCTTTGGCCTGCTAGTCAGCTTTCTATTAGTTATCAACCATTTCTCCTACATTAGCACATCTATGGCTTATCATAATTTCGTACTGCCAACATTAGCATTTTAAGTGTCCGTGTTGTCTGTCTCTGCTTCAAATTCAATTTCCTGAAAGATGGGCCTATACCTCATGTAAAAAAAAAAATATATCCAAACACCTATCGCATATCTACAATACATTTCTTAATTCTTAAAAATGGAGACATTTCTTCTAATTTTTCATTTCTATGCTTTTGGGTTTTGAAGTAGGTAGAAGTATATCCATATGCTCTCTTAATTTTTGTATGTATATTAAGATACATGGTTGGTCTTGATTTTTTAAAAAAAATTTAAATAGCATGGTATATGACATGGGAAGAGCTTTATTTGTGTGTAGAGAGCATATGGCAGATTCTATAATCCATCATATTAATATCCATTATTGAAATATGTTTGATCAGTAAAGGTGTGTGTGAAGAACTGTTTAGTCCGCTCAAATGTATAAATCTGTATTAAAGTGCACATTTTTCCTATTTTTAGAGATGTCCTGCAGTGTACTATGATCACACATCAGATTCTCTTACGTGGAGCTGCTCAGTGCTATCTTCTTCAAACAGCTATGAACTTAGTAGATGTGGTAAGTGCCGCCACCACCTCCTCCATAGTAAGTTATTACTTAAAGATGATAACACAGCATAAAAAATGCTGCCAAATAGAACTTAGAGCAACTGATTTTGCTGAAATGGTTATTTTGGCAATGGTCAAATGCTATGTTCAAAAAGTGTTAGTTTGAGTAATGGAAGTGTAACTTCACTTCATTGTAAGAAACAATTTGGTTCTTTTTGTCAAATACTCTACTCTACTATCTACTTCTATTGCCATAAGACTTAGGACCTCATTGTACTAAGTACAAATGCTTCTTATAATAGTTTACATTATAAATATTTATTTATTTGTTATGTATGTTTGCAGGTCTCTATTTTTTAATGTCAGGATGGTGATACAGTAGTTAAGGCTGGAATATCACTGTCTTTAGTCTTGAATATCAGTTGTCTAATTTGCTGATTATTCTTTAGCTCTCAGATTCTTAAGTTGAACCAGAAAGATTTTTTTTCTTCCATCACAATCTTTAAATAGCCTGATATCGCTTAAAAATTCAGAGATTATTTTGGTGTGTTAGATAGCTCAAAAAGCATTTTACTAGAACTTGAAACCTGCCATTACTGCTTAGTGATTTGTGCCTTTCTTTTTCTTGAGGATATTCTGTAAAATTTCTAGGTAAAAATTTTATTAAACTACAGTTAATGTATAATGCAAAAAACCATGGGGTTAGAAGAGACCTAAACGATCTATTCCTAAACTATTCCAGAAAAATGATTATCCATCATATTTTTGAAAACCTCCAAAGAAAGGGATTCCAGAACATCCCTGGTTAACTTGTCCTATTGTTTTACACCTAGGAAGTTTTTTTGTGATTTATCCTAAATTTGTTTTGCTGTAGTCTATATTCATTCCTTCATATGTTAATCTCCTTTTCTCTAAGCTAAACATACTTAGTTCTCTCAACCTTTCCTCATATTCCAACTTTCTTTATTGTCTTTATTTTTTTCCTATGGATCTTCTCCAGTTTTCCTTATCCTTAAAATATGGAGCTCAGACCTACACACAATATTCCAGCTGAGGCCTAACCAGGATGCTGAGTAGCATGGTGTTATCACTTCCTGTGTCCTACATGCAGTGCTTCTGTTAATGTAGCCTAAAACTCTTGCTGCTTTGTGACTGCATCATATTGTTGACTGTATTGAGTCTAGAGCAGTGGTTTTCAACCTTTTCATGGTCAGGGCACCCCTCCAGTTGAGACCCAGTGTTGGTGCTACCTGAGCTTACCTCAATGCTTCTGAACCAGGCAATACTGCCTCCTGATAAAACTGCTCATGCCTGCCACACAGCCAGCTGTGGTATGTGTGCCCACTCCTGCTGCATTTGGACTTGGTTCAGAGAGGAACAGTTCCATGCACCCCTCTTTTCCATGGGGAGCGTGGGATGCGTTGGCTTAAGAAGGGCCGCAGCCGAACCAGCTCCTCCCTGCTTTAGGCTGAACAGATCCCTCATGCAGCAGATTTACTTGGCTGCTGCCGTAGCAGGAGTGCCTTCATCACGCTATCTCTGTTGAGAACTACTAGTTTATAGTCTAATGAAATCCCCAGCTCCTTCTCATCAGTGCTGCTGCCTAGTTAGTTATTGCCCATTCTGTTTTTGTGCACGGTTAAGCTATGGGTACTGTACAAGCTGCCTTTTGGCACCCTTTCTTCTTCAGTTAGTATAATGGCACTTTTTTTCCTCTGTTCGGGGATCTCCAATCACTGCAGAACTCCCTGTGCATTTTGTAGGTCGCTGTGGACCTACTTGAACAGAGATTCCTTGTCAATCAGAAGATTTAGTTGGAGCTTTGAAAAATCAGTATAACAAAAGTTAATCTGATCCTTATTAAAAAAAATGAAATAAGTGAATACATCTTTACTTGAATTGTCAGTGTACTCCCACAGCTAGGTACATTAATAATAGGAATTCTATATTCTATAGGAGTTATTTTATAGGAATTGTATGTTCTGATGAACTTATGCTGGAAGTTGAAAAAAGGCAGAAATGAGTAACTTGAGAGTGCACCTTAGTGAGTGGTAAGGGAGAAAGTTAGTATCTTCTTGTCAGATGGAAACAAACTCTCCTGAATTACTGCTGCAGTATCACAGAAGGTTTTTTTTTGGGGTATTTCTTTATATGTGAGATTCTGATTCTTGAATAATTCCTTTAGGAGAAAGTGTCACTTCCAGAAATTTCAAGTTTCCTTGTGTCTCTTAGACCAGAGGAATCCTTAAGGAGGGGGACGATACTGTGGATGGAGGTAAGAACTGAAACTGCTGCTGTTACTGTAATCAATATGTCCTTCAATAAACCATATTAATTTTTTGGTACGAGCTATAGCTTATGTTTTTAATTCTCTATTTTGAACTACCTTAATGCTGATCTTGTTTTGTGCCTAGGTGGTAAGATTTGTGCTTTTTACCTGGAAACTATGATTTCTAATGTTAAGAAGGAATTAATTTTAACTGTACGCAAGTCATTTCGCAGGTTCTGAATTAAAAAAAAATACATGCATCTTCACCGTGTATTGTAGGTTATTTAAAAAAAAAATGTTCCTTTCCTCCTTCACTGACTGTGAATTCTTCAGAAAAAAGTCTCCTTCTTGAGGTAGCACTTCTGTTGTGCTTTTGCTGTGAATGAGGACTGGCATTAAGGCTGCAGTTTTCAAACTTCTAGAGCTGAGCCCCGCTTTGAGTTATTTTTGTTTGTGCCCCTGCCTCAACCCAGATGGAGAGACATGCAAAATATGCTTTCATAAACTTAACAGAGACTAACTCAAGTTAAATTACCTATACCCAGAAATGACACAAGCAGGGTGCGGGACCTGGGGCAAATTGGCTTCTGTGGGGCCCTGCCCTGGATGTGAGGAAGCTGGCAGTGGAGGCGGGTACTGAGCGCCTCGATGTGAAGCTGGCAGTTGTGTAGTCGGCACAGCCACTCCATCCAGGTCCACAGGGCCCCCCAAAGTGCAGGGTCTGGGGTGGTTGCCCTGATTCACAACCCCCTGGGGGCAGCCCTGCCTACACCTGTAAGTTTCAAATTCAGAGATTGAAACTGATATTCACAGATAAAGTACTTACTGACTGTAGCTGTTTCAGCTTCTGCCTTTTGTTTTAGAATAGTATCTTTTAGCAATAAGTACTGCTTCATTTTCACCTCGTAATAGTGTGAAAAACATTGAACTCACCATTAGACTCAGCAGCACTGCGCAAATGCTTGTTGTAATTTTTGTGTTGTAAGAGTAGATAGGATAGGCTAACGAAACCAGAAGGTGGGAAATGTAGTTGTTGCTATGGAAATGATCACTGACTTAATTAAATACATTGTAACACCTGTGAAATCAGTTGCAAAAGGTTTACTCATACTGTTTCAGTGTGTGATGTTGTCAAGTTCTTGTTATGTAATGATAATAAAAAAAAGTAATATATGCCTTGTGCATGATGCCCCCCCCAACATTCCTTCATGCATTTAAGGGGGTTTAGCTATCCATATCAAAGTAGTTGAAAAAGTACATGCGTCTGTTTGCAGAGGCATAACAGGTGCATTAATTAATAATGATGGATAATATCTAATTGTGATGTATAAAAGCTTAAATAGGCATGGGCTTTTTGAAGGAAATTATACATATACACAAAAAGATAAAGATATATAGAAATGAAAGCAAATGAACTTAATGTTCATACACAAGTGGATCCAGGATTTTATGAAGGGAGATGAAAGAGCAGTGACTGGTGCTGCAGTGATGGGTGCAACCCCTTTCCCAGCCTCCTCTCACTTCTCCCAAGCCCCTCCTTGAACCACAGTGTGCAGACCACTATGGGACTAGCATCTGGGGACTTTTGAGTCCTCAGGATAGATAAGAATTCCCCCTGTCCCTTTCCCCTGCCTGCTTCTGTCATCCCAACTCTCCTGGAGAGTTTGGGCACTCCAAAGCTATTTCAGCTGACCTGTGAGCTGGGCTGGGCTCAGCCTGGGACATTGGTGGCAGGTGGGTTCCCCCTCCCTGCGTTTGTTTTGGGGCTGGATGGTGTGGAACCTCTCTTCTCTCCACAGGGGAAACCAAGCAGGGATGAGGAAACTGTAGCTGCTGTCCCATGCTGAGGCCAGCCCTCATGCATTCCAGCTGGAGCAGCTCTGGAGCTCCCCTTGCTGCTGGGACAGTTGCAGCAGCTGGCAGGGGGGAGAGCAGTGTACATGCTTCTGAACACTGGGAGGAAAAGGAGGAGTATTCTTATCTTCGGGGACTTAAAAAGGTCCCCAGTTGCTGCTTCTGCCATGTGGTCAGAAAAGAGGGTTGCAGATACACCACTGCACCCAGGGGCAATGCGTAGGTGCACATGGCTGTGTACCCCCTGCAAAAAGGCGCTGCTGACAGTGTCAGCAGTGCCTGCAGTCAGTCGCCGTTCACCACCCTGCCAATAGCAGTGCTATCAGTGTCTGCAGGCAGTCCATGATTGCCCCTGACCGTGGCCAAAGCTGTTGAAAGCATCTGTGAGAACTCCCAGTTCGCCGACGCTGGGCTCCTGCTGCCACCCTCCCACTGGCACAGCTGTTGCCAGGGTCATGCGCCGTTCATGATTGCACCCCTTCTGGATTTGCCCCTGTTTATAATGCTTTTTTTTAGAGAACTAACATCCATTGTGTAGTTGCAAGCAGTTTAATGTATTGTTATATATGTAGTGGCAGGTTTACGTTAACGTGTTTTTGTATAACTATTAGTGAAAAGTGTCATTTGTGACTGATGCAACTTTTAGCAGCCAGATCGTGTGCTCATGGGTAGATGCTTTTCTGTACTGATAAAAAGTTGCTGCTCTCCAAGGAGAACCCACAGGTATTCAGGCTTTGTCTCCAAATTTAAAAACGTCTGGTACAGGAGAAAAATGACCTGGGGATAACCAGAGTTAAATCACTCCCAGGAGAACTGGGGAGAACAAATGTCTGTATATGCAGTGGCTTCTCTCAGAAGAGAACAGTCCTCCAGCATCTGCCCTCTCTTCTTGAGAGATTCTGTCACTTGCTGGACTCTTGTTCCAGTAGAGAGAAGAACAGTCCCCACAGGTTGACCATGAGGAGTCTGGGGCAGCCAACCAGAACTTCCCCATATGCCCTGCTGCCATCTGTTGCCAGGCAGACTAAGGAAGTTTGCAGAGTACACAGATGTGTGGACAGCGCCACTGCCGCCCCAGCAGCACAGTGTCAGCATTACAGGCTTTCTACTCATCAGGGCCTCAGCATTCAAATATGTGTACACGCCATTCTGGGTAAGTTGCACTACCAGGAGAACAAACCTTGGAGAATTCTCCCAGATAATTTGAATGTATGCATGCAGCCAAAGTGAAAACTTGTAGATGTGTTTATAAATAGTAATGTATTTGTTTTATTTAGCTTTGCAGTTGGCTGTGCACTAATGATGGCCACTTCAGAAAGTCCATAGAAAGTGATCTTGAGCATCAAGAGAGGTCATCATTAAGTACATATGTACTTACTCTTGTTGAAGATTACCTTAAGACACCACCATCTGAAAGTAAGTTCAGATAATATTTATGAATTTATGTATCTTAAGTGCAGAGTCTAGTGTCAGAATATTAAGGTTATGAAATCACTTACTCAAAAATAGTGCAACTAGGATGAAAGTTTTTGGTACAGAGTTTACTTGGTTAAACTCCACATCCCAGCCAGGCTTTAGTTTTCTTTTTTTGATGCATATTAAATACAATGTTTTTTTAAGAACAAATGAATAAAAAATAACATTTGAAGGAAAAAAATTGTAACTGCATTTATTCTTGTCCTTGCTTTACGTTTTAATATGGCAGTATTGCTAGGTGTTTTGTGTATTGTTTTCCCCCCCTCTCTTTCTCCAGCCCACTTTTCAGGGGAGATAGTTAAGTTGTTCAAGTAAATAGTATTTGCAGTGGAATAGACTAGTAAGACTGCCTAAGGAAGTTGTAAAATCTTCTTCATTGGAGGTTTTTAAGAAGAGTTTGGATAAGTATTGAATATGGTTGCTTTAGGAGTTGCATTCCTGCATTCATACAGGTGATCTCTGAGGTCCTTCCAACCGTGCGATTCTAGGTTGCATGGTTTAAAAAAATCCACAGTTTTTACCAACAAAAATTGTATAATAAACACCCTGGAAGTTATTACCCAAAGAACCTTGTCTACCCTGGCTACCCTGGAACTAACATGGTTATGGAGGTACAGATACATTGTATTTTTAGTCGGAAGCTTTCTGTGCATCTTTCTTGAAAGTTACAGTACTCCGTTTAAGAGCATAGCTTGGAAAAGGCTGTGTGCTTACCTGAACTCAGTGTAAACAATGCTCGTTAGCTAAAGGAATAGCCTGCTTTCCATGCTTCTTTAAGTCTCTTTGTTTCTTGCTGCCTTATGTCTGTGACAACCTTGAAATTGATGGGACCTGGTTATTTCAAGGCTGTTTTAGAAGCCTTGATATTGACAGCTCCTCGTCTATTTAATCAATTATGCAGTTGAGTACAGTTATTTTACAAAATAGATAGTGACACCAAAGCATACCTGTGCACTTACCTGATATGCAGATAACTGGATATTACTAGCTTATTCATGGGATCAGTGCTATTGTGCAATTAAGCAAATCACATATTAAACCTGAAAGTGTCAGAAGGAAGTTCACAATAATTTTTGGAGCCTAGTCTTCAGCTTATTCAGTGGGTAAAGTTGAAATATTTGTAATCCAAAAGGCATGTAGTGTCTTCTGTCTTACATTGCCAGTACTTCAGATATCCTGAATTTATTTTACAATCATTTTCTTTCAAATTTATCTCTTTGTGCATCTTTGACTATTGTGTGAGACCTATCTTGTTGATAAAATGCATGCTGCTACATGAGGTTTATAAATGTGAAATGTCGGAAGTCAGACATGTTAAATTTATCCTTCTAGAGAATAAGAAGTATGTGTCGGATTTTAGTACTGGTGTGTACATCAGAATAAGATTGTATTATTAGAAAATTATTTTTCTAAAATCTTTTATAATTGGAGATGCTCCAAAATATCTCATTTCACTCGTGATAATTAGAGCAGACTGTTGAATTACTAAGTGTGTGGGGGATGCATGCTGCACAGGTCATACCAGTGCAGGATATCACTCCTCCTGCCCCCCCCCAGCCGAACAGCAGTGTGCCTCCCCCACTACACTGCGATATGCAAGCCCCTCTGCCCCCCACTGCACTGCAACATGCGGGTGCCCTGGCCTCATCTCACCTTCCTGGCTGCACCGTAGTGTGTGGGAGCCCTGTGGAGCTGCACTGTCACCCTATACTCCCAGGCAAGGACAAGAAGTAGAAGCTGGAGGGAGGAGGAGCATGGAGACCTGCAGCTGGAGTGAGGGGTAGGAGCAGTGGCTGGGTGGGAACCTGGAGCCTCAGATTAACTCTTTGTGAACTGCCAATTGGACAGCCCTGAATTACAGACTCTAAAATTGTTATCATATTCATCTGGAAATTTCCAAGATACACTTTTTGCTAAGAACAAGTTCGGCAGAACCTCCCCATCTTCTGAAATGTGTATTTAACCATTGCTTTAGAGCTCTAGGTCAGATGAATAAACAAACTTCTTACTATAAAAATAAAAAAGTTATCAGTTTACTTGACCTATCCACATTTGATAAATAGCTTGTTGAGAAAATTATACTTGTAAGAATTACAGGGATGTAACTGCTTCTGTACTGAAACTCCAGAGCAGGTCTTTATATCCCCAGAGTTAGAAATCCAAAACTCATCCCAAATTATAGCTCTTAGACTCTTTTGTAGCAAACAGTTTGTAAAATATTTGGATTACTGTATTTCTGTTTTAAGGGAGCTGAATTTTTCAACAGGATTTACACACCTCCCAAGCATGTGAAGCTGCTCTGAAAAATCTCAGCATTATTTTTAAATGTACTTAAATAAAGCAAATTATTAAAAGATGAAGTATATAACCTATTTTTTAAGATAAGTACCTGTAGATTTAGCACTTCTATAATAGAAGAAGAAAATTCAGGTACTTTAAATTTATATATAAGAATTCAAAGCTTGTTACAAATCTTTAGCCTGACATTTAGTAATTGAATCCATTAATCATTTATATACCATTACCTTCTGCTAATAGGATTGTAAATAAACAACATTAAAAGTTAAAGAAAATTACCATACTGAGGTGTTGTTTTTTTTTTAAATACCATGGAAACTTTAAATTATCTTTAATCAGGGGAAAGTTGCTTTATGCCTGACTGGTTTGAAGCTAAGCTTGTTGCTACAATGATTCTGCTGGCTGCAGATGTAGAGGAATTGAAGAATAAACACAGGTAAGTTTTATAAATTTAATTTTCCCATCAATTTTTTTTCTTTTGGGCTTGGTTCAGATCTAATTGAAATCAGTGGGAAGGGTGTTCTTGACTTCAGTGGGCTTTGAAACAAAATGTTAGTCTTAGCCTTAGCACTTGTCACTTGGTAACATTTTCAAAGGAGTCAAGGTGACTTACCAGTTTGACTTGGGCACTTTAAGTATACATTCAGTAGACGATTCTCTTCTTAATTTTTGTTTTTGTGTAGTGAAAAAATCAACATAAAATGGATTGAATTAAAGGCTTTCTTGTACCCTCTTCTGGATGTCTTGCTGAAACTTGGCACTAATGTTTATATCCCAACACTGAAAGCTGATAAAAGCCTGCAACTGCTGTTGAAGTTATTACAGACCTGTTCGTTAAAATGTTCTAATCCTCAAGATGGTTAGTAATATCTTAAGTATATTGTCCTATATTGTTTATTGTTAAACTAAAATTATGAGGTGTTTGTTGTGTTCAAATTATATTGCCAAATATTAACAGTTTTTAATTAATGTAGCAGTTGCATTACAGGCTTCAATGTTTACAGACTTCAGTGTTTCACAGTAAGCTTTCAATAATTATTACCATTCCTGATAGCTAGTATTACTAAGGGGGAGTTAGTTGCATTCGGTTTTGGCTTGTACATTATTAAAAGAATTCTTAAATAGTTTTTAAATTCAGAATCTTTATGACTAATGATTTGTGAACAGTGCTACACAGGAATTATGGTGAACTATAATGGAAATTAGTAAATTTAACAGTTAAATATGCAATTTGATTTTCTAACCAAATTAGTAATATTAGACTTCTACAAATGCAGTCAAATGAGCCAGTTTCAGTCATTTTAATAAATAGTGAACGTTGGTGATAAACCCAGTATGATTTGGAACATCTTTGAATGTGTTCATTTTATTGCAAGATCCTGGCTGGTTTCTTATTTAATTGAACCTTTTACCTGTTCAAAGTAAAGCGATGTTGACTGTTAAATAATCACAAAAAGCATCAGGCTTTGATTGGCCTCCTCTGGCCTTTCCCACATATGTAAAAGTCAATATGGAAGACCTTGAAGAAATCCTCAGAGATATCTCTGAATAACTCTTCTAGAAGCTGAAGATCTGCTTCGTAGCTGCTAGTTTCATAGCAGATTCAAAAAGAGAGACTCCATTCTTGTGCTTTTATATCTTCTCTTTGTTCTATTGATTTCTCTATTTTAGAGCAGCGAGGGCATACAACAGCTTTTGGTACCATTTCAGTATTGATGCATTATCTCTATTTCTTGTGGTGCCAGTTAGGGGTGCACTGATAAAGATCTTTTGGGCCAGTATCAATGGCTGATTATTAAGGAGCCATATTGGCTGGTACCGATCTGATTGCCAATATGCAGCCAAGCACCTTTGAAAACTGTATCCAGCTGGTAAGTGTTGCAGGGGAAGGGGTGGAGAGGAGGGAAGGGAGCATGGGGTTGGGGCAGATCGAAGCCCCTGCAGTGAGGGGCTGGGGTAGGTGCTGGTCAGCTGAGGCAGGGTGGGGCACGGAACGGAGCTGGCAGCTCGTCTGGTGGCGTGTGGCAGGGGGGAGAGCAGGTTCTGCTATGCATACCCCAGGGGAGTCATGGGGGAGCATGTGCCCCCTGATCTGTGGGGGGGCAAGGGTGGGCTGCTGCTGTGGGGTGGGACCAGGACAGTGCCAGGCTCTTCCCCACAATTTGCCGTAGCCCACCCCATAGCCCCCTCCCAGTGCCGCCTCCTGGCCCAAGCGCAGCCCCAGCCCAATCCCCCTACTGGGAAGAGCCTGGTGCTGCCCCCGCTCCAGCACAAAGTGGCAGCCTGGCTTCACCCCACACAGTCTGGGGGTACATGCCCCCACTCCCCCATGCCTCCCCTGGGGTGTGCGTAGTGGCAGGATCCATGTCCTCTGAATGAGCCTCTCACAGCTCTGTCCCACACCCCACTCTGCCCCAGCTGGGCAGTGTCTGCCCCAGCCCCAACCCCAGCTCCACTTTTTTTCTCACTGCAGGGGCCTCGATTTGCTCTCTCTCCACACCCATTCCTTCCCCCCACAAGAGACTTACTAGCCAGATGCTGCTCTCCACATCGGCCAAAAAAAACTGGTTGCCAGTAATGTTAATTTTCCTTTTATCGGTGCCAATACAATATGGACCGATGTATTGGTACACCTCTAGTGCCAGTAGGGCACGGCTCACCCAAAAAGTGCCTTGACTTATGTTACATGGACTGAATGTTTTGCCACATTTATTTATTTCAGTTTTTACTCTTGTAACTTATGTATGTCTTCATCTGTAGACTGTCATGGGAATGTATTTTGTGTTCTCATGTTTCATAATCAGACTCTATCCTAAACTTCCTTTAATGGTAGATACTGTTGTTTCAGTTACAATCCTTGCTCTCATTAGCTCATAATTTCCTGAAAATAAGTTTTAGGGTATGCTCTACTCAAAGATAAAATACTTGAGAAAGTATTAAGAAAGTAACATAACAATTTTCACTTCTGTATTCATATAAAACTATTCCCCATTAAAAAAAAAAACAAAAAAAACCCCCAACACAACCTGCCACACAGTCGCCAAATTACTAAATGTAGGTGCCTCTTACTGTGTCCCTTGGAAGCATTGGACAAGTGGCAGTTTTGCCTAAGTGATCTTTTCTAATGTGCGTGCTCATTCTTCAGTTTGCCTACAGCCAGAGGATTATTTTTTCAAACACATATATGTATGATTGCAAGTATGATCTTCTTGGTGAGGTATATAATCTTAGTTTAATATAAAAAGGCACTTTTCCGGCTTCAAAGGCAGTTGAAGGAATTTTGCTCTATTTTTTTTCTTTTAAGAAACTAAATGTTTTTGTGGAGAGAGTAGAGAATAAATAATGTTTCAGAAAAATAGGAAATTTGAGTGCGAATTGAACCTGTTCTACAGCCTTATCTTTACTGTACAAAGTCAAGACTGAGCAACTCTTGTAATAAAGATTAAATTAGTGCTCACACATAGTTAGGATTATTGGAATGCCATAATGCAATATAATGAAGTTTGAGAACAGTTCTAGCTACTGTGGGTTCCCAGTTGGTAAAACCCTAGAGTATATGCTTAGATAGAAAAACTATTTGAGTGCTTATAAGTTAAGCACATGCTCAGGTGTTATACTGGATTCTTTTATTCCTTGGAGTCTCAGAACAGAAAAGAAGCCATATGCCTGAAGAAGGGTGATAATACCTGAAAGCTTGCAAAAAATGTTTCCCCAACTATTCAGTTGATTCAATAAAAGATATCACATCTACCCAACGAACCTTGTCTGCATATGTTCTTAGACCAGCTATAACCAAAAAAACCTAGATTGCTGCATTTGAGCATCTTTTAGTATAAACTTACATTGGCATCTGATAAACAGAAAGTGACAAACTAGAGGTTTACCTGGCTATTAGTATGACACCCTAATTTATCAGCTTTGATTTGGGACTCTGAATGCCCTTCAAATATACTAAATGTTTTAAATACTTATTTAAGGGATTTTCAACATATAGTTTAATGTTTTGTTTTTTTTTAAGAAACGGAGCATTGTATGTGTTCTGGAGCATAGGATGCCTAAAGCTAAGAAGAAGAAAAATGATAAATATTTCTTAAACAAAGTATTTTTCCATTGTGTTAGTGATATTTTTTTTGTTTGTTTTCTGTACAGATGGGGTATTAACTTTTCTCTGGAAGTGTGTTGAGACTTCTGTAGATAGTGTTTTAGATTTTGTTCTTCGAAGGCTTACTACAGGTGATTTAAACACTGTAAGTATTTCCTGAAAGACTTGCTGTCTACTTGTTTTGGTGCATTTTTGCTTGTTAATCTGATTCAGCAGAATTTTTTTACAAGTTTCTAAACAAAATACTTCCCATCCTCAGAACATCATTTTACATAGAAATAGTCATGGTAAACTTATTTTAACAGTAACCTGCTGAGGCATGTCGGGTTTTTTTTCAGTGAAAGGAATTCAGAAAAGATCACAATACAAATGAAAAATTGGTTGGTTTCTTTTAACCATTAAATTGACTTTGTAGTTGGCATTTGCAACAGAAAAGGACAAGGAGCTTTTTATATTTGCTCATATGGTATGTCACTGCTCAGATCTAAAGTCCAGCAGAGATACTGACTGAGTGGATTTAGGAGGTATACATCTGTCAGTTTGAGGGTTTGGGGTGTTTTGGTACTTCCTGAAGTCATATTTCTATTGTCCTTCTCCCATTTTATTGTAGTGTATTACAGGCTTGTGAAAATTTTAAAATCTTCCCATTTTATTGTATTAGTGAAAGTCTTAAAATGATGCATTGATAGTAATGTTTAACTACCTAAAAAAACTGCTAATAATCATTTATATGCATCAGACTGACACAGAACTCTGCAAAGAGTTAAAAGTGTAGGTCCCTTATTGAATGGAGAAGGTAAGTTAATAATATACTACGCAGAAAAGGCTGTTGTGTTTACTGCCTACTTTTTCAGTCTTATAAAGAGTTAATTATTAAATGAGGAGCACAGTCAGTCTTGGGGATGAGCTGTAGGTAATCAGCTAGTAAAAGGAAAGAACAAGTTAAAAATCACATAGATAAGATGGATACTTTCAAATCAGCAGGACCTGGTGGGATTTATGCTAGAGTAATCCAGGAATTGGCTAAGTAATTGTGGAGTCTTTGACAATTGTGGAGGTTGTGAGGTATTTCAGAAGATTGGAGAAGGACAAACAGTGTCCAACTTTAAAAATGGAAAAAAAGCAGGATCCAAGGAATTGCAAACCAATCAGTTTAACTCAGTACCTGTAAAAATAGTGAAGCATACCATCAGTCAATCAATTTCTAACCACCTAGAATTAGAGATGCACTGATACATGGGTCCCATATCGGATCACAGCTGCAGCACAGCATATGGGTGGACAGGAGCGCAGCCTGGCTTTGTGGAGAGCAGCCTGGTTCGGCTGGTAAGTCTGTTGTGAGAAAAGGGGTGGGAGAGGGGGCAGATTGAGGCCCCCGTAGTGATAGAGAGGTGGGGTAGGGGCAGGCACTGCCCACCAGGATGGCACAAGGCATAGGACAGATCTGCGGCTCATCCGAGGTGGAGGTGAGCTCCTGCTGCTGCACGCACCCATTTGGGGGGGGGGGGTGACTGTTGGGCTGGGGCTGTGCTGGGCTCTACCCGGCAGGGGCTATGCCTGGCTGCTCTTGAGTTGGGTGGTGGCAGTGGTGCTGGGAGGGGGCTGGGGTGCTAGTCACCCCAACATTTTCTGCAGCCCCCTTCTTCTAGCACTGCTGCTGTCTGCCTCTAGCCTAGCCTAGCCCAGCCCAGCCTAGCCACCTGCTGGGAAGAGCCAGTGCTGGCCCCAGCCAGTGGCAGCAGCTTGTCCTCAGTTTGCATGCAGATCTGGGGGCACCATCTCCCCCTCCCCCCCATGCCCTCCTGGTTTGTGTGCAGCTGTGGGAGCTGCCCCCCCCGATGAGCCGTGACTCCGTCCCATGCCTTGCCCTACCCCAGCTGAGCAGCCCCAGTCCCACTCCTTTGCTCACTGCAGGGGCTTCCATACGCCTCCCCCATCCCTTCCCTCCACCCATCTGTTGCCCCACAATGGACTTACCAGCTGGTTGCCGCTTTCCACGCTGTGGGGTTGTATATTGGAATCATATTGGCCAATATGGCTCATTAAAAATTGGCTATTGGTGCCACCTGTACCTAGAATGTATCAAGGTGTTAACTAGGAGCTAATGTAGATTTGTAAAGAACAAATTATACCTAATCAACCCAGTTTTTCTTTCTGTGATAACGTGGTGGCTCTTGTAAAAACAGCAACAACCCCCCCCCCCCCCAAACAAAGAAGACCCCCATAAAACAAAAAATCCAAGTGAAAGCAGTGTATGCAATGTACCTTTACTTTAGTAAGGCTCTTGACACTATTTCTCACCAAACAAGTGAGGTAAAGAGATATAGTCTAGAGAGGAAACTACTTTAAGAGGGTTTGTAAGTGGTTGGAATAGTATGCTCACAGAGTAGTCATCCGTGACTCGGTGTTAGCCTGGGAGGAGATATTTCCAGTTTCATACGGGTCTGTCCTGCATCTGGTGCTGTTCAGTATCTTTTATTAATGTTTCAAAGAATGGAATTGAGTGTACGTGTATGCTTAGCAAATTTGTCAATGGCATTTAGCTGGGTGAGGTAACAGGCATTTTAGAGTAGCTGTTTTCAAATTGAGGTTCATGTACCCCTGGAGATAGTCAATACTAAACTTTAACAATGGTGATGGAGCTTGTGATTAGTCTGTATGCAGTAAGTAATGGCATTTCTGCAAGTAGATGTTGGTATTGACACTTTCTAAAGATGCACATGCAAGGTGTAGGGGTACAATCAGCAGTATTTTGCAGGTAAATGGGGTAAACAGCTAAAATGTTTGAAAACTACTGCTCTAGAGAAAAAAATCACCTTGATACATTGGAAAAGTGTGTTAAATAAATAGGATGAAATACACTGAAGGCAAGTGGAAAGTACTATACTATATTCCTGAAGTCGTCTGTTCAGTTTGGGTCTGCTGTTTCAAGAAAGATGTGGACAAAATTTGTAAGCATCCAGGAGGGAGCAACAAAAATGATTAATGGTCTAGAAAACAATGAGATGAGGAAATGTTGTGGGAATTTGAATTATGTAGTTTAAAGAAGAAAAGACTGAGGGAAGGATTTGATAAATCTTCAAGTACTGATAGGATGGGTTAGAAAGAGGATGGCAGTCAGTTCTCTGTTGATACACATGATATGACAAGAAATAATAACTTGAATTACAGCATGGGAGAATTAGTTTATATGTTAAAAAGAATATTCTAATGATGAGGGTGTTTTAAGTACTGGAACTTATTATCTCAAAGCTGTTTTTCCTCCATTACTGGAAGCTTTTATACAGTTTAAGCATATGTCTGGCATGTTTTAGATCAGAGGTGCTTAACCTCTGGCCCATGTACCTGTCATCCATCCTGCGGGACTCCTCATAGGTCTGGAAATTTGGTGGGGGAGTGGTGGCAACACTAATTTCCACTTTGCTGCTAAATTTCCAGCCGTATGGGGAGTCATGCACGCTGGACAAACATGGCCCTGTGTGTTAGGTCATGACGGCACATCGGGCTGCTCTGCAGCCAGAATTGGGCCTGTGGGAGGATTAACACGCAGGATTGGATTGGTGCACAGGGTTGGGTGTGTGCGTGGCAGAGCGAGTATGCAGGACCAGGTCATCGCACTGCATTGCACCTGCAGACTGACCCCACACTTGAGAATGAGGAAAAAGATAAAATGGTGTGAGCATCAGGGACTGAAGAGACAGAAGCAACAGGCCAAAAGATGAATGTGGTAGGAAAGCAAAGTAAGACAGAAGATAAATGAGAGCTTGTTTTTATCCTGGGACTCTAATCTGTGATGAGGAAACGTCTTCAGGAGAAGAGGGGGCAGTGGTGTGTTTGATAGAACTGATTGCCAAGGCCAATATGGGAAGAAAGGCAAAACTGCTCTTGGTGGAAAAGAAAATTGGAAACTTACTTCAGTGTGTCGGGTTTTGTCGGGTTTTTTGCTGCTAATGGTTACTCAGACAGAGATCCTTGACGTAGATGGGAACTGGGTAGAAAAGGAGAGAAACTGTCCCTAATTACAGGAAAAGAAAACATTTTAGTGGTTGTGATTGCTCCTGACTTTTTCTGTAGAAGTTGTTAGTTATGTCTAATTTTTAGTTGAAAATTTTCCCTTTTTAATGCTAATTTTTTTTTCTTCATTTGAGGTTTCAGATTTGGATCGTTGTAATTTATACTTGGCTTTAGTATCAGAGCTGGTAAATTTATCATTGAACATTGGTTGGAAAAAGGGACCATCCATCTGGAATTTCATCTTTTCTTTGACAAATGCCTCTATTCATACTCTGCAGGAGGCAAGCAATGAACAGGTAATTTTTAGATGCTTTCAAACAACAGGGTTAAGGAATGGCTGATTATATGATAACATTTGTTAGTTAATATAATATTTTGCAGAATACTCATGTAATTCATTGGCAGTTTAAATATTTCAGGTAAATGCTCTGTACCTTAGCTGCAAAAGGACATTTTTAGTATTGCAGTACTATAATTCTCTGTTAACTTACAAAACTGCTATGTAATGAAAACAATTTATTGGTTATAATAATGGATTATGATGTTGAATGCTTTTTCTTCAACTCCAGTAAAAGGTTTGATATCTTTAAAATAGAATAAACTGCAAGCCCGTTCCTCTCAAAGCCTCATATGAATACAATGTTACATTTTCAAGATCAAGTACACAATGATAAAGATTAATTTTATATTGTAGTTTCTGTATTAAAATATTTTTACATATAAAGCAATGTATGTTTAGCAACAGAAAGAAGAAAATAAGGTATTAAATATGAGAAATATGTTTGAATTAATACTGCTAGAAATCCTTACATTTTTGTAATTTACTGAAATGAGTTTTTGATCTGGGAGCATTTGCTTTATCAAAAATATTTTTATACGGATTTAATTTCCTAAGGTGTATTTTAGCAGGCAGCATAAAGGGAGAAGAACTTAAAAGATTTCTTGTTCTTTTTTTAACACTTCTTTGCCTTACATACCTTACAATTTGCTGCATCTTTCAGTGGAATTTTTAAGCTCCTAGAACCAACAAGTGTTCACCTAAACTGTTCATCTGAGACCTTCATTCAGCTACTTCTTATGAAACCGTTGTTAATTTTACAGTTGGGTGTCTTTAAGTTGTGATTGTGTGTGTGTAATCCATCTTTTAGTGCATATGTTTTGCTTGAAGGATACTCTGCTCTAAGTGAATACTATAGATTTTGTCAGTCATCTGTTGGGGGAAGGAATGAGGAACCATTTTGTGTTCCTGATACCTAAAGGCATTCAGCAAAAATTTTATGATAACTATTATAACTTTGTTTTGAAAATGGCCAAGCACATTGACGGTATACATTGTCAATTTTAAATAATCTGCTTCTCTGCCCCATTGATCCTCACTTGAACTTGTATGATTCTATACAGAAATCACTTTAATTAGTACTAAACTGAATCTTGTACTGTAGGAAGTGGCCTAGTTTCTCTTGCTTCCCACTCTTCTCAAATGGAATATATCTCTCTTTTTGGAATGACTATTTTTGTCTTCAAGAGCAACTAAAGTAGTCTAGTTACAAGCTTGGATTGTGACTGCATGTGCCTGAATTCTACTTTTTGGTTCAGTTTTCCATAGCAGAATTTAAGTTTAGAATTTACGAGAGAAGTTGATGTGTGACTATTTGAATAATCTGTTTAAAATCAATTTGCTGTAAATAGAAAATAGGAATTTAAGGTTGACCTTGGTTGCAGGTCAACCATGACTGTAGGTGCATAAGTGCAAGAATATTCTGGAGTGAGTTTCTGTAATTTGCAGGATACAGTACGTACTTGTTTTTCCCTATATTTTATTTTGTAGTCAGGTTTTCAGATATATTGCTATGTTTTACCTTACCAGAGGAAATTGCACTATGTTTTACTCTTTATGTTTAATTTTAATATACCAGGAGCCAAAACTTCGAGAACAGATTCAGAAGGTAGTTAGTATGGCATCGCTAACTGTGGTGTGTGAGATTATTGATCAGAAACCTGAACTGCAACTTGAATCTATGCAACCTGTTGAGACCCTAAAAAGATTTATTTCTTCTGCTCAACTTAATCAAGTATTAAAGAAGCCATCTTCTGTTGAAGAAAAAAGTAGGTATGTTTGTGCTACGAATCATGTATGAATCATTCTCCATGATAAATTTTTTAACACCAAATAAAGCAAATCTAAAATGCCTGTCTTATTTAGTAATATTTGACAAGATACAATTTTTTTTATGTTAATTTAAATAAAGAGTTCAAGTTATCCAAATAGTCTTCCAGCTTCTTAGATACAGGTCTTGGTGAAGATTAAATGGGTTGTCTTATCTCAGCCTATTCCGTTGTAACTCTGGAATGTAGGGCTCAGTCAGACTCATTGAAGTCAGTAACAAGGCTTTTAGTTGTCTAAATGGCAATTTCATGTCCCATTAAATACTTTTGATTCTGTTCTGCTTGTGTTAGGGTAGTACACGATCACATAGTTTGTGCATAGGGAAACTGATGTATTAGTATGGACTTGAACATATGGTCTCTTTTTGCAGTTTATTTGAAGAATCAACTTCTTGTCAAGGATGGGGGAAAATAGTTGCCTGCTACATACATGATCAGTGGGTTTGCCTTCATTTTCTTTTAAAAAAGTATCAGAACCATATACCACGATCAGAAGATGAGACTTTGGAATTAGATTTGCCTGCAGTTCAGAGACCAAGAAGAACTTTCCAGTCTGCTTTGGAAGCTCTAACTGTTCTTCCTTCTGAGCAGGTTTTACCTGTGTTTCATTGCATGAAAATACTTATTCCCAAGGTAAGAGACAGAAAGCAGTTTAAAGGCAGTAATAGCCAGAAATATTTTTTCTCCCCCCAAAATAAAACACTGCTTCCTGCTCTTGTGTTTTCAGCTTCTGGTTTCATCTGAGACTCTCTGCATTGAAGCGTTTGATCTGGGTTGGAAAATTATATCCTCTCTGAGCAACACACAGCTAATATTTTGGTCTAATTTAAAAGCCTTTGTTCAAGTTGTTTTTCATACTGAGGTTCTTGCTGTTGCAGCAAGTAGCAAAGGTCAAGCATATGCAAAAATAAGAGAAGTAAGTGCTTTTTTTTTTTTTTGGTAAATGTTTGTAAAACTCTAGCTGATTGCATTAAGAGGGCAGGGCATGGGTGGTAACTTGAAGGACAATTCTGTTCAGAATGACAAACTTTCATAGGTGACAGCCTACTTTGTCAGATGCTATTACAAAGTAGGCTTTTTCCAATGAAAGTTAATGCCTTTCTGAATAAGTTAGTCTTTAAGGTGCTACCTTGCTCTACCTTCTGCCTGACTTCAGACTCAGACTGTTAACTATCTCTTTCTATTTTATTAGCCTGAGACATCTTTCTTTTTTAAAACATGGTTGTAATTTTTTCCTCTTAAAATTAAGTGATTTTTTTTTTCACTTGAAAAAGGTGCTGTTTTCAGAACATTGGGCCCAAAGGATCTTCAAAATAGCTGTACAGTGTAATTCCAACCCCCATCTGGAAGGGATAAGAGATGGTTGCTCTGTTTTTTTACTTCTGTTCAATGCTTTGTCACCTGAACCTTTCTATTGGGGGATTAGTGAGTGATTGAGGGAAGACTGCTGTGAATGACATGGAAAAGATGACTTCACAGAGGTTCACTTGAGAATCTTTGGGTGGCACTGATTTTAGTTATTACCAATGTGAGCTGGGTTCAGTATAATAACGGACAAGTAAGAGGATTTACATCTGATTATGGTTTGACTCATCCAGTTTTCCTTTTCATGGTAGGAAGGGTTCTGTATTTTTCATTTTGCAGGTCGTTATTAGGGGTGTGTGAAACAGGCCATATTCGATTCAGATTTGGCCCAAATCGAGGGACAGCGATTCGATTTGTTGATTCAGATCACTGTCCTGATTCGATTCAGCTGAATCCAAATCTGAAGATTCGACGCAGGTTCAGCCATAGACACAGCTTTGAGTGTTTTTTCTTCATACGTTGAGGTACCAAGCGTGGCTTATGAATGCTGAGGTGGTGAGATGGATAGAGTATCCCACAGAAGCACAGAGGGCCCTCCCACGTGCTTGGCTGTGGACCTCTCCCCATGGTCCCCCTGACTTAGCAATTGGCCACGGGCGGACCCCAGGTGCTGGTCCCAGACCCAGAAGGCACCAGTCGCTGAGTAGGGGGGAATCCTCTGTGTGCTCTGCAGCAGACCCAGAAGTGGACGGAAGTGCTTCTTGTCCACTTCTGGGTCTGCCGCTGAGCATGCTGGGAACCCCCCCTCCCTCCCAGTGCTTCCATGGGGATGCTCCATCTGTCCCACCATCTCAGCACTCATGAGCTGTCTGGTACCTTGAGGTATGTAGAAAAAACATTTAAAGCTGTGTCTACATCTGAATCATTGAATCTCTCCAAATTGATTCAGAGGTTTGGATTCAGAGATTTGGCTGCTGAATCGGGCCAAATCACCGCTGAATGGAATCAGTGACTGAAGAAGCTTTGCATAGCCCTAGTGGTTATCCTCTCTGTCTATCCGGTGTCTTCTGGATTAATGAAGACAAATACAGTGTTCCTTTTGTTCTGATTAGTGCACTTTTTTAAGTATTCCATATCTTGCATACAGACCAGACAATCTTGCATATCAGTCCAGGATTTCCAAATTTTATAATGACCAGTTTTATCTTGGAAAAGTGCATCAATGCAGATCTCTTTTAAAAAGAGTATGTACATATTAACGTACAAGAAATTATGAAACTTGATTAAAGCACATATAGCACCAGGTCCTGTTCCATCTATTAGTAATCGGTATGTTTTAAGGTATTTAAGTATGCTCCTAAACCATCTAGCTCAAGTCCCTGAACAACTGTTAATGCAAAAAGGTTCTGCTTTTATTACGTGGCCTTATGGCTAAATAAGGTGTGCTACAAAAGATGTGTTAAAGGTTTTGCAGGGCTGGGAACCAGGGAGGAAGAGGCTTGTGCTTAGACACCGAGAAGCCTAAGTGCCACTTAGATCACTAACGATTGGAATAAGATCTGTCTGTACTGCTCACCATTAATAAAGCCATCATTTACTGCTGCTTTAGAGACTCCTATTCCTTTGGGGCTCCAGATTACAAATGTTTCCATGATCTTGTAGGCAAAGACTCTTTCATCTTAAAGATGAGTGTAATATTGGAGCCAATTCTGCTATGTGCCTTCCTGTTTGGTTGCTTTTCATTTTGAAAGACAGGAAATTAATCTTTTCTGATTTTGATGAGGTAAGTATTTTCCTATCCTTCAGTCATCTAGTAACCATTGATAATTTTCACTAGGCTAATGGGACTTAAAGGTGATTTAGAATTAACTGAATGTTCCTATTTTCCTGTGTTTTAATACCAGATAATTTTTTATTGTTTGTATTGAATATAAAACTTAAGGGCATCACACCCCTGATATCACTATGCAAGTTATTGATGGTAAATTTATTATTTAATGACTGTTAGTCCAATCTGGTGTAAATTACAGTGTTTCCTCTTTCTTCTGTTTGTGTGTGTGTGTGTGTGAAAATTTGGGAAGGTTTTCTTGACGTGTTAATTAAAAATTGAATTTAAAATTCACCATGTGCCAAAAATTGACATGCAGTATGAAATCTGAGACTATTGGTGCTTTCTTAAGTAAGATTAGGAAGTTTTTGTTGTATTCCAGTACAACTGTGTGGTAGTTGGATAAATGTTGAGGTTTTTTTTTATTAAGCCTATGGTCATGTTTAGCTGACAGGGGATATGGTCAGTTTGTGATGCATAGAACAAATCTTTTACTTCACTGTCTTTCTACTGTTGGTAGAGAAGGAAAAGAGTCCTAGGTCTCCTTTAGATAATCTTAGATGCTTTGGTAATGAGTGTAACAGAAGATGGTATGTTTTTGTGGCATACTGAAGTATCCTTCTAAGAGGCCACAAAATGGCAAAGAAAACAAGTTCACTGTAAAATGGGAAATTTAGGTTCTTTAAAATTTTTTATCCTCTTATATAAATGCATAGATGTTGGACATAGTTTTAAAATACCTTATTTGCCCAAATCTAGGATGAATGTAGACTATCCCCCAATAATTAGATTCTGTACATGGAAATGAAGGATGCAGTACATCATTTTAATTATTTTCCATGTATACAATCTATTTTTGGATGGTTGGCTGTAATTCATCTCCTACCTCTGCAGGTGGGCAGGCAGCAGGGATGCAGGTAGCATGTGGAGGTCAAGCAACTTGTTCCCTGGCTGTGCCTGTCTCTCCCTCCCCCTCCCCCCCCCAAATGCAGTGTCAGGGCCACTCTTCCCCACTCCTGCTTCTCCACCTGTTCTTATCCTTGCTGCATGCAGGCAGGCTCCATCCCTGCTCTAGCCAGGGGCATGGAGCATGGCCCCAGTCCAGGCCCCATAACAGCTGGGCTGGCGTTGTGCTTAGTGCCCTAGGACGGAGCCTGCGAATGTGGGGCAAGGGTAAGGGGTACAGAGGCTGCATAAAGGTGGGACATGGTAGGGGGAAGAAGAGGCTGTAGGGGGGAGATGGTAGGGTTTAGATCTGATGTGGGGCTCAGGCAGTGGCTGTGGCTGCATCCTCAACCCTGGTTAGGGGCTGGAGTCTGAGCCATAGCAGATGCCTACCCCATCCCCAATCACTCTTATACCTGATTCTAAGGTGAAGGGTTTGCTCCCATGTTAAATGGGGAAAAATCCTAATATTAAAATTGAGTAAATAGGATAGTGTATTCTTAATTTTTACGGGCATTTATTTTCCTTCCTGTCAGTTTATTCTCCTAAAAATGCACTTCAATAAATGTTAAAATTTAAGTGTAGTAGCATATTAACGTAGTAGTATTTAGATAAGGTTATCAGTTGCAACATTTGTATAAGTCCTAGCTGAAAGAAGATGGATTATTGCCTCAGTCTATAAAAGTAAAATATCTCCACATACTAGAAATTGATATCTGATTTCTCTGTTTGGTCTCCTACTCTGCAGGCCTCCACACTTGGCAGTCACGTACTTGGTGTTGTCTGAACCTATGAGCTGTAGCCATTCTGGGTTCTCCTCCCTACCCCGATATCATTTGTTTAAATATTTGTAGCTGTTG
>NW_017728943.1:98102523-98126913 GCF_001723895.1 Crocodylus porosus
TTTTTTTTTTTTTGGTAAATGTTTGTAAAACTCTAGCTGATTGCATTAAGAGGGCAGGGCATGGGTGGTAACTTGAAGGACAATTCTGTTCAGAATGACAAACTTTCATAGGTGACAGCCTACTTTGTCAGATGCTATTACAAAGTAGGCTTTTTCCAATGAAAGTTAATGCCTTTCTGAATAAGTTAGTCTTTAAGGTGCTACCTTGCTCTACCTTCTGCCTGACTTCAGACTCAGACTGTTAACTATCTCTTTCTATTTTATTAGCCTGAGACATCTTTCTTTTTTAAAACATGGTTGTAATTTTTTCCTCTTAAAATTAAGTGATTTTTTTTTTCACTTGAAAAAGGTGCTGTTTTCAGAACATTGGGCCCAAAGGATCTTCAAAATAGCTGTACAGTGTAATTCCAACCCCCATCTGGAAGGGATAAGAGATGGTTGCTCTGTTTTTTTACTTCTGTTCAATGCTTTGTCACCTGAACCTTTCTATTGGGGGATTAGTGAGTGATTGAGGGAAGACTGCTGTGAATGACATGGAAAAGATGACTTCACAGAGGTTCACTTGAGAATCTTTGGGTGGCACTGATTTTAGTTATTACCAATGTGAGCTGGGTTCAGTATAATAACGGACAAGTAAGAGGATTTACATCTGATTATGGTTTGACTCATCCAGTTTTCCTTTTCATGGTAGGAAGGGTTCTGTATTTTTCATTTTGCAGGTCGTTATTAGGGGTGTGTGAAACAGGCCATATTCGATTCAGATTTGGCCCAAATCGAGGGACAGCGATTCGATTTGTTGATTCAGATCACTGTCCTGATTCGATTCAGCTGAATCCAAATCTGAAGATTCGACGCAGGTTCAGCCATAGACACAGCTTTGAGTGTTTTTTCTTCATACGTTGAGGTACCAAGCGTGGCTTATGAATGCTGAGGTGGTGAGATGGATAGAGTATCCCACAGAAGCACAGAGGGCCCTCCCACGTGCTTGGCTGTGGACCTCTCCCCATGGTCCCCCTGACTTAGCAATTGGCCACGGGCGGACCCCAGGTGCTGGTCCCAGACCCAGAAGGCACCAGTCGCTGAGTAGGGGGGAATCCTCTGTGTGCTCTGCAGCAGACCCAGAAGTGGACGGAAGTGCTTCTTGTCCACTTCTGGGTCTGCCGCTGAGCATGCTGGGAACCCCCCCTCCCTCCCAGTGCTTCCATGGGGATGCTCCATCTGTCCCACCATCTCAGCACTCATGAGCTGTCTGGTACCTTGAGGTATGTAGAAAAAACATTTAAAGCTGTGTCTACATCTGAATCATTGAATCTCTCCAAATTGATTCAGAGGTTTGGATTCAGAGATTTGGCTGCTGAATCGGGCCAAATCACCGCTGAATGGAATCAGTGACTGAAGAAGCTTTGCATAGCCCTAGTGGTTATCCTCTCTGTCTATCCGGTGTCTTCTGGATTAATGAAGACAAATACAGTGTTCCTTTTGTTCTGATTAGTGCACTTTTTTAAGTATTCCATATCTTGCATACAGACCAGACAATCTTGCATATCAGTCCAGGATTTCCAAATTTTATAATGACCAGTTTTATCTTGGAAAAGTGCATCAATGCAGATCTCTTTTAAAAAGAGTATGTACATATTAACGTACAAGAAATTATGAAACTTGATTAAAGCACATATAGCACCAGGTCCTGTTCCATCTATTAGTAATCGGTATGTTTTAAGGTATTTAAGTATGCTCCTAAACCATCTAGCTCAAGTCCCTGAACAACTGTTAATGCAAAAAGGTTCTGCTTTTATTACGTGGCCTTATGGCTAAATAAGGTGTGCTACAAAAGATGTGTTAAAGGTTTTGCAGGGCTGGGAACCAGGGAGGAAGAGGCTTGTGCTTAGACACCGAGAAGCCTAAGTGCCACTTAGATCACTAACGATTGGAATAAGATCTGTCTGTACTGCTCACCATTAATAAAGCCATCATTTACTGCTGCTTTAGAGACTCCTATTCCTTTGGGGCTCCAGATTACAAATGTTTCCATGATCTTGTAGGCAAAGACTCTTTCATCTTAAAGATGAGTGTAATATTGGAGCCAATTCTGCTATGTGCCTTCCTGTTTGGTTGCTTTTCATTTTGAAAGACAGGAAATTAATCTTTTCTGATTTTGATGAGGTAAGTATTTTCCTATCCTTCAGTCATCTAGTAACCATTGATAATTTTCACTAGGCTAATGGGACTTAAAGGTGATTTAGAATTAACTGAATGTTCCTATTTTCCTGTGTTTTAATACCAGATAATTTTTTATTGTTTGTATTGAATATAAAACTTAAGGGCATCACACCCCTGATATCACTATGCAAGTTATTGATGGTAAATTTATTATTTAATGACTGTTAGTCCAATCTGGTGTAAATTACAGTGTTTCCTCTTTCTTCTGTTTGTGTGTGTGTGTGTGTGAAAATTTGGGAAGGTTTTCTTGACGTGTTAATTAAAAATTGAATTTAAAATTCACCATGTGCCAAAAATTGACATGCAGTATGAAATCTGAGACTATTGGTGCTTTCTTAAGTAAGATTAGGAAGTTTTTGTTGTATTCCAGTACAACTGTGTGGTAGTTGGATAAATGTTGAGGTTTTTTTTTATTAAGCCTATGGTCATGTTTAGCTGACAGGGGATATGGTCAGTTTGTGATGCATAGAACAAATCTTTTACTTCACTGTCTTTCTACTGTTGGTAGAGAAGGAAAAGAGTCCTAGGTCTCCTTTAGATAATCTTAGATGCTTTGGTAATGAGTGTAACAGAAGATGGTATGTTTTTGTGGCATACTGAAGTATCCTTCTAAGAGGCCACAAAATGGCAAAGAAAACAAGTTCACTGTAAAATGGGAAATTTAGGTTCTTTAAAATTTTTTATCCTCTTATATAAATGCATAGATGTTGGACATAGTTTTAAAATACCTTATTTGCCCAAATCTAGGATGAATGTAGACTATCCCCCAATAATTAGATTCTGTACATGGAAATGAAGGATGCAGTACATCATTTTAATTATTTTCCATGTATACAATCTATTTTTGGATGGTTGGCTGTAATTCATCTCCTACCTCTGCAGGTGGGCAGGCAGCAGGGATGCAGGTAGCATGTGGAGGTCAAGCAACTTGTTCCCTGGCTGTGCCTGTCTCTCCCTCCCCCTCCCCCCCCCAAATGCAGTGTCAGGGCCACTCTTCCCCACTCCTGCTTCTCCACCTGTTCTTATCCTTGCTGCATGCAGGCAGGCTCCATCCCTGCTCTAGCCAGGGGCATGGAGCATGGCCCCAGTCCAGGCCCCATAACAGCTGGGCTGGCGTTGTGCTTAGTGCCCTAGGACGGAGCCTGCGAATGTGGGGCAAGGGTAAGGGGTACAGAGGCTGCATAAAGGTGGGACATGGTAGGGGGAAGAAGAGGCTGTAGGGGGGAGATGGTAGGGTTTAGATCTGATGTGGGGCTCAGGCAGTGGCTGTGGCTGCATCCTCAACCCTGGTTAGGGGCTGGAGTCTGAGCCATAGCAGATGCCTACCCCATCCCCAATCACTCTTATACCTGATTCTAAGGTGAAGGGTTTGCTCCCATGTTAAATGGGGAAAAATCCTAATATTAAAATTGAGTAAATAGGATAGTGTATTCTTAATTTTTACGGGCATTTATTTTCCTTCCTGTCAGTTTATTCTCCTAAAAATGCACTTCAATAAATGTTAAAATTTAAGTGTAGTAGCATATTAACGTAGTAGTATTTAGATAAGGTTATCAGTTGCAACATTTGTATAAGTCCTAGCTGAAAGAAGATGGATTATTGCCTCAGTCTATAAAAGTAAAATATCTCCACATACTAGAAATTGATATCTGATTTCTCTGTTTGGTCTCCTACTCTGCAGGCCTCCACACTTGGCAGTCACGTACTTGGTGTTGTCTGAACCTATGAGCTGTAGCCATTCTGGGTTCTCCCCCCCCCCCCGATATCATTTGTTTAAATATTTGTAGCTGTTGTCTTAGTGTTAAACACATCCATGTCAAGGTATAAAATTGAGCTATTGTTGAGAGTCTTGAGTCTTTGTGACATCTATCCCATTGTCTCCAGTGGGACATACAATGACCACAGGCATCAAGGAGGTAATGAAAGTCACATAACTAAAGGCATCTGGTCCGAGCTACTTTGTACACCTTCATAAGGAAATGAAATAAAAGTCCTAAGTAGGTGTCAATTTACATACATACGTACCTCCCTTCTGGGCAGTGCTCCTTGCCAGTGATTCCTGTACGGTATACATACAGTTTTTAGCTTAGGAAATGCAGCTAAAATGTGTAAAATGTCCACGTACTACAGTGCGTTCAGTGTGCTACAGTGCATTCATTTGGCCTTTTAACACTAGCCAAAAGTGGGCATGGGTGTTTTGAGCTAAAAATGGGTTGTTTTTCTAATAAAATGTAGAAAGGCTTCTATAGAGGTGCTCAAAGCACTTTGCTTATTTTTTATTTCCTCTGTTTTTTCCTTTTTCCCCCTTGTGTCCATATTGATGTTATTTGTTCAAGGTTTTAAACTTATTTTTTATGGGATGGGTTCCCACCCTATTGTCTCAGGAAGGAATTGGAAATCCTTTTTAAACTACTGAGCCAAATGATTGCTTTTTGCAAATCAGAGGACAATAATTTAGTTCCCTCCAACAACCATCTTCTTTGCATTTTGTAAAGAAAGTTTAATATGTTTGGATTTTTTTGTAAGTATGTTAGGAAATATTTCTAGAATGATTAAATTACATGAAAGATACTCCCCTTTAGAATATGATCCAAGAGTTAATTAAAAAGCCTTCTTTTGAGGTAGCTTAGTTCTTATTAGGCATTCACAGTTTTTGTCATTTACAAAAGACAAGTTCATATGTGAAAGTGACTGGCTGTATAATAGGAACAAAGAACTGTCTTTTTTTTTTTTTTAAATGGCCTTATTTCATAAATTATCTTGCCATCTCTAAATCTTATTATGGTTTGCTACGCCATTCTCAGAAGAAATGATAATTAGATATCATTGGCCACAACTAAGCTGCTTCCTTTTTAAATTCCTTTAATTTTTTTAAAAGGCTTATGCTTTTTAGGCCTGAAATTTCTTGCGTTTAAACTGAATCCAGACAGTTATGAATGTTTGTATACATGCCGAGCAGATCTTGGATGCAGGCGAGAAGCAAACCCAGCGTACTAGAATACTACTGCAGTACACTCAGAGAATGTACATATTTTATTAGGAATTTAAATTTTGATCTCTCTTTCTCTCTTTTTGATCCCTTTCTCAGATGATAAGCAGACTAATTGAAATGTCCACTACAAGGACAGGAGTCTTTAATATAGTACTTGGCTATTGCTGTCAGTCTTGGGTACTTTCTACTTCTGATGACACACACATTTCAGAGAATCCCTTCTTAAATGCTGGAGAATACAGTGAACTTCTTATGGAGGCTTGTATCTTTGGAACTGTATTCCGGCGAGATCAAAGGTATAAAAATACTAGCTTTGCATTATGGCTGTGATTTTGTGTTCTAGTATTTGTTACAAAATAGGTTGGGGTGGACAGTCCGTATACCACAGTACACATACCACAAGTGGCAGAGGCAACCTTCATGTGTGGTACTTGGTAGATTGGGGAGGGAACAGGCAGCACAGTGGCAGACAAGGCAGAAAGCTGAAAGCAGTGCATCGGATCAGGCTGGGAGCAAAAAAGAACAGTAGATTGAGCAGATAAAGGGGATTGCAGTGATACTTGAGAGTGCGTGACTAATTAATGACACATGCCAAAAAGGTTGGCCTCCATTGAAATAGGTAACGGATTTAGAATCTGGTTTTTTGTTTCCTAGTTTCCTAATTTTATATTCTCATTCTCTTTTGCATAATTTTTCATATGAAAAGACTTATTCAGGATGTACATGCCTTTGTAGAAAATCTTGGAGATAATTGTGCAGCAAATGTTGTCACAGAAAGGTAAGCATTAAAAAAAATAGGCTTTGTAATATGTAATATTATGTACTGCATCCTTCACTGATGTTGAGACTTGGAATTATATTGTTTTTCTTTTGAAGCCAAATTCTTATGAACACATTAATAAACTTCACATTTCATGCACATACTGCTGCTGGCAGCTCTTAGTAGTTGGGAAAAACTCATTTAACTCACCTTGTAAGGATAATTCTTTTCTACAAATTACTGAAGTTTCCGAAATTCCGTAAGTCATAATTCACATGCTAGTTATAGGAATTTTAGTTAACAAATGCAATATGACTGTTTGCATTCGCAGCCTTTCATTTGAAGACTTCATATTAAGAGTATTAATTGAAATTTTATAATATCCCTTTGACGTTAATAATATACCCATTTTAAATGACACAGATGATGTGTTTTTTTCATAAAGCTAAGCAGCAGAGGAAGTTAAAACTGACCTTTAATTCTGAATGTCAAGTTTCTAAGTCTTTTCTAGACCACACTTTTGGCTTATCACAATTTAAGTATGAATAATTTTTAATGACTAACTTTCTTGAGCCTTCTTATTGTAAAAATTTATGTGGAAGCATATCTTTTTATACAGGCGAGCAGTTGTCAATAAAACTACTCATGTTTATAAGCCTCTGCAGGAGTAGTCTTACGTTGCGTGGTCAAAAAACTTACAGTAGAGATCAGAGAATGGTGATATTTGAGTTGGTTGATGAGTTCATGAGTATGGAAAGCAGGGATAGAATAATGGCTGTCACAGAAGCCAAATTCAGTGGGCAGCTATAATTTTTAAAATGTATTGTTCTTGCTATAGAAAAATAGAAGTTTTAAGTAAGTAAGCTGTCAGATGCACACAACTGAAAGAAATCACATTGTATATGGTAACTTTTCAGTGTAATTGATTGACAAACCTTTGAACTCTGGTTCTGAGCATTTGTAGTTTACTGTATTTACTCGAATGTAAAACAAGGTGTCTGTGTCATGTGCCCCCCTGCTTACCCACCCCACTTCTTGCTCCAGGGTTTGGGTTGGAGCAACCATGCGCCACAGGCCAAAGTAGGGATGGAGCTGTAGGGGTAGGCACTTAAGGGGTCAGGTACTGGGGGCAGGTAGAAGGGGGGGAAAATGACAGGGAGGGGGACATGTACTTCAGGGGGCAGTGGATAAGGTGCACAAGCACATAGGGAAGATAGTTGACAGGGGGTGAGGTGCAGGGATTGAGCCACTTGACTCGCCTGTTGCCTGTTCCCATTGCCTGTGTGCTCTGCTGCAACAGTTGAGGACAGATTTAAGACAACCCTTCAATAGTTAAATTCTGTACATGGAAACTTAACACCACTGGGGGCTCATCTTAAATTTGAGTAAATATGGCAGTTTTACTACATAAAGCTTTAGGGCTGTACAAGTACTTGGTCTTTGGTGTCAGATGTACTTCCTTTTCTCTGTGGTACCCACCCACCATTGCTAGGGACTTACTTACACTTCCCTTGTTAATTCCAAGTTGGAAGACTGTCAGGATGTGTTTTTTCCAGTTCTATAATTGTAGATGTACTCCATCCTTGTAATTCATTGTGTAGTTAATTCACCACCAGATAAAAGAATTTTTGCAGCTTGGTTGCAGCACAAAGAGCTGATTTTCATGGGCACTTCCTGGTGGTGGCCCCTTCCCTTGCCACTGATTGGCAGAGAGGCCCCAGGGGGTGGGGGAACGAGAGGGTGGCTGCCATCTTGGCTTCATGTCACCCTGTCAGCCAGTGCCTTCTCCTCCCAGGTGGGCTATGTTTTATTTTTATTAAATATTTTTTAAGTTAATTTTGCAAATGATTGCCCTTTTTTTACAGTTTCTGCAAAAGTGCATTTTACATAGGTCCCTAACAATAGTAGGTGTTTCAGTTGTTGCATGGAAAACCTAGAAACCTGTGACTCTTCAAAATGTAGGTATTCACCTGCATATGTAAATAGCTATATCCTTTTAAAATAATACTGAGGTAGTATTATTGTGGTGGCCTATGGGCCAGGTGGGACTGAGGGATCCTTTGCGGGCCAGACAAAGCTCCTCTGTGGGCTGGATCTGGCCCATGGGCTATATCACTTAATCTTTACTTAACCTATACTTGGCTCAGATGGTGTAGTCAGAGATGATCCAACAGGGGACTGGGCTAGGTGACCTTATAAAATCCCTTTCAACTCTGCTTTTTCTATAGTGCTCATTTGTAAATAACTTTATTCTCCTTTTTTGTTATTAAACTGTTTTACAGTACGAACCGAGATGAGCATTATGTGCGAATTTGTGTCATCAAATTCCTGTGTTTGTTGGATGAATCTAATAACTCGCACAAGATATTTGTAGAAGACCTTGTCACCAAACTCCTTGATAAAGTAAATATTTATTTTTTTAAAATGCATTCTACTAATGATTAGTTGAAATATAAGATACTGACAATTAAAGTAATACTGTGAAATGGTTAAAACCTCCTTTTAAACCATACATAGCTTTTACTTCTATGTGTCTCTATACCTTTTTGCCTCTACAAAAACCCTTGTTTTTGTGGTTTGACTATATTTTGGCTATATTTTTGCCAAAAGGTGAGATCAGCGTTTATTCAGCGAGAACTGAAGCAGTCTGAATAGCCAGGTTCTGGCTTGTTACTCTGTTTGTGGTGGGCTATTTTGAGTTTATTGCACTCCAATCAGAAGCATCACTGGCTTGAGAATCTGTATTTTGGTTGCTTGTACTCTGGGAACAGCAAGGCAAAATCAGCACTTTTTAACATGTTATGTAGTACGTGTTATGTCTGGTAAGCTGTAGGTTGTGGGTAGGCATTTCCTTGAAGATTGGCTAATAGATTATAATAAAACAATAATATTCTGTTGGGGTTGGGATGGGTATAATCCTAATCTTCACCAGAACTGTTTTCTGCCTCAGCAAGGCACAAGGCTAATCAGGAGCTGATGTATTTGCCACCAGAACATCACCCATGTCTAGGAAGACCCTTTGGTGATGCTTTAAACTCCGATGAAAGTTCCTTTCTGGTAGTTACTTTTGGGGCTGAGCCTGTACCTTCCATGTACCACTGCACATGGTGAGAGATCCCGTTGGTGTAATTTGGTGTTTAATCTTTAAGATGCTCTAATTTCTGTTCAGGAACTGGAGTAGTGGACAGCTGGATTAAAGATGAAAGAATACAATGGTAGCTTAAAGCTACTTTGGGAACTTCACTCCTAAGCTAGGTTGAGCCATCCTTGGGGATTGTTATTTTGAACTATTGTTTATTTTCTTTTACAGCTTTACAGACCTGTTGTGTAAACTTAAATTCCAGATAGATGCACTCACTTGTCTGTCCATTCCATCTTGGTAGGGTGAGGGGGAAAATCCAATGTTCACTTCTTTTCTTCCGGCCCCAGTGTTTTACAGCTAAAAATTATCTGAATATTCATTAATATTTTGAATAGCTTTTTGTCCATGATCATCTCTGTTATTCCCATTTTTCTGCATTTGCATTTTACTGGCATAAAGGTCAAAGTTGGACATAAGTGTGTGTAGGAGTCGAGGGCTATGTCCCCAGCTTGTGGAATTGTGTATAGAATGTCACAGCTGAAGGTCTGAGTTCAGATTTTTAAATTGTTGCTTGGAGCACTTGTTTGGCCATAAAATATGAACTTTTTTACTTTGTAGCACAGGTCTGATGCTTCTACCATGGCAAATTTAGCTGTAGGATCCAGCTGTCTAGCTCTTAAAAACTACAGATTGTAATAGCAGATTGTTCATTATTTCATTGCTGAAAAGTTGAATGTCTCTGATTTTATTATTTTTATCTCAATTCCAAACAGTACCCACAGGTATAGAAACCTCAGTTGTTCATCAGAAACGCTTGAGTTGGATTCTCTTTGTTATACAAAAGGGCTTCATGCAGCACAGTTTTTGAAAGTCTCAGAACCCTGGAACTTGTTCGTTTTTCAGTGTGAAATGGCCCAGACTGGGTGATGATCTGGACATGATCTGAAACTGATTTATTTAAGAAGGCTTAGGGGAAGTAGCATTGAGAGGATGTGAGGGATGAGGTGGTTTCTTTGATTTATTGACAGGCTGAGTTAATGCTGCTGAGAATGGTGATCATAGTGTAATCGACAATTCTCCCTGTCTGTTGCCTGAAAGAGATGGAGATTAACAAGGCTACTGCAACAATAAGAAGTAACAGAGCTGGGTCTCGAAGTTCAGGCAGTAGAAGCTTATGCTTTTAGGTCCAGAGAGTTTCCAGGTTCAGTCTCATCTGTCAGTGGCTTGCTCAAAGAAATATGGCACAGTTCTGTTTTAAGCATTCAGGTAGCCAGACCTTCCCTATTACTGTGTGAAAAAAATAAGATGAGCTAAATAAAAAGTTAAGTTTGTGTTCCATTATAATAACTGAGCTACCAGAATACTATAAAAAATTAGTCAAGGAAATAGTCCTTGCAATAAAATATTTAATGATATAATGCAGAATATATATAGAAATACTTACCTGACCTAAAGCCACATAAACAAGCTGTGTACAACTTTTTCTGTCATGTTTCTCCTGTCATTTTTTGTTGATGAATCCCAGTTAATATCTGTTTTAACTAGTTTGCAACTGATTCAGATTCAAGAGATGAGTAATTGCAAACATGTTAATGCTGAACTCAGTTTTCAAACTCCTAAACCTAAAGTAGAGCATGGATTCTTACCTGTGCATCCCTGTAAGTAGGGGTTTCTGTCTAGGATTCTCTGTTTACATTTTTTGTGTGCTATAGGTCAGTGGTCTCCAAAGTGGGGTGCACATGGCGATCCATTGTGGTGCGGGAAGAAAATGTTAGAACTTCTATTTCTGTTTATATAAATATACATATATTGGGGGTGCGTGCTCAAAATTTTTTTACTGATAGGGTTGCACGATCAAAAAAAAGTTTGGAGACCACTGCTCTAGGTACTGCTCTTGGATCATCCTTGGAAACATTGTTTCAAAGTAAGATTGTCATCTTGACACACAAGATTTGTATGCTCTTACAAAGACAAAAATATGCTACTAGCTTGCTTAATGTTTTTACTGGCTCCCTTTATGTTGTGTGTTATTCAAACTACAATTCTGAAGAATCAAAAACTTAAGATAATACATTTTGCTTAATTCAAAATAATATTTTAGTAGACAATACTTATGTATATAGTGTTCCATTTTTTTTTTAATTTTACAGGTTTAAAACATTTCTTCTTATGTTGCATTTCTTCGCAGGATGAACTGATATCCAAAACTAGAACACGTTATTATGCAAACTCTTTACAGCACAGAGTTAAAAACCGGTTGTGGCAGACACTGTTGGTTCTTTTACCAAAGCTAGATCAGGTATTACCCTTATTATTTCTGATTTTTTGGTGTTAGGACTTTTAGAAGGTTTCTAACTATATATTAAATTAGAGTTATGTTTAGTAAATTAAATGCATTATTAAATTATTCCATCTGGTTTGATTATTTGCAAAGTCTTACGTGATGCAACCCTGACTCCTGCAACATGAAATTACATGTTAGCTGACTTTTATAGTAAGAAAATTCTGTTAGACCACCTGTGCTTTGAATGCTTATCTCTTTAAATTAAGGCTGGCTGTTACAATTATCTGCATGCACAGTAGTAATGTTGGAACTTGTACACGAGTTCCAGTTCTGTGGAGGGCTGTGCTTAGGCACAAGGAGGTGACTAGGCTTGAAGCTAAACAGAAACTAAGGAGAGGGAGGGGGAAGTAGGGGGGAAGGACTGCTCTCATATTGAACATGTAGCTGGCCAGTGACTGATACTTCCCCAAAGTCCCTTCCAATCCCATGCTGTGAGGGAGGGACGGAAAAACAGCATAAAAAGCATTGTTTGAACTGAGCTTTCTCTGTGCCTTGGGTCAGCTTACTGAGCCGTGTCTTCCAGCAGCTCAACACCTATGCGCCCATCTCCTTGAAACCCCTGCACCCATTTCCTTGAAACTTGGCAGGTTTCAAGGGGCTACCATGCCTGCTGCTTTTACCTCACTCCACCATAATACACACACGTGACACAAGTTTTGCTCGTCAGCACCTTGAGGTGCAGTTTCCCAGAAACCCCTCCGCCTATCTCCTTGAAACTTGGTAGGCTTTGTGGCCTCAGTAGGGGCTACCATCCCTGCTGTTTTCATTCGAATTAGGAAATGGCAAAAGTTGTAGGCATTTTTGTGATTTCCCATTATAGCCTATGGGTGAGACTTCAAAATGTGTCAAAATAGCAAAACAGCTTCGACAGAACAAAATGGAACGGTGCTTCGAAATAGCGAAATGAAACACTGTCCCTTCAAAATGGCAAAACACAAGTCGAAATGAAGCGGTGCTGTTTCTCGTAGCCCTAGTGACTAGGTTGGATCTATTTGCAGCCCTTGAATTATGAATACTCACGAATCTAAAAGTTTGGAGTGACTGGTGCTCTTAAACCCCATATTTCCAATAACTGCGTTAACTGCTGGTTTTCATTTAATAAAAATATTACATTTTTAGATGCTAAGATTGTTTAGGAATCGCTTTTTAAAACGGCAGCACTTGTTTGGATTTGTTTCTTTTTAATGGAATACCTGGCATAGCTTGAGTAAACTGTCATAATGATTAAAAATACAGTGGGCTGTTCTGTCTAAAATATAGCTCCAGAAGCCATCTTAAAGATCAGTGAAAACTGTTAGCATTGTACAGGTGCTATGTTCAGTCCTTAGAAGAGGAAGAATGATGACCCAAATGTACTGCAGTGCAATACAGTTTTAATAATAGAACACTCATGTATCACTACCCTATTACAGGTAATGCTCAATATTATATTAGCTATAAATAGTTATATAAAACGGTGATTGTTTGCAAATAAGATGCATTTTGTTGATTCAGTTTTATCTTTTAAATATAAACAGTACTTCCTTTCCTTTCCTTAAAATATTATCATATGGTTTTAAAAAACACACTTTCTACTGCGTTGAGGTTAACAGATTTGGCCGGTAAGACTGAAACAGCAATTCTGCAGCATACTTCTTTCTGAACTCCCATTGCATATTACATTGTCACACTTTGAACATACAATATATAGACATTGGATGCATCTAAGTTGGGAGTTGTCAACTGGATGTATGTATACCCCGGGGGTACTTGGACCAGTCCTAGGGGGTATGTGCGGGTGTGTGGTGACAGAGTGCCATTGCCTCCCAGGAGCATGGTGAGAGCAGTGGTGCACCTCTGCGGGGTGGGAAAGCTCACGCAGTGCCCAGCACTACTACATACCAGCCCAGTGAGCTTCCCTGCCCCGCTTAGGTAAAAATATCCTTGTAAAATTTGGTCTTCAAGGTTAGCAACATTCTGAAACTTCCTTTCAGTTTAAAAAAGAATACATTACTTTATTGTCTAATTTTCTTTTATTTAGAATTTTTTGACTGAGACTCTTGACAAGATTCTTCAAGCTGGATTTGAGAACAATCAAGCATCTGTAAAATACTTGATAGAATGGATTATCATCTTGATTCTACACACGTACCCCCAATTCCTTTCAAAATTCTGGGGTTGTTTTTGCTATGTAAGTAAGAATTTTCACATTGATGTATTAACTTAATTTGAATGACTAAATATAGGATGTTTTTCCAGATACGGTATAGTAGCTAATATGGTTTTTCTCATGCATCCAAAATTTCCATTTTAAGTCAGTGGATTTATTGAGCGCTTACAGAATACAAAATCAGTGAGTCTCAGGAACTGATTCTGCAACCCAGTCCAGGACTTTTATGATATGAAAGGGGCTAAAACTAAGTGAATTTTTTTTCAGCTTGAGAGTCTCCATGTGTAGCCTGGATCCCCATGCAGAGTAATTCTTGGTGTATTGATTTAGTATTGTTCCTTCTTGCATTCAACAGCATAGGGACTTTCAGGATATGAAAGGATGGCTCCATAACATTACTGCAAGCTTTGGAGTTTCTCTGACCAATGCTTATGGGCTAAGCTGCAAAGGGGTTGCAAATAGTTATCTTTGCTCCTGCCCCCTTCTCCAAACTTTCACCTTAGAATGCAAGATGGAATCTGGCTCCAGTGTACCTATTTTGTGCAATGAATAGACCCACTGACAAATTGCATCTTTTAATGTGCCAGTCTTCTTCAGCTGTTTATGCAATTTGGAAACAAATATTGTATTCCTCTAAGAATTGCATATGTCTGTCTTTGCAAATATTTTGCACTTTCTTTGCTAAAAATACTTCTATAATTTACAATCTTCACTGAAGGAAAATCCTCCATGAGGCTTTAATGCAGTGGTGCCCAACATTTTTCCTCCTCAGGCCAGATGGACAGTGCTCTGACCCTCCACAGGTCTGAACCTGGGGGGTCTGATTCAGTGCAGGGCAGGGGCTGTAGCCTGGCCTGGCCTAGCCCTGCCTGATCCACCTGTGTGTGGTAGGGGGAAGGGGGCTTGGCCTGGCCCTGAGCCAGCCCTGTGGGAGTGGGGAGGAAGGGGGTGTGGTGCAACTGAGCATGCTGTGTGTGGGGGGGGTGTGGCTTGGCCCTCATAAGGCTGCACTGGCCTCAGGAATTTGGTAGTAGGGGAGGCTGACAGTATTGATTACCACTGCTCCTCTGCCACCAATTTTCCTGACCTATGGGAAGACCTATGGGATCCCCATGGGCCAGATGCCATGGTTTCATGGGCCACAAGTTGAGCACCCCTGCTTTAGTGTGATTAACAGACAGAATACATAAATAAAACAAAAACTTGGTGTAGACAGGTGGGGGCTTTTCTCCTATGGTGGGAACCCTTATGGAACTCCAGGAGGATTTCCTTTACAGGAGAATGGTCTCCCTGCCTCTTCTGTCAATCAGCTGATGGACAGTATGGGAAGAAGGGCAAAATTCTCTCAGTGCTGGAAATATCCTAGGGCTCTAGGAGGTCTCCAGTCTGCATCTGCCTCCTGCTGTACACCTCTGGGTTAAACTGAAGGAGTGCATCACGTGGGAGCTCTCTTCCTGTGGCAGAAACCTTCCCAGGAGTCTAAGAGGGTTCCCCTCTCAGAAAAATGCCCCCCTGCCTACCACTACCAATCAGGTGATGGGAAAGATAGGGGACAGGCTCCCTGACAGCTCACACTTGGATGGGCTGTCAGGGAGTGAATGTTCTCCCTCCGTTCTTACCTCTATGATGCTCAAGTTGTATCAGAAAGAGACTAGCAAAGATCCTGGTTTTCTCTCTCAAAAAATAATACAAAGCTCTCTGATTAAAAGTCCAGAAATGTCTGATTAAACAACTCAAAGTCCATGTTTTTCCTAGATTAAAATGAAACACCACATCAGTTGAGCACAATGTCGTCTTGCTATATTTACAATTTTAAAGTAATTTGGAAGCCTACCAATGCATCAATTTATTATAATAAATCAATTTTGAATATGTATGTATTTTGGTGTTTGATTTTGGTTTTTTTATCATGGAAAATCAGAGTTCTCCCTGCTCCTTTTACTCACCAGGATGCTGGTCCAGCTGTGGCCTACCCAGCTGTTTTGTGGTGCTGAGGAGCCCTGATATACCAGTGCCCAGCCCATGTCGTTGCCCCTCATTCTCAGCCGTGCTGATTCCCTTCACACCCAACCTGTATCCCCTTAGTCCTCCCAATGCCCCTCACTCCTGATCCGTGGTCTGTCCATTCATTTCCCCCCTCCCCCCCAGCCCATTAGTGTGTAGGGAAGAGTATGTGGGGCAAGGGGTGGGGGTGTGGGCATAGGTGATGCCATAGGTGACACGTTGGGAGGGCATAGGGGGACACGTGTCTCCTCAGTATTCTGCCCCCATAACAGAGCATGGGCCTGCAGTCTGGCTGGACTAGCACCAGGTAGGAGCCACCTTCATGGCCCAACAGGTGGGATCCGGTACAGGAAGGAGTGCCACGCCAGCATGGTTGTCAAGATGTGGTACTTCCTGCCTGTTTGGCAGGAGTGGGGAGGCACAGCTGTGCACTGGCAGGAGCCTCATGGCCACCAAAGCAACACCAAGCTTCCCTGTTCCGCTCTGTCCTTCCACACTGGGTCCTGCCCACTGGGCTGTGGAGGCATCTCCTGCCCATGCCAATACAGCCAGGCTGCAGTCCCTGTGCCCTGCTGTGGGTGCAGAAATCTAGGGGGGCACATGCCCTCCCAAGCTCCCACACGTGTTTCCTATGTCCTCCTGCCTTCCCATGTGTCACCTAATCCTCCTTCCCCATGTACACTTACCTGCAGCGAACTGTTCTCCACCACACTGTCTGGCTGCATTGCTAGCCACATGTACATGTACCCGTGCCTCTGATCACCCTCCTCCCACTCCTCAGTCCCAAGCCACCTCTTGTATGCTGAAACTCTGCCAGCCTTCAAGGGGAAATCTGTGTTTTCCCAGGTTTTTCTCCTTTCTTAGTTTGCGAGCTATAGTTTTGTTTCTGTGCTCACACAAGTTGCTCAAGAGGCCCACCTAAATTGTTCCTAAGGAAAAGATCTATAAGGATCTACCTTGACATGGAGAAACCCCTTGGCAGCAGCCCCTTCCTGCTGCAAAGATGCTTCATTTAGTACCCTGGCTAGTAGATTCCCCTTGCAGAGATGAGAAACCTGCTTGCTCTCAGATACGTCATATTGGTAGCAATCACATTGAATCATCTGGCCTTAACTATATTGATGAAGGAACTGTGGATCATTTAGGTTCACTTTTATGTCCATTCTGTAAGATGCATAAAGGTGTAATGGCCACTTGTGTCCCCAGCTGGTTAAAGATACTGGGCTTGTGCATGAAAAATGCTCATGTATCTGTAGTGGGATTTGTGTGGGCAAAGGCACCTTGAAGGACTCAAGTTACTGTAAACTAAGTCATTTGGAAACTTTCAGAAGACTGGAAGAGGGTTAATGCTATCCCACATTGAAAAAGGGGCAGATGGGAAGATCTGGTCAGTTATTCTGATATCACTTCCAGACAGAAAAATGGAAAACCTGATACTCAGTTCAACTGATAAAGAACTAGAACTGCAGTCAGCAAGGTTTTGAAGTGTTGGGCTGTATTAACCGTGGCTCAGGTCTGAGGAGAGCTTACCTGGCTGCTGCTGCCACTACTGATTCTTCTGGTGTGAGCTGGATCCAGTTGTTCTTCAGGCTGTATGTTGTCAGCCCCAACATGAACTAGAACAGGGTGGGAAGCATTTTTGGTCTGTGCTGAAAAAACTGTGATGTATACCTTATAAGGTGCTGGAGGGCCAGCATGCCAGAAAAACAAAACTGATGTGGGGGGTACCATAGCAGGATGCGCTGCATATTAAGATAGTTAATCATAAATGTTGCTGCATTTTTCACAGTAAATACCAGGTTTTCTAAATATTCTAAACCTGGTGATAAATAAAATTTCACGTACTACCTTTGTTTTATATGTTTTAAGCATGTTGTGTTGAGAGAGAGAAAGGAGAGTGGGAGAGTGAGAGAGAAAGAGGTGGAAGAAAAAGAAGAAATAGAAAAAAAGAAGAGACAAAAAAGCACTAACCACCTGGTTGGGACCAGGGAAGGCTCAGCTGCATGGGGTGGGTAGTGGTGGCCAGGGCGTTGCTGGAGGGCGAGGGGGGGCTAAGGCAAATTTTGGGGTGACTATAGTCCCCCAAGTCCCCACCTAGCGCTGCTCCTGTGCACTGGGCTCCAGAGCCTGGTGCACAAGGTGGTGTGTGGGGGGGTGGCTATAACCACCCCAAAACTTGCCCCCCCCCACCCCCTGTAGCCACCTCCAGCACTGCCTGGGCTGTGGCCACATGCCCCACTGAGCTGAGTCTACCCTTCCCAGTGCCACCTGCGCTCCTGCTGCCTGCCCCACACAGCTGAGCCCACCCTACTCCTTCTCACAGCACGGTACCCCGTCAGCCCTGCCATTCCACCAGAAGAGGCTGGTGCCACCCCTGCAGCTGGCCCAGGCTCTGGGTAGTTGCTGCCAGCTATGGAGCTTGGGCGGCTTGCAGCCTTCCAGGTGTGTGCTGGGAGCAGCCCGGGCTCTGTGGCTAGCAGCGGATGGCCAGAGCCCAGGCTGGTGGCGGTGTGCTGAGCAAATTGGCCTCTCATGATCTAAAAAAAATGGCACTATATAACATCCATGATGCACGCAGTGGATTTAAGAACTAGCAAACTGACAGACCTAAAAAATACTTGATAGTGGGGAGTAATGGGTGTAGGGAAGAGTTATGAGTGTTTGTAGTGGATTTCTTTAGGCACTGCTACAGGACCCCAACACTTGAACATTTTCATCATAAACTTGGAAGTAAGCATAAAATGATTACTGATACAATTTTTAGGTGAGACAAAGATTGGCAGACTGATTCATGATGATAACGACAAGGTAGTCACGCAGGGGGATCTGGATTGCTTGTCAAAGACCATTCACACCAGATGCATAATTATACATCTAGGAACATACCTACAGAATGGATACTCTGGAAAGGAATTTCAGATGGACAAGCATCTGAACATGGACTGCAAGTGCAGTGCTGTGACTAAAATGATTAATAGTCTTTGGATTCATAAACTCGGGAGTAGGAGTAGGAAAATGACTTTTCTTCTCAATACAACACGGGTGAAAGTGATACTGGGATACCAAGTTTAATTTAGTTATTACTTTAAATAAGGATATTGCAAGTTAGGAGAGGGCATAGAAAATGGCCACAAAAATGTGAATGAGCAGAAGAAACATTTTTTGCTAAGGCAAAAAGAAAATTGAGTGCTGATTTGAATACAGTATATAAATACCTTATTTACTCAATTATATGATGAGGTCTTTCCCATCCCAATCACCATGGGGGGAGAAATGTCCTTCATTTTACTTTCTCATTCAAGGAAAACTACATTAAATACATTGCTTATCTTTGAACTGCTGCTAAAGCCATAGGTGATCGGTAATGGAAACCAGCTATGAAGTTGACTAAATGCAGCCAACATTGAGCATGACTAAAGTATATATGGGGCAAACATGCTTTTTTTGTTGTTGTTGTTTCACGGGCTAAATCATTTCCAAATTCACTTGCGCAGATCTCAAGAGTCAAGTTCCAAAATTCAACGAAGCAGGGAGCTGAATTGTTTAAGTCTGTGGGGCTCTACCACTGGACAAGTATCCTCCCTCCCAGCCCCATTGGTTGGGGACTTCAGATACTCCCCAAAGTCATGACAAGCATCTTTCCTGCAAGCCGCAGGCCTGAGGATCTTGGGATTCAGATGCCCCCTAATCTTGTTTGCTTCTAGCTGAAGGCTGAAGAGCAAGCCAGGGAGAAAGCAAGAAAGCAGTCCACATTACCATAAAATTGTGCAGTTGAGTTTCCCACATTTGGAGCAACTTGCAGGAGTTAGCCTGCCCCAAGTGCAAGGGATAGGCCTCACGCTCAGAAAACTACCTAGATGGTGATCATGGAGTCTCCCCTGCCAGGTTGATCCCAGACAAAAAGCTAACATGCTGATGGGAACCCTTTTTTTGTGTGGCCCTTAAAAAACAAGCAAATGGGCAGTTGTTCTTCTAGGAGGGAACGAGCACTGAGCTTGGAGGTACTGCAATATCAGGCTGGCACTTGGAGAGGCCAGAGCAAGCTCCAACATCCTCCCCTGGTGCCAGAAATGCTGGTGGGAATCTCCCACAAGGATAAGTTAGTGCAACCCATCTGAATAACATGTATGGTAGTACTCATTAAGTGCAGTCCCCCTCACTGCCAACTGGTTTTGTTTTGTTTTTTTCATGGTAGACTACATTACATGCATTTCAACTTCCTCTTCATTCCAACAACTGAACTGCACCTTTCTTTACCATTTTCAATTATTCCTTTTGCTTTGCCAGCCTTAAATGCCTGGCAAACATCATCAAATGGGGCCCCAGTTTACCCAGAATCCCTCTGTTGGTCTGTCACTCAGTTGTTGCATATAATTAACGTGGCCCCACCCCAATGAGGTGAAGCCAGACCAGGTTGCCGTGTGCCTCATCTGCATGTAAATTTTTGCAGGATTCCAGGACTCTTGATGAACACCCAGTTCCAGTCATGCTTGGGAGGCTAATTAGCAGATGGCTCCTTTGTGGGGAGTATTTGGAGTACACATGTATTCTGAGCAGTGCTAAGCTGTAGGGTTGCCATGAATTGAATTGAGTTCATAGATTCATGGATGTTTGGGTTGGAAGGGCCCTCATCAAGATCATGGAGTCTGACCTCCTGTCCTGGGCAGGAAAGAGCACTGGGGTCAGATGACCCCAGCCAGGTACCTGTCTAGCCTCCTTTTAAAGAGCCCCAATGTAGGGGAGAGCTCCACTTCCCTTGGAAGCCCGTTCCAGATTTTGGCAACCCTTACTGTGAAGAAGTTCTTTCTGATGTCCAACCTAAATCTGCTCTCCGTCAGTTGGTGGCCATTGTTCCTAGTGACTCCAAAGGGTGCCCTGGTAAATGGAACATCCCCCATTCCTTGCTCCCCCCCCCCCTTGATGAATTTGCAGGCAGCCACAAGATCCCCATAGTACTTACTATGTTGGAGCCCAGTCCAGTGAGCCATATGATAAATCATGAGCCTTCTGGCTTTGGACTAATATCATGCAGCGCTTTGTACTCCATATAAGTAGATGTCAAAGTGCAGCTTTTTCTTTGAGCTGAGTGCATAAGCCAGATCTAGAAACTGACAGGTGGGGCAGACTCCAAAACAGTCTGCTTTGTGAAGCATTTCCTAGCGGGGTAACTGCCAGTATGCTGGTGTGTACATGCTGCCAAACATGCTGCCATGGTTCTACAGTGTATTTGAACAGTTACAGAGCAGATATGAGTGACAGAAAGAAGACCTGACACCCCTGAAATATCACCATAAGATGCAGGGGGTGGCAAAGGCAAGGGACAGATTGTTTCCTGTGGACTTACTCCCTGGTGACATCTGCAAGGCTGCATGGGAGAAAGTCTTTAACAAGGACCTGCAGAAAGAACCAAGAGGTTTGAACTGGCAGGTAACCTGCTGAGCACTCTGCATGTGGGTGTAGAGAGGAAGGAGGATTGATTACCTCCTTTTGAACTGTCTGTACACCAGAGAGGTGTGGAGGAGTGTAATCATACTCATGATGGTGGCAGGGATCAAGATCCTGAGCAAGGAGATGGTGCTGTTCAGACACCTAACAAAGTAGCCAGGGTCCTCAACAGCCTGCTTTGGCCAGTTCATTTGCTGCTTCTGTGGAAGACCAGAAACCTGCTCATGAACAGGTACACAAACCTCCCAGTTGAGGACTTCATCAGAATGGGAGCGAGGGATCTGTAGGTGTAATATGTGAAGACGAGAAAAGACAGTGGAGACAGTGGTGGAGGAAGCATGGAATAGGAGAGACTGGCATAGCATGTTCAGTAACAAGACCTCCAAAGAAGATGATGATAATGACAACGGGGATGACAATGATAGTAACAAAGCAGGGGTGAGTGAAGAGGAAGATGACAGTGATGAAGACGATATAGATTAAAGATTGGGCAAAGAAATGGAGGGGTTATGGGGGTTGGGGAAAGGAGGGGGAGGAGGACACAGAAAGTGGAGGTGGTTTTGTACGTTTGTGACAGTTAAAAAAGATAGCATTGGGCATGCAGATATGCAGATGCACACTTGTGGTTATTATAACAGGGATAAATGATGGTTGATATGTGTTTTATGGACTGTCAAGTGAACCAGATCAGTCACAAGACAGAACTGTAATGTTATAGGTGTGTGTGTATAGAAACATAAATATATATTTTTTGCAAAAAAAAAAAAAAGTTTGTACTCTCTAAGATGCTTTTAAGTGCTACTTAAGTTCGCGCAGGAGGGTGCGTGGGAAGACCCGAGGCCCTGCCTGTGAGCCCCCTAGGGTAGATAGACTCAAGCCCAGCTTGCCTGCCAGCGGCATGGCTGCAGATGGGCACGCACCGCACTCCGAGGGTCCCCTCAGGCTCTGTGGCCCCCCCACACCGGCACCTCAGAGACAACCAGATGGAGCCCATGGTTCCAGGCTCCATGCAGATGGAGCCCCTGGCTCTCGGCTGCTTGAGCTGCCTGTCCCTTTTTCAGGCTCTGGGGCCTGGGAGCATGACCACCTCCCCTTGTGGCATCTGCTCCCTACTGGGGTCTCTGGCGCGCCAGCTGGAAGAGCTCCAGGCCACAGTCTAGAGACTGCGTGCCATCAGGGACTGCAAGCAGGAGATAGGCTCTTACTGCCAGGCCCTTGTCCCCCAGGAGCCGGAGGGTAGACCACGGTCTCCCTCCAGGACAACGCAGGACTCCGGGACCTCCCATTCTGTCCAGTCAGGGGCATGGACCAAGGTGGTCAAGGGCCCTAAGGCCCGCCACACCAAGACCCCTGCCCCGCCAGAGCTTAGCAACAGGTATGCACCTCTTGCTGCTCCAACAGAGCCTGCTAAGTTGCCAGCTCCCGCAAGCAACACAGGCTCAACTGCAGCTACTGCCCCCGCTGTCCCCAAGACAAAACATAAAGCGTTTGCTGTGGGAGACTCCATCCTGAGGGGATTAAGGGGATAATCTGCTGCCCCGACCCCTTAGCCCGGGAAGTCTGCTGCTTCCCAGGGGCCCGCATCCAAGGTGGAGAGGATCCCTAAGTTCCTCCAGCCCACAGACCACTATCCCATGCTTCTTATTCATGTGGGTACCAATGACACGGCTCGGAGCGCTCCCAGCCAGGTCGTGAGGTGCTACAGGGATCTGGGAGCGGGGCTAAAGGGTCTGGGGGCACAGGTGGTGTTCTCTTTGATCCTCCCAGTCTTGGGGTATGGGCTGAGGAGGGAGAGGAGGATCCACGTAGTCAACCAAAGACTGCGGTGCTGGTGTCATCGGGAAGGCTTTGGCTTCCATGACCACAGCCCACTCTTTGGTGAGAGAGGCAGCGAGCTACTGGGAAGAGATGGCCTCCACCTCTCTCCCCTGGGGAGGAGGCTCTTCTCAGCCAGGCTGGCTGACCTGCTCCACCGGGCTTTAAACTAAGCCTGCTGGGGCACGGGGGGGACTACCACAACTGCTGGCCCACTGAGCAGCCCTTGCAAAGCCAGCGGGCCAAGGCACTTAAGGGAGCCCACCTCTGCCCCAGCCCTGGTACAATCTGTGGGCAAGGTAAGAGCCCTAAGGGGACACTTGCTTGCCTATACACAAATGCCAGGAGCTGGGGGAATAAGCAGGAGGAGCTCATCCTCCTGTTCAATGCAAATAATTATGATGTCATAGGGATAACAGAGACCTGGTGGGACTCCACCCATGACGACCACGGGTATAGATGGCTATACCCTGTATAGGAGGGATTGTGTAGATAAAAGGGGCGGGGGTGTAGCTGTCTATGTTAAGGAAAGCTATGCGTCCTTGCACGCTGATGTTGGTGACCAGGGTGGATGACTGGAGACCCTCTGAGTTAAAATCCATGGGGAACATGGCACAGGGGACACAACGGTGGGAGTTCACTACAGACCTCCCACCCAAAGTCCTGAGCTTGACAAGGAGTTTGCCCAGGAACTGGCTGAGGCCATGTGCTCCAGGACCATGGTGGTCATGGGTGACTTCAATTACCTGGATGGACATCTTGTGGCAGGATCACTCAGCAAAATCCGAGTGGTCACAAAGCTTCCTCTTGTGCGTGGATGACCTCTACCTGACTCAAGAAGTCTATGGGCCAACAAGAGGCAAAGCGCTGCTTGACCTGGTACTGGCTACTGGGGATGATGTAATTGGTGACCTAGTGATGGTGGGAAGTTGGCAACCACAAGCTGATCACCTTTACCATCTGCTGTAAAGGTGGCAAGTCAGTCAGCAACACGGAAGTCCTTGACTTCAGGAAAGCTGACTTTGACAAGCTCAGGAGGCTTGTCAGTCAGGCCCTAAAGAGCCATGACACCAGGGAGAAGGGAGTTCAAGAAGAGTGGTTGCTCCTCAAGGGAACTATCCTCAATGCACAAGCTAAGTCTATTCCATCTCAGAGGAAAGGCAGCAAGAGGGTACGGCAGCTCTCCTGGCTCTCCAGGGATTTAGCAGACCTGCTAAGGCTAAAAAGAAAGGCCTACAAAAGATGGAGGACGGGATTCACCTCCAAGGAGGATTATTCTACACTGGTCAGGTCCTGCAGGGAGCAAACCAGGAAAGCCAAGGCTGCAACTGAACTCCAACTAGCTTCGAGCATCAAGGACAAAAATCCTTTTTCAGATAAGTGAGGAGCTGGAGGAAAAGGGCGACATTGGACCCCCGCTGAACCAGATGGGGCAACTGACAACCGATGCCCAGGAAAAAGCCAACCTATTCAATGGGTACTTTGCGTCTGTCTTTCATCAGTCCCATGGGACACCCATGCCCACCACAAGACAGGCCAGTCCAGGTGAGGGAGATCCTCTGCCCGCCATCAATGCTGA
>NW_017728943.1:98128416-98143501 GCF_001723895.1 Crocodylus porosus
AAATTGGATGCTTATCCTATGACCCCAGCTGACTTCCTGCCCTTTGGGCGGGGGGCTAGACTCGATGATCTTCTGAGGTTCCTTCCAGCCCTAATGTATTTGAAATCTATTAAATAAGTGTGTTTAAAGGAGTACCTGTGCTAAAACTAGCAGCTTTGAAAAAAGTAAAATGCATCATTTCTGAGTGAACCAAGTCTATGGGTACTATATACAGATTTCTGCAGCTAAATTTATTTCAAGGTCAGCTTTTTCAAATTTGTTTCTCGCTTCCATGTGCTCAGGGAGGGCAGGGTCTGATAGTAAGAAGAGGGGAAGGGACTGCAGGGGAGTCTACTGGACCCCACAAATTTATTTTTCCTTGCTGTAGCAGTGGGAGGTTGACAAATTCAAAACAAACCTCCAATAATTAGATTGTATACCTTGAAAATATTATTACATTTTAGGAGTTTTCCATATATGGAATCTAACTATCGGGAGGTTGTCTTATAATCAGAGTAAGCAGTGAATTCTTCATCTTCTATCCTCAAATCAAGCTTAGGTACCTTTTTGTAAGATAGGTATTATCCAAGCATAATATATACTTCAGTCAAATTATTTGGCACAATATAGAGTTAGGTGGGAGAAATGTAATAGCATTATGTCTAGGGGATGAGACTTGGTTATTCAATGATCCTTTGTGATGTGATATTCCACTCATCATTGATGCATTTCACTCAGATCTAGTGACAGCATGATCCAGCCTTTCTTCCAGAATCCTAATTTGAGAAATGAAATTGTGGAAGCATTATTTTTTCCTGTGTGCCTTTTTATGTGGGTTTATTTTTTATAGTTGAATTTTGAGCGTAATATGAAAAGGTGCTGAATGGTCACATAACTTACAGATTTCTCTTGTATATTTAGAGAACAGGTATAACAAAAACTCTCCCTGACATTCTGCTTCTTGGTTATCCATGGAAGCTAGAAGCCTAAATAAGAAAACAGTTTGGTTTCCTTTGTTAGGTTATTTGCAAATAACTTTACTTTTCTTGCTGATCTTTCCGGAAAGAAAAAGTTGTGATTATTTTTTTATTTGCACCAAGCTGAGAATATCAGATTATTTTATATAAACTATACTGTAGATAGGACTGGTCAACAGCTATTTTGTTAGAAAAGAAAACTATCAATAAAAATGTAATCTTGTACAATATAATTTGAATAAGTGTTCCTGTGGAGGTAACATGTTTTTTCCCACCATCTTTAAGAAATCTTTAATAATAGTCATTGTTGATACAAAGGTATAATTGGAATCTACAAGTATAGTTGGAGCCTGCAGATTATTTATGAAATAATAATAATTAAAAAGGTTTGTATGTATGGTTTTTTTATTCACTGTATTCTGTTCCCCCCAGGATGAAGAAAAGCTTAAAACTAGTATCTGTACATTTTTATCAGTGTTGTCACACTTCGATATTATTCTTCAAAATACCTCGGAGAAGGTAAATTCAAATGTCTAAGAACTTAAATAAAAAAATTAAAGGGACTTTTCAGTTGCATTTTATAGGAATCCTCTTTTAAAAAATACACTTTCTGCAGCAGGATCTTGGAAATGTTTTTTCTTCCTCCTAGTAATTTATTCAGTTTCTCTATTGCTATGGCAAGCCATTTATTTATTTCCTTGTGGTTTTTGTCTCATAACTAACTTTCCTGAAATCATCTAAACCAGGGGTGGTCAAAGTACAGCCTGTGGGCCAAATTTGACCCACCAGCGGATTTTATCTGGCTTATAGTGCAGGAGCAGCCTGGGTTGTGCAGGAGTAGCCTGGGTTGTGGTACATGCAGCTAGTCCTGCCACTCCCTGGCATGCAGTAGGGCTGGGGTGGCAGGGTAGCTGGACGTGCTTCCTAGCAGCTCCCACAACAATGGCCCCTTCCAGTTGCTGTTGCCAGATTTCACTGCCACTACTGGACCTGTCCCTGCTGCCCAGGCACTCTGTCCCATCCACCCTTTACCCATCACTGGGAGCGCTGGATGGAGTGGGTGGACAGGCTGTCCACAGAAACCAGCTCGGGACCCATGCAGGCAGGGTGCGCACTTGGCTGTGCAGATGAGATGAGGCCACAGGCAGGCAGGGAGTGGCATCTGGGAGCAAGATGAGCAGGGCAGGAGCTGGGATTGGGTTCATGGGGTGGTGACAGTACGGGACCAGGGTCTTGGGCAGAGCCACAATCTGCTGCCCACACATCCCTACAATGGGCAGCCATGTGTAGGAAGCAGATGACAGCTCTTCTCTGGGCCCCAACCCCGTGCTGTCACAGCCCCATGATCCCAATCCTGGCCCCGCCTGCTCGTCCTGCTTTCAGATGCTGTTTCCTGCCTGCCCATGGCCCCGTCCCATTGCCTGGCCAAGCACTTCGGGTCTGAACCCCCTCTCCTACCCCGCTGCTCTGGGTTTGCCTGGCCCATGTCTGCCTGCCATCCTGCTCTCCTCCCTCCCTCCTTGCCCGCTGCCTCCCCCTCCCTGCCAGCTGTTTTGTGGGACACTACAACCGTGATCCCCGCCTTTGCCCTCAGGCAGGGGAAAGCCCTGCTGCTCAGAGGGCTGGGGCATGTTCTGGCAGCGGTGCAAGCTCAGGCCCATGCAGCCCGAGTAGCCCAGCTAGTTGCCACCGGCCTTCTCACTGGTGCATGCACAGTAGGGCAGAAGTGTTATGGACAGACAGACATACAGACAGACTAAGCCTTTTATTATATTAGAATTCTGGAATAGCTGTTCTAGGTCACTGTTCTGAATTAACTCCATGTATGGATGCTTTTAGTTCAGAATAAGAGTGCTTTTTCTTGTTCAGTTTAATTGATTTTGAAAAGAGATTAAGGTTAAACCAGAAAAAAGGTACCATGATTCTGGCATAAGTGCTGTTCGTACATAGAATTAATTAGGAATAATTATTCCACTTTAAATTTATAGCCAATTTTATTCTGGATTAACTTTCATGTGTAAATAAGCCCTAAAATGGAAGATAAAAGACCTAATACACAGCGCAGTCCTCCAATCTGTTACTCATATAAATTGTCGTCTTGTGTTCAACGAATACTGTTTGCATGAAGTTGCAGAATCAAGGTCATTCAGTGCAAGGCTAACACAGTAGTATATCTGAAGCAGCACTCTGAAAGAAATGCAGGGAGAAAATAAAATAGCTTTGGAATAGACAGTTGTATACTAATGTGTTTTTAATATCTGTTTTTGCTGCTTCCACCTCTGTATTAACATTTTGGGCTCTTATGGTGGAATTCTTTTTCACTTAGTGTGCTTAAATGATGGTTTTCTGGCATGTGGTGGATTGATCAGAGCATGTGTTTAGGAGTTTGGAGACATGCAGGAGGCCTAGAGCCTGTGTCTCCCATTTCTTAGGCAAGTGCCCTAACTACTCAACTGTTGGCTAAAATGCGGACCGGCTGTCCTCCTTCTCCTCCTCCTGTCTTTTTTCCCAGATTTATGCTCAGGCATGCACACGCATAGCCATGTGCTTGTCTGATCAATGTGTGGCCCACAGAGCATTGTTAGAATATACATGTCCACATGACGCCCACACTGTAGGGGCAGGGGCGGGCAGTTTTTTTTTGGGCGGAGGGCTGCTTACTGAGTTTTGGCAAGCCATCAAGGGCCACATGACAGGCAGCCAGGGGCAGAAATATTAATTTTTTAAATTTTTTAGGGGCCCCGCAGGCCAGATAGAATGGCCTGGCAGGCGACATTTTGCCTACCCCTTCTGTAGGGGGAACAGAATCACAAATTGTGCATAAATGTCAGAAGCAACACTTAAGTAACTTGGTAAATTCCAGTTAGATACACAAAGTGAATAGAAATCTGCCCTGTTAATGTTCATTTCTAGTTACGTTTGTGACTGACTATTATTACTCTATGATTTTTGAGAGTCTAATGGAGTGAAAATCCATCGCTTTGAGTTCTGCCCTCATCTGCTGCTCTCTCTCTCTTTGAATTGTATGGTAAATATCCACAGGATTGTTCATCCTTCTATGAATGGTTCGATAAATTACCATTGTTAGTTTTAAAAAAGTGAAAAATGCCTGAATTTTTTTTCTTTAAAGGTTGCTATAAGTTAAACTGATTAGAAAAAAAAAAGAATCTGTGCCCTGCTCCCACAATCCCAGCACCCATGAGAAGGGTTTATCAGGCTACCCTGCCCTAACCTCCTTATTCCTTTTTTCCACTCACCTATGTGTCCTCTCTTCCCTCTTCCTCCTATTCCAACATCTCTCCCCTTCCCTGCCCTCATTCCTAGTAATTCTCCCCTGTTCCAACCTCAGTCTGATGAAGTATAGCAAGACAGTTTTAGTGTCATGCAAATTTTAGAGCACTTAAGAGTCATCCTTTAAACTAGGTCTGTCCAGCTGGCATCTTACAGGCTACATCCTGATGCATAAAGCGGTTCGTTTCTCTGGAGGCCACCAAAATCACAGACACACACTCATTAGATGGCACAAAAGGTATATTTGCAAATAGGGTCAGAGCAGAGTCAAAAACTCAGATTACTCTGAACCCACAAAGGAATTTTGCAGGCTGTATTTATCTCCTCCCTCCTGGGCACGTGTGCAGAAACAGGAACTCTTACAGCTCACTTCCGTTTCATACAAGCATACATGTGGTTATATCACTACATACATCGCATGTATAGTATTATTAACTACTTAAGTATGCAGGGCGGAGAGGTAAATATGCATCAGCTAATTAAGCATGCTCAGAGACTACTATAGGTCACCAAGAGTTCAAACTCCCCCCCTTTCAAGGACACAGTCAGTTGAATTCCAGCTTTTGTAATCTGTATGAGAAAGGCTAGGGAGAAGCTGGGGGAGAGTCTGCGATTTAGCATAAGAAAAGCTGTGGCAAGGCAGGGAAAGGAAAGAAGTCCTTGGCAGTGTTTCTTTCTTATCGGGTGCAAGATGCAAGCTGTGCATTTCTAACAATACTCCATTTCTAACATCCAGCCTGTGAGGGATTAAGTGCAGCCTGTGGCCTCCCACCTGGACCTACTCCCACTCCATTGCTGCTGCAAAGGATGGGGTCTTGGGCAGGATAGTACAATGGGAGGGAGCCTGGTAAATCTATTGGCTGCATGGTGGCAGGGGGATCGTGCTTCCTGCCCAGTGGTGACAGTGGAGCTTTGGTTCGTGTTGCCCATGCAGTGGGGATCCTGGGAGCCCATGTGGCATGCGGTCCCCAAAGCATTTGGCTTATGTGGTGTGTAGCCCAGTGCCTAAAACTGGTATGGCATGTGGCTTCTCGTTACTGTGAAGTAGGACAGTCCTACTTTAAACCAATAACTGTTCTTAATTTAAGATGAACTATTGCAGTTAGCGTGTTTCTATCATTTTAAGCTTTAGGGAGGACAGACCATCTTTTGTTATCTGTTTATGTACAGCATATAGTATATTTGGGTCACAGCCTGTGAGTAGGCTTCCTAGGAACAAACACAATACAAATAATAGTAATGTATTTAGTGTGTTTAAATTTCACATTGTCTTTATTTTAATAAATATTCTTAGGTAAGAGATTGTGGGCTTTTAGGTTTTTTGAGATAAAGGCAATATGGCACTCTTACTGTGGAGTAAGCATGTTCACTTAGGGTTGTTCAGGATTAGCTAAGATGTAAGAACTGTCCCATACGTTTGAATGGCTTCTCAAAGCAGAAAACAAATTATTGTAATTTAAATGCCAGTGGTTAGTGCTGACCATTTTAGTAAAAGCATTCAGTAGCTCATCCTTCTGCTTTAGCTATGGTGAGTTAGTGTTCCTGGTGTTTCATGGCGATATGCCTGGTACTTGTGCGGCAGGGTTGTTTGCATAGTTTTAAGATTAGGTTAGACAAACACCATATAGGATAGTTTATATAGGAACTATCCTGCCTTGGGTAAAGGATTGGACTAAATGACCTAAGGTCCTTTCCAGTGCTACTTTTTATGATTCCACCCATGATTGTGTGATTCTTTTTTATTTCATCATTTCAAAATATTGTACATGCTTTCTAAGTGCCACATACTGTGACTAAAACTCAAAAGAAAATGTCGTCTAATGAATATTTTTTTTCTCTTTAGAGACCAGTTCTGAAAAAGGCTCTTATTGTTGTTCTACAGTGGTGTTTCAACCACAATTTCAGTGTTCGGCTTTATGCATTAATAGCGCTTAAGAAGATCTGGGGCATGTGCAAAACACTGCATGTAGAAGAATTTGAGGCCTTAACACCAGTAATTGAATCTAGTCTCCATCAAGTGGAAAACATGCATGGCACAGGGTTAGTAAAATACTTTTGACTAACAATGTAACATATCCATTTGTATTTACTGGATTGCAGAGGTCTGTTAATTTGTGATGTATGTGGAGCTTCTTAAACTGTTTACAAGTAGCACTTGATAATTTTATTTCATATATTTAAGTAGAATATTTAGAACTGAAATGAAAAAACTTGTCATCTGACATGAGATGTAGTGAAATGATAGTAGCCATCCTGTGTTCTCTCCAGTCCAGAAATCAAATGGTTTCATTTAATCTGAATGCATAATGGACAGTTCTGTATTCATCCAATAACTGTCTGAGAATGCGAACAGACTGTTATTTAGAGTGTCAGCAGTGTAACAGAGATGAATATAATCACTTGGGAAAGAGGGTTCATCACTCCTTGCAGGCTTTGTTCTCCCAGACTGAAAAACAGGCATAGTATGTTAGCTCAGAAATCTAGAGCAAATTTTAATTTATTCTTTTGTATTGCTAATTGGAGCTGGTTTGTCAGTATAATATGTTTACAAAGCACAGATGTTATAAAAATTTTATCTAACAGATTATTTTCCAGAAAATTTGCATTTCCTGGCTAAATAAAAAGAAATGTCAGTACTTGTCTGACTCCTGTTCGGAGTTCCTTTGATTCAAAGATCTTTCATGTAAGAAAGCCTTGCTCAAATTGTAATGAGCCTTGCTGCATATAATGTTGCACTAGGAAAACAGTGAAAACAGGAAAACAGGCAAAATTGAATGCTGTTAGTAATCTGTCTGCTTGCTTCTTTACCCTGCATCCAATCAAATCTATGCAGACCTGGTATGACCTGCGAAATGGGGGTCCTCCTGCAAAATTGTATGGCACAGTAAAATAGAAGGAGAAAAACATTGGCTGCAGCTGGTTATTTGTAATTGCATTTGCCAGTGAAGGTGAAAGAAGGGAGAAGTAATAGTGACATTGATTTGTCTGCTGTTCTTGAAATGTACTTGTTTATAAATTGACTTCCATAAACATTCCTCCAGTTAATGATTTTGGAGCTTAACATTTTTTTAAATTAATTTAATTTTCAAATTACCTGCACTGCCACTATTCGCTAGTCGAGTTAAAAATTCTTGAAATAGTTTATCTTTCATTTCTCCAGGAGAAATATGATGTACATATGAAACCCTTCTCAGGGCAGGATCCTCCTAGCTAATGTAATTCAGAGAGCCTAGTGTGCTTTACTAGAAACACAAAATGAATTAATTTCCTGTAGGGTATATTCAGTATATTATAGATGAAATTTGGACTGACTTCTTACCATCTGACAATGAAGAAGTTAATTGTTTAGCAGTTTTGTATGTCTTACCATATTTTTGCAATTTATAGGAACGCTAAAAGGAATTGGCAACGAATCCAAGAACATTTCTTTTTTGCAACATTTCATCCACTTAAGGATTACAGTCTAGAGGCAAGTACAAAATACTGTGCTTTGTTGGGCTATGCCTTTTTACTGCTTTGCTGCTGTATTTGTATATGGACATTTTTTCTGTATGATCAATTGTAATTGGTATCAGATATTTAGATGCAGATGATTGTTTTACAGCAGTCCTGTCTAGAAAACTAAAGTATCAAAAAGAAAAGCTTTGGATGTAGGAGTATATTAGTTAATATGGAGGAAACAGCTAGATTAACTTCTTATTGGTTATATTTTCTTTTGTTGCTTGATCAGCAGGGATCCTGGTTTTCTTTAATTAAAAAAATCACAAATTCTCTAATAAAACCCCCAAAATCTGTGATTAAAATGGAACACCACTATAAATATAGGTGTGTCAGTTAAACACAATGTTTTATTGATATATTTACAATTTTAAAGCAAATTGGAAGCCTACCAGTGCCTCAGTCACTATAATAAAATACAATGTAAATATCTGTAAATTTGGTATTTGATTTTGGGCTTTTTACCATGGAAAATCAGAGCCCCCCCTGCCCTCTTAGCTCACAGAACACAGGTCCAGACCCCACACTCCTCACCACAGCCTGCTGGCACAACTATTTCCCCTGCCAGAGGGGGCCCCCCAGCTGCCAGGGCTACAGGGCCAAGGACATGAGTCTGCAGCCCCCTGCCCCTCACAGCAATGCCTGAGCCCCAGGTGTCACCTGTGGGATGCAGCAGCCCCAGCGGGAAACAGAGCATGGAGTCTGGCTTCCCCTTGCCCCCACACCCCATGTGGGCAGCATGGTCTGCTGGGGGGGGCAGGTGCAGGCTCGGGCAGGGGGGGTTAGGGTTGGCTTCCCATTGCTGCGTGCACTCCCAGGGCAAGGCAGGGGGACCCGTGCCCCCTAGTGTGTGGGGCAGGTGTGGAGGTGGACTGCCTGCTGTGGGCTCGGGCTCCGCACCCTGCTGCCTTCCCTTGGGGCCTTTGTGGCCCAGCAGGCAGGACTGAGCATGGCAGGACAGAACAGGGCCAGGCAGGGAAGCTTCTTGCTGCTGCAAGCCCTGTGTTGCCCTGACAAGTTGTCCCCTGCATGCCTGGCAGCATGGGGGGCAGTGGCGCAAGGTTGTACCCCTCACTACTGCTGGGCAGGCAGGGAAGCCTCATCAGGTCAATACAGGGCTCATGGGGCAAGGAGCTTCCCCTCCTGGACCCGCTCACCCTGCTGTGCTGAGTCCCATCTGCTGGGCCACAGAGGTCCCAAGGGAAGGCAGCAGGGCAGGGAGCCCAAGCCTGCAGTGGGCAACCTGTCCTCTACCTGTGCACAGATCTGGGGGGCACGGGTCCCCCCTCCACCCCCCCCAAGAGTGCATGTGGTGGCAGGGAGCCAGCCCTACCCCCCAAACGAGCTGCCAGCAGCCCCATCCCGCACCCTCCCAGGGCCTGGTGGCCACACATTTCAGCCCTGGGCCCCATGCACCCCCCACTGGGCAGCAGCCCCAGTGCCAGTCCTGCCCAACTCCTTCCTTCCCTGTGGGGGCCTCAACTCTGTCCCCTTCCCCCCAACTTAGCTGCAGCCTGGACAGCAGGTTCTCCTGTTCTGTCCAAATGTGTTTTGAAGTGACTTGGCTAAACCCTGTCTTCCATCAAAGTCAAAGGGGAACCTCTTCAGCCTAGGTGCCTAGGTATGATTCAATCCTCTGTGCTCAAATGGTCTGGATGTTTCACTGATCAAGCTATCCTTATGGCAGTTCTGCTGTCTGCTAGTTGCTCTCAGTCTTTCGACACCTATTTCACAGCCTTGGAGACTCTTCAGTGCTTTTCAGAATCATAAATCTACCCATGGGAGCCAGTCTTCAGTAGCAGGTAGCATTTTAGCTTTAGTTAAGCAGGAAAGGGAGAGTAAGTTAGCTGAAGATTAGGCTTTGCCCCTGCTCTATGCAGCCCTAACTCTGGAAGCATCTTTTCTTCATTCTGCCTTTCAAAAAGAAAATTGAGGGATGTTTTATGTGAGAAAATACAGTCTTTTTTCAGGGGCTTGAACAGGGTGGAACAAGGTAATATTTAGGGACCTAACAGATACAATGAGAGCAGATGCTAAAGCCAGAATTAATTTAGGCACATTGCTTTCTTCTCTCCTTGAGGAGCTGCTTCTGCTTTTCACCATGTCTCAAAAGAACTGGAATCCAGGTGGTCAGCAAATGGGGAGGAGAAAGAAAGGCAAATAAGGTTGATGAAGAGAAATAGTAGTGGGAGAATGAAGGGAGAAGGAGGAATAAATGAGAAGAACACATCTGGCAAAACTAGCAGCTCCTCTCAGAGGTGTTGTTGCTTGTAAGAAAGCTGTGAAGGTATCTGGATATTTCAGAATAGGAAGCATTTTCTGGATTTATTTGGCCAAGTTAGGAAAATGTGACAATTCTGAACAGCATGGAAAAGAGAATAGGAGGAGAATTAAATGCTTTCAGAATCAACATCTTCAGTAACATAGGAGGCACAGTCCCAAGGTCTGGAACTGAAATTCTACGACAAATCTGGCTTTGTTGTTTGGTATCTTCCTTTCTCCATTTAATTATGGTTAGTTGTTTTGGTAATGCCTTAATGGGAGTTTGCCACTGGCTTTCAACCCATTCTATATCCATAACTAAGTCAGTCAATACTTGCTGTACTAGCATTGGAGTGTTGCTGTAGCCAGGAAATGTATGAGGGGCAGTATTTGTTAGCAGCAGTTTATAACAGTCGTCTCTCAAAATGTTAGCATGTCAGATGTCCAAGTTTGACAGGAATTGTCGGGGTATATTGTCTAGCACTAAATGTATTCTCATTAAGAAGTTTCAGCACAGTCAATGGAAAATACCTCCTTTAATCATTTTACTATACCAGTTCTACTGCAGGTTTATCAAATATGTTGAAGTTCAGATTCTGAGTTTTTATGGCTGGAGGATTTAAAATGTACTTTCTTCTATTCTGCTCATTGAGCAAAAAACTTGTTTTCGAATCAGTCATTTAAGAATCCATAGATTTGGAGCATCTTTACAAATGTCTCATTTTATAAAAGCGTATGTAATTCAAGCCATCCAGAGGATTAATAGATTGGTTATCTAAAGTGCTTAATATTTTCTGTTACAGCACAAAGTTGAGTCACTTTCATTAGAATTGCAGCAGCTTCTAACTACCAGTTTACTACTTTGCTTACTACAGTTTAATTTTCCTGCGGAGTAGATTTTCATGTTTTTCCCTAAAGGAAGCACCATGTTTTGATTAAGACGGGCATCATTTTATTCGAGCTTTGCTGGCACTTTTTCTTAATTACAAACCAACATGATATTCAGTGATTATACCAAAATATCAGGGGACATAATTCTACTGAATAAGCAGAACGCCCCATTGCTGTTGCAGAACAACCTGGTTTTCTTGCTGGGTTTTTTCCCCTCATTTTTCTTGTTTTACATTTTGGCTGGTTATGGCTTGTTTGTATGAGTTCAAATATTCCTATTAGTAGGGGAGGGGATTAAAATTGTCTTCGAAACGTATAGATTAAAAAATTTATTCTACTCCAAAATTCCAAGCTCTAATATCCCTTGCATAGTGTCTTACCCCGCCCATGCGCAGCCTGATGTCTCTGCAGCAGCCCCGATACTCAGGCCTCTGCTGCACACACATGTTGCCATGAAAGTGGCAGCAGCAGCAGGAGCCAGTAATGAACGGTCCCTTTGATGCTGAGTGCAGTGCCCCGTGACCACTCCCCAGCACCCTTTCCCCTTCCCGCTGCTCGCCAGGACCAGTATTCTGCTGTGGGCCCAAGCTGGCAGGGGGGCACAGGGACCAGTTTACACTCGCCATGGTGCTCTGGGCACACAGCTATTGGCTACAACGACCAAAAAAAGCCAATACCTGACGTCATTTCTCCTTTTATTGGTGCCAATCCAATAGCCAGCCAATATACTGGTGCACCCCTCGTCAGTTTTATATCTTTTTACAGCTATTTTTCATGACATTGCACTGAAACTGTTTTGTTGCATTACAGACAATATTTTACACCCTTCCACGCCTTTCGGAACTGGTTGAAGATGAATGGATCTCACTTTGTAAATTTACCAGATTCACTAGCATTCCTTTGCCATCAACATATCAGTGGTATCATTCTCGAGCTGAACTTCTTGACCTAAAGCCAAGTGATTGGTCTCAGCAAGACAAGGGTAAACTATAAACATGTAATACTTTAAGTATAATGGATGTGTAGTAGTGGTAGCAGTGTATTTGCTCTACAAAATTTAATTTTAAAATCTTGGAGAGAAATTTATTTGTGTGATATCCTTAATAGCATCTCATATCCAAATCAGCATAATGTGTACAGATTATTGAGGACGTGACTCTGTGAGAGAGACACACTGTTTGGGGCATGTTACTTTACTAGGACACTGAGCGAGTTGCATTATAATATCAGTATTTTCCATATCTATACAACTAATCCTGACATCTTCTTAGGTTCAAATTCAGTCGAAATGGATAACCAAACAGAATGGACTGATGTTCAGAAAAAGATTATCCCTTGGAAAAATAGCATTCCTGATTTAGACCTGGAACTGGTATTTCAGGACCGTGCTGCTAAACTTGGTAAATCAAACAGTAGACTGATTGTAGTGGCTTCACTTATTGATAAACCCACAAATTTAGGAGGTAAGGTTGAATGCATGATTTTAATCCTTTGTTACTGCATATTTCCAAATTGTGAAACTAATTTAAAATTACCAAGTCTGCATATTTTGTCTGTTCCATATGGAAAATGCTTTTTTGTGTTTTAGATAGAAATAGGCATTTCCATTTTAATGAAGAGTTAGTTCACAAAATGAAAATATATCCATTCCTTCTGTCTTCCAAGAATATTTTATTGTCATTGCTTACAAAAAAGACATTTTCTTTATGTTAAAAACCTAACTCTCTGATTATAAGCAGGGGAAATCCTGGAAATGCATACTGCAGGTTTTAGAGCTTCTTGCTATGGACAGTTCCCCTGACTACAGCGAAACTATTCATGATAAATAAGCACTACTGATAACATTTGCAGGGTTGTGCTCTACTGGATACATGCTGCAAGGTAGTATAGAAATTAGAGCAAATTAGATGCACATTTGTGTGTATTCATGTATGTATGTAACCCTCTATGCATACATACATGCTAACTCACAGTTTTGGAACAACATTGGAAAGAAATATTTCAGAATATCTTCTAGGACATAGTATTGCTTTTATATTCCCTTAAATATAAAGTACTCTGATAGGATATAGAAAACATTTTTCTGGTGACATCAGAACTCTTGTTGAGAGGTATAATTTGGAATAGATATAAAAAGGTCCTGGAAAGATTTTTGTTGATTAGCAAAAGAATGATAGAGGAAGCAAAAAAAAAAGAAGTATATTATCAATTATTTGTTCTCAGATTCTTATCTTTTTCACAAGTTGCTATATCCTAGTTTTGTTTACAGTAACCATTATACGGTAATCATATTTTAAATCTTATGCTTATTTATAGGCTTGTGTCGTACAAGTGAAATATTTGGGGCATCTGCTCTAGTTGTTGGCAGCCTTCGTTATATACATGATAAACAGTTTCAGCAGCTCAGTGTTTCTGCGGAACAGTGGCTTCCCCTTCTTGAGGTGGGATCTACCTAAATTTAATTTAACCAATGCATAAAAGTCAGGGTGCTTATTAACTCTTACTTACTTAGCAAAAGTACCTCCTACTGCATTTCCTGTTAGTATCAAGTATATTGTGTTGGTCTGCTGCTTTTGGAAGTCCTTGTGGCAATTTTTTAAGTGGTTGCTTTGCTTTTATTTTCAAAGGTTATTGTTGTGTAAAGAAACTGATTATACTAGTTGCCTTCTTTGTAGCATGCTCTGTGTGTAATTTTTTATAGCTGTTGATTATGTGTTGAAATTTACCATTCATTTGGAAAACTTGAGATAAACAACATTTAAATGAATCACTTATCTTCTTTGGCCCATTGCCTTTGGTGACTTAATGAGAATCATTAATCACACAGTTTGCCTAAAACCAATTTATAAGATAGCTTTCAGAGCGTGTTCTTTAACTTACCAAAATCAGGCCTCTCTTTCCTTCTGAATATAGATCTAGTACTCAGCAACATATGCAAGCTACTGGTAGATGGTTATATTGATCTACCCATTTTCAAGGTCAGCTTCATTTATTATTTGCAGTCTGAAAAATTAACTTTCTGATGTGGAGTGTTTTCTGTGTTTACACATTTTCGCCTGGCATTTAAAGTACAGATGTGTTTTCAGCATATATTGGTCATACGGCACTATAGCTGAATAAAATATGAATAGACAAACATTTAAACAACAGTTTCTATGTCCATGTATGTGCAGCACCGTGAGAGACATTTTATATCTCTTTGATAGAATTGGAGCTTATTAGGTACGAGTCCAAAAAACGCCCGTAAAGGGAAGGAAAAGGAAAAATGACGAAAATAAGTTATTAAGAACTATTAAAGCATAACGCTATATAAAAAAAGAAAGGCAGTTTAAGAGTGATTGATATTTTCTCAGTAAAATCATGGCATTTGTCTTCAAGTATTGTCCACAGATTTCATTGGTGATGTATGTGCATCTCACACTATGAGACCGGTTTATTCAGAATTACAGAGCTTGTTGTGTCTGTACCTGAGTTCCAGGGGCCCTTGTAAACCATACTGCAACCAAAGGTTTGGGATTAACCTGTTCATTATATATAAAGGGCAGGATGGGTTAACCTATTGGCTCCTGCTCTAGCCCAGCCCCAGCTCCAGGCCCCAGTCCCAGTTTCTGCCGCCACTGCTACTGGGGCGGGCTGCAACCAGAGAAACCACATTTTCTGTGTCCCAGGCTGGAGCAGGGCTGGAAACTGCTGGTGGAGCAAGGGTAAGCTGGGGTGAAAGGAGGAGCGAGTCAGGGGGCCTTGAGGCTGTAGTGCAGAGAAGTGGGAGCAGAGACAGCAGAGGGGCAGGCTGCAGCTGCAGCTCCAACCACGGGTCAGGGACAAAGCTAGATCCATCCATAGTAACTGTGTCCTTCACCACCTGGTACCCAAATCCAAAACAAGGGGCTTTTCCTCTCTGTTAAGTTGGGGGGGGATAGTCTTGGATTTGAAGAAATACTGTAGTTAAGGCTCAGGTTGCCCTCTAGCCCCTCTCAGATTAATTTTAGTAAGACATCCTGTATTCCAGAGTTGAGCCATCTGAAAAAATCCCACTTAATTTCTTCAAGAAATAAGTTGCCTGTAAGGAGAGAACAGAACTGGGGTTCCTAGAGATATGTCAGGAGTGGACTGGCCAAGTTCGCCGATGACACCAAACTTTGGGGCAAAGCATCCACGCCAGAAGATAGGCGGGTGATCCAGGCTGA
>NW_017728943.1:98144031-98147327 GCF_001723895.1 Crocodylus porosus
TCAAGAGTAAATTGGATGCTTATCTTGCAGGGATCCTATGACCCCAGCTGACTTCCTGCCCTTTGGGCAGGGGGCTGGACTTGATGATCTCCCGAGGTCCCTTCCAGCCCTAATGTCTATGAAATCTATGAAATGTTGCCCACATGGATTGCAAGCATAGTGCATGCGTCTCTTGTTCACAAAATCAGATCCTTTGTTTCACAGTGTCCATTGGGACTGCATTTGGTAGTCCTAGGTGCCACTGCTGCTCCAAATCTTACCCAAGGCAGAGCATGCTTGACTGACAGAATCCTAGATGCATAGGACTTCACTTCCTGTTTGCCTTCATTGCAAATGTGAAATTCATGGCGACAATATATCTAACCACAGTTACTGGAGAGGACCCATAGGGTGCCTTACACAGAGCTAAAGGGAAAAAGCCAGATTTTCACAGCATCAGAGGACCTCAGAAAATTGGGCATCTAGCCTCAAGTTAAACATCCAGAATCAGTAGCCGCTTCTGAAAATGAACCCATTTCCTCTTTCCTTTCCTTGTCTGTAAGTTATGTTCTCTCAGACATGTTGTGAGAGTAGATTCATTAATGTTTTAGCAGTGGTGATGGACAAGGGGTTTTAGAGATGCAAAGGAAGAAGTGAGACTATAGTCAGGAAAAGTCTGGGAATCCAATAAAGGAATCAGATGATTCCAGAAAGGAATTGAAGATTACTATCCTGCATGATAAGGATTGTCAGAGATTGGGAGCAGAGGATTAGGGGTGTCAGAGATTGGGAGCAGTGCCTTGGAAAAAAAGTAGAAGTCCAGATTATTGTGTGTTTAGCTCAAGTTTGTATTTAAAACTCCTGCAGAAAAGCCTTATTAGTCCATGGTGTTGTCCAGGACATCTGATAGATTGCAACTCTGCAAGTTACTGCATTTGGTAGTGGCTTCTGCTAACAGCACTCATGGGTTGAAAGCTATGTCAACAGAGAGAAGGCTTTGCGAACCTATGGGCTGTACATCAAACGGCTGCAGTTATTTTCTGGATATCACAGTCCAAAATGTAGGCAATATAAAATCTCCTAAGTATTTTTAAATGAAAATGTCTTCATACATCTAGAAACTAGGATACACTTTGGAAGTAAAATATACAGATAGATCAGTAAAAAGTCTGAGTTTTTTGGGTGATAGTTTTGTAGGTTTACGAAGTATCTAAGTGTTTTTATACTTTTCCCCTCTTTTTAATGTGCAGGTGAAACCATCTCAGCTTGTAGACTATTTACAGCAGAAAAAATTGGAAGGCTACACTATCATAGGGGTGGAGCAGACAGCCAAAAGTTCTGACCTGACAGAATATTGCTTTCCAGAGAAATCCTTGTTATTGCTGGGGTAAGTTACAATCAGCCTCTACATGAGAAAAGAAGCTATTGATTGATTTGGCATAATACCTAACCCTTCCTGGTGGGTAGAATAATTTGTAGAATAATTTGAAAACTAGTCATGTTGGCAAATGTGAGGATTAGGAAAGATGCTCTGTTTTAGATTGTAGGCGCACCTTTTTGCTGGCGCATGTTTACCCCAGTGTCATTTGACTTTATGGCAAAAGTAGAGTGGACACATGACTTGTACACTGGGGTTAGTCACTCTGGTCCACCAAAAAATGCAGTAACTTTACGGAGTGAGTTATACTGGTGTAAGTGTCATGTTTACAGCAGTAGGCAGTTTTATCCCAGAGTAGCTATTTGCCCATTGCACACAAGCTACTACTTACTCCCCTTCTACTGAGTGGCAAGGTATTAAAAACTATGGAGCAATAGCTTTCTTGAGGAAACTGGTCATGTTTCTGCTTTGGACACTAGTTTAATTTTAATCTGGACTAAAACCAAGATAAATTACCCTGGTATGTAAATAGTGTGCCTGGCCCAACTGATTTTCTTACCTTGCCTAGTGGCTAGGGTGCTAGGGGAGATGGACTTGATTTCTAGGTCTGTTGCTGGCCCTTTTGGACATCTTGTACAAGTCACTTTTCCCCGTGCCTCAGTTTTCCTGTCTGTAAAATGGGGAAATGATAGTGAACCCCCTTTGAGGTCTACAGATGAAAAGTGCTGTACGGGCTGCATATGCTTATTAGTATAAAGACTGGCAACATTAAACTATGGATCAGTGTTTGCCATTAAAAAAGTAAAAGGATTGCTGTCTCTCTTCTTACCACAAAGCATTGTGGCACAACGACCATCTTCCTTGTTCGGAGATATGCTGAATGGGACTTTCAAAGTTGAATGATATTAGTTCCCTTTGCACCACTACAGGGTTTGCTTCAGATGGAAGAGTTCTACTCATCTCTCAGAAACTGAGTATACTGTTTACTTAGATCAGTGGTTTTCAACCTTTTTGTATTTGTGGACCCCTAAAAAATTTCAAAGGGAGATGCCACCCCAATTCAAAGGGAATTGTAAGTGTGGGAATTCACATACTTTTGGTTGGTAGTAATCTTCTTTTGCAGACCCTGCAGATGTAGTTGGTGGACCCTCAGGGGTCCACAGACCACAGATTGGAAATCACTAATTTAGAGCATCTCAGCTATTACTTGGCCAGGGAGCTAAAGAGACGTTCAGTGGATCTTTTGGCATGCCAATGTAGTGTGATAAAACTCATAACTCTTTTGTAATAATTCACCAGTCCCTTGTTCCCTTTGTTTCCCTTCACATCGTAGTTTTGTTACGCACTTCATATTACCTGTTTGTCTTCTGAATACCTATATGTCATTTTCAGTGAACTCATTCTGAAAGGTACAGCTTGCATAAGCGCTGTTTAAGGATGTGCACTGGAAATGGCAGGATTTGATTTGAATAAAATTGGTAATATAATTTAGGATATCCAGGGATAGCGGAATGGTTGAACATCTTGTATCTGTCTTATCCCTAGTAATATAGGAAGCTTTGCTGTGAAAAAAAAATTGCTTTTGTGGCAAAAATATATGTATTAAAACTTCTCGTTTGCTGCTCTTTTCATTTTTGTATTGAGATCATCAGTAATTACTATATGTGAAGTAAATATCAGTTGGCCAGGTAAACTTCACAAATATGGATGGAGCTGGCAGCCACTACAGTGTTTTCTGAGTGGCTTTTGCTACTGAAGTTATATTTTTGTCTTTGATATTCTGGAGCATTCAGTTTCCTTAGAGTAGCAATTTCATATTTTCATAGATTCTAGGGTCGGAAGGGACCTGAGCAGATCATCTAGTCCGACCCCCTGCCATGGCAGGAAAGAGTACTGGGGTCAAAGGAAGTTGGTTCCAGATCCTAGCCACCCTGACACT
>NW_017728943.1:98148370-98178829 GCF_001723895.1 Crocodylus porosus
ACCACGTTGGCCCTCTTCCAGCCCTCCGGTACCTCACCAGAGCACCAAGAGTGCTCGTAAAGCCATGCCAGGGGACTTGCAATGACCTCACCCTGAGGGTGTGCTAGGAAAAATGGGCTGGATGGAACTCTAGCTGTGTTGGCCCTGTGCACAGTTGGATTGGGCCCTGGCTGGGCCAGAACTACACACAGGATTTGTCCCACAGACCACATCTGACCTGTGGCCTGGAGAGTGAAGTGTTCTACCAGTTTAATCCAGAAAAAAGTATGTCCTGGGCATCAAAAATTTGGGAAATGTTGCCTTAGAGACCGGATCGAGTGATACTTCTTTTTCTATTCCTCTTTCTCTGGAGGTGTAATTGGGTTTTTTTGTATTATTATTTTCTCCTTGTTAGAAATGAACATGAAGGAATCCCAGTAAACCTGATTCAGCTTCTGGATGTGTGTGTGGAAATTCCTCAACAGGGTATCATTCGCTCACTCAATGTTCATGTAAGTGGAGCTCTGCTGATTTGGGAATATACAAGACAACAAATGATCAAGCAGAAACAACTGAAATAGCTGGAAGAGTCTTGTGCCTTACAGTGCAGCTGGATGGATGGCTCTTATGGTGCTATAAAATATTTTTAAATACATGGAATAATTAAGCTCAGGGTGAATGAGTGTGTTTTTAAATTACGCATGTCTTACTATTTTCCTGTATTGTGCAAACACTGTTTTTTAAACGCCTTAACATATGATCTGATTGTATACTCCTGTTTTATTAATAATAAATATTCTTATTTGTATATGGGTGACTTTTTGCTATTTCAACATCAGTATAGCAGCATAAATAACAAGATTTTAATGATCCCTTCTTCCCTTGATTCTCTTTCAGTTTGCTTCAAAATGTATGACGTTTGTGTTATAACTAGGGATTCTGGTTGCCTAAAAATCACAAATTCTCTGATTAAAACCCCACAAAAATCAGACCACCCCTTGCCCCCTTCTATTACCAGGATGCAGGTCCATCTGTGGCTGCCCCACACCCCACACTGCTTTATGGTGCTTAGCAGCCCTGATATGCTGGTGCCCTGCCTAAGCCATTGCCCCTCACTCCTGACCCACAGCCACCCAGCCCTGCCAGTGCCCCTCACTCCCCACCTACAGCCCCCTGCCCCCTCCAGCCCTGCCAGAGAGGGCCCCAAGCTGCCAGGGCTGTGGGACCAGGGATCCGGGTATGCAGCTCTCTGCCCCTTGCAGCAATGCTCAAGCCCACAGGAGGCAATAGCTGCTGTGGCACAGCAGAGCACAGAACCTGGTTCCCCCACCCTCATGGGTGGCACAGCCAGAGCAGAGCCTGTGGGGGGAGGGGGAGAATGGATGTGGACTGCCCATTGAAGGCTTGGGGCTTCCTGCCCTGCTGCCCTCCCCTGGGGCCTCCGTGGCCCAGTGGGCAAGACCCAGCATAGGAGGGCAGAGCAGGACCAGGCAGGGAAGCTCATTGCTGCCACTGGGAGCTCTGCGCTGCCATGGCGAGGGGCCTACTGCCCACCTGGCAGCAGCAAGGAGCAGAACTCCGCACCTCCACCCCTGCTGCTGCCAGATGGGCAGGGAGTGCCTTGCCATGCTGGTGTGGGCTATGCAGTGGTGGCATCAAGCTTCCCCACCTGGTCCCTGTTGCGCTGGGTTCTGCCTGCTGGGCTGCAGAGGCCCTGGGGGACAGGGAGCCCTAAGCCAGCAGTGGGGCAGCCTGCCCCTGCCCCACACACAAATCTGGGAGGCACATACCTCTCATACCCTCCCTCCCCAAAGTAGGCAGTGGTGGGGAGCCTGTCCCCCCAGACAAGCCACCCACAGCTCTGATCCACTCCCTGCCCAGGCCCTACAGCTGCATTCTGGTGGGCCCAAACTGGACAGCATCCCCAGCCCTGTAGGTGACCAGTAGGATGGGCACGGGGGTGGGGGGAGGCATATGCCCTCCTGACAGGGCCATCCTCCACTGCCAACAGCTTCTGCAGGTGCCCCCCGAGTCAGGAGACACCAGTTGCCCATACCCAATTCCCTCCTTCCCTCCCACATGGGGAGACCTCATCCCCCACTTCCCTTTTGCTCTCCAGGCTGCCTGGCAGCCATATGCATGTGTATCTGTACACATGCGCAAGGTGCTCCCTGCCTGGCAGCCCTCCTCCCTCCCCCAGCCCTTTGCAGGCTGGAGCTCTGCCACCCTGCAAGCAGAAACCCACTATTTCCCACGTTTTTGTCCTTAAAATGAGAAAAGCCAGGTTTTACTGCATTGTTTTTGTGGCAAGTGGAAAACTTGGATCCCTGGTTGTAACAGTGACAGCTCTAATAGCAGGTATATTTGAGGTCAAAGTGATTTCCATTTTAAATGCCCATCCACTTTTGAATTCTGAGGTAAAATACTTCTAGATTTCTATGGAATTTGGATACAGCAGACTAGATATTTTAGAGGTCTATTACTTTTAATAACTACTATATTTGTAAAATTTAGTGTACAACATGCTATTCCTTGAGATATTTTTGTACTAAATTCAGAAGGTTTTTTCCCCCTTTTGTTACTATCTCCTTAAACCATCCATGTAACACAGAATTTGAATTAAAAATTGAAGATAGAGGGGAAACTGGAAATTCGGGCAGCTTGACAGAGGAGCAGGTAAGGCCCTGATGTGCAGAAATGGTTCTGAATTATAGGGTAAGTCATATCTGAAAACACATTCTAGCACATTTGTAAATATTCCCTAACTCTAATGAATGCCACATTTGAGGCCTGAAACCTCTCAAAGCCTCTGACTCTTAATAGCCATGTTGGCTAGTATAGATGCAACGAATGCCAACAGAAGGAGTGCTTTTTGTCAGTATACCTATATCCTTTCCCCAAATGATACAAGCTCAAAGACATCCTTCTGTCAACACAGCTGCATCCATGCTGGAGGTTTTGCTGGTAAAACTGTCATCTAGGGATTGCGGTATTTGTACCATGGTGGGAGCAGTGAAGTTCCCATTTTGCTAAATAAATATAAAATCCTTTCCTAAACCACTCTTTAGCTGAAAATCTACAGTGCCACTATTTAAAAAGTTGTTTTGGTCTAGTCGCATCTTTCAAAGAGACACCTTTCAAAGAGTTGGCAAAGGGTGAGTGTGTTTGGTGAAGGGAGATGCAAAGCTTCTGGAAGAAGAATTTCTTCATACTTGAAACATTTGAAGTCTTTATAGATTGTTAAACTCCATATGCTAATTTCTGTGAATGATACTTGTCATCATGTTTCATAGGAAGAACTTTTTTTTGTTTTATATGTGGAAATACAAACAGCTACATACCAATTTTTTTGACATGTACCCCCTCCCCTGTTTTGCATAACTGAGACACTGCATCTAGGAAAGCAGCCTGAATTTTCAGGGACAGCTTAGATCACCACTCAAGCAGCTTCTGTCACATTCCAGTGCTTTTCTCTTCCATGAGGTTATTTTCTCATTGGTTATGTTTCTTAAGTGTGAGTAGCTGTCTCTTCAGTTTTCTTTGGAGGCTGATATTGTCCTTCTTGAAGCTGTTCTTTGTATTTTAAATAGTCTCTTCTCTTATCAAAATATTTAACCTGTTTTAAAACAAGAACACGTTTATGTTTATCGAAGTAAACTGCAGGAAAAAGATCCAATATGAAAAAATGTATTCACACACAAGACAGGACTGAGAGAAAACACAGACTCTCTCAGAGACAGGACTGGGTCAGACCACAGGTCCATCTAGCCCAGTAATCTGTCACGCAATGGCAGAGAGTGGCTGCTGAAAGGGACATGGTATGACCATGGCTTTTTCCACTGTTCTTGTTGCACTTAGCCTCTGAATCAACTTCCTGGAGGCTTTGTCTCCCCAACTCCCCTGCTTAACAGCTAATGATACCCCTTTCCTCCAAGAATGTGTCCAATCCCTTTCTGAATTTGGCTACACTGTCAGGCTGGTAGCAAGGAGTTCCCCCCACTTAATTACACCCTATGTGAGAGAGAACTTCCTTCTGTTACTTTTAAACTTACAAAATGTAATGTTACAACTGTTAAGTGCTGGTGTGAATGGAAATCCTTGTTACAATGGCACAAGCCACTCAGTTTTCCTACTGCTTCATAGTGTACCAGGGCTTTTACCAGACCTCCCAGGATCTACTGGTACCCAGGGCGTCTCTCTGGCATAAGGCACAATCATCAGAAATTAACACCACCAACGCAGATATATGGCAGTGGCTCTGAACAGGCCAGCCTGGCTGGTATGGACACACTACACGGTTTCCTTGAACTTACTCCAATCTACAAGCTCAACTAGGAATTGTGCCCCAGCAGAGGCGCTGCCTGGCAGACTGCAATTCCCATGTTAGCAGGTGTAAGGAGCATTGCCTGGCTCTGATAACACAATGCAAGCAAGAACGGGTCTCTCTCTTTAGGTTAGAGTTATTTTTAATCTACAGCTGTCTTCGGTGACTTGTTTAAAATGGAGAGTTAAAATGAAAATTGAGAGTGATGTTGGGCTGGGGAAAAAAAATCAAGCAGAAAGTAGGACACAGTAATGCTTATTCTGTGGTCCCCTTGTAGCAGGTTAGGGAACGCTACGGCTTGTGGACAGTCGTTTCAAGCAGAGGCGAGATGGTGCTCTGGAAGCGGCCCCAGGCAGGGGGGTGCACGAGGTGCCTCTGGAGGCCCCCTCCAGCCGCTTCCGCTGTGGGTGTCCAGCTCCTGCCCCGGTGCCCGCCCCTCTCACTGGGGGCCACTCGGGCTCAAGTCGGGAAGGGCGCTCTCAGGCGGCCGGCCCGGACACCACCTCTCCCCGACAGTCGGGCCGCAGCCACTCACCCACTGCTGCGGGCAGCGGGCCTCGAAGGTCAGCCGGATCTGGCGACACTCGGCGGTATCCTCCGCGTGCTTGTCCAGGCACTTCCAGTACTGGTCCCGGGCGCCCCAGCACGCCTGCCGCTCCTCCATGGACGGCGCCGACATGGTCCGAGGCCCCGGACCCTCTTGACCTTGAGCGCCCGGCCCCGCCGCCCCGCGCCGCCACCAGCACTAGCCTCCCCCGGAGCAGCACGTGGGTGGGCGCCGCACTCCCCACCCGGGTTCGCGCTATAGCGCCTGCGCACTCAAGAGGGGGGCGCGCTTTTTCCCCCCACCAAGCGCAGGCGCAGTTGCTGCCTCCCGCTCCCCGGCGAGAATGCGCACGCGTGCGTGCGTATAGTGGGAATACGACACTGCGTGTGATTGGCCGTGACGTAGCTGAGGGTGAGGGGTGCGGGGCGGGCCTGTCGGCTCTCCGGGGGGTGGGGGGAGTTCAGTGACGTAGATGAGTTGGGGCGGTTGGGTCGGACTCTGGAAGCCGGCTCTCACGAGAGGGGCAGAGGTTGCGGCCCCTGGCTATGGGGCTTCCCGGCTCCTCCCTTTGGAGTGAAAAAGAAAAGCCTGTGCCCCCCCCCAAAGAACAACTGTTCCCAACTGCTCAGCTGGTCTAATGGAAGGGGCCGTGAGAGCTGACCCCTTGGCACGGTTCAAAAAGGGATCGGATGCATTTTGTAAGGAAAGGGGCATCAGTAGCTGTTTGAGCAGGGGAACTGGGGAGACAGCCTCTGAATCAGGACTTCCTAGACTTTAAATGCTGGAGGCTACAGGAGAGAGAGTAACAGTGGAAAAAACTATGGTCATACCCAGTGCACACTCCCTTTCAGCATCCACACTCTGCCACTGTGACACAGGGCTTAAGAGACCATGTTACTTGTTGCTTATGGGACCGTGGGCCAATGCCCACTAAGAAACGCTATAGGCCTCCCGTAGAGGGAGGCCACTGGGTGAGCAGTGATTGATTCCTTGGGACAAATCAAAATATAACAGGTATGGGCGTGAGGTCATAGGTTTAAAGTGAGTGCACCAAGAGGGGACACTGAGCAGAGCACACCAGACAGTGCCCACTGGCCCTAAGATGAGTCTAAGGAGCCAATCGACACTGTCCAGTGAAACTCTGCCTGGAAATGGGATTGGATTAAGGACAAGAAAGTGGCCACGCAGCCTCCAGGGCTCCTCTGGACCATGGCCTCGTTTCTGGTGAGGTGGATGGCTAGATTGGCTAGCACCAGGAGGAGGTCCCAGGCCTTGGTGGGGTTGTGGATGGGGAGTGCATAAATAGGGGCGGGGAATAGTGCAGCTAGAACCTCAACAAGAGCATCTGGAGGAGGCGGTGAGGGGGCTGCAGCCTGGCACACTCCAGGTAGGCATGTGCCAGGGTCTCCCTTTGCTCACTGAAGGGACAGGTGTCGGGAGCGTCCATGAAGCACACCAGGTACATGCCCATGGTGATGGCTTTGTGAAAGAGCTGTTTCCAGTGGTCTCCAGTGGTTTATGGGGTAAACTAAATCTCCTGGGCAAGATTAATGTATTGTCTGACTTAGTAACTGGCACTTGGTATGTTCTTTAGGAAAATAACCAAGAAAGGGGAGAAGCTGGAGCCTAGTGCGTACACCTCCCTCATTGCGTGGTTCAACTACACTCTGTATCAGGAACAGCAGCCTCCTGGCAACACAGAGGTGTGCTGCCTGCTTAGCAACATCATGGCCATTACTAGTGTGAGGTACCATGCATCCACGTGTCATGCAATACATGGAATTCTGACACATGCTCTTTGCAGGTGACTGCACCCTTATGTGGTGTCAGAAAGTTGTACAGTGCTGCATGAAAAGTCTGCTTTTATTTCAGCATAACAATTCAGTTAGTTCAATAGCCAATTTGGAGTTCTTGTCCTGCAGTGCTCAGTTTTTGGGTATTAATACAGCACTTAATTTTTGACTATTTTTTCTCCATATGTGGAAAAAATAATTATGGAATATAACTTACATACATCTTTTAACATTCTTCCTTCTAAGCGTAACCCCCATCGGTCCACCAGGTCTAGCAGAAACACATGAGAGGTCATTCTCAGCAGTTACTCCTTAGCTTTGGAACACCCTCCTTTGTGAAGATCGCCAAAGTGTGTGCCTGGGCATCTTTCAGAAGTGCTGCACGATCTGTTTGGGCAAGCATTTATCAACCAAAGCCAGGCTGAGGTGGTGTTTAGTGGGTTTTGCTTTATTACGTTACTTTTTAAATTTATTCTAGTTCCTCTTTAAATTGTTTTCCTTACTTTAAGCTGCCCTGAGCCTTGTTGGAAGGGTGGTATATACATTGCATAAATAAACAGATGCTATGTTTTCATTACAAGGTCTCGGTGTACTTTAAAATAGATATTTAGAATCTGAAGACTATCAAAAGGGTATTGGGTTATCTTACAAATAATTTGGGTCTTGCACCGGATATCATGTCACTTGTACACAGTACACAGGATGTCATTTATATTTAAATATTTCCACTTTATGTTGGAGTTGGTTTTGTGCATTTGGCAGCACAAGTGACCCTTTAACCATCAGAGTTCAGATTAAAAGCAGGCCTAAAAATTTACCTTTTTCCTCTTCTGTGTTGCTTTTATTAATTCTGTAAAATGTATCATTAATAAAGAGAAGGGAAGGAAGTCTCTGTGTATGGGAGGTGTGAGTGAATGTAACACTTGCAAGAGATTTCCTTGACAGTCTGGGTGATTTCTGCCTATGTATATGGTGGGTTTGGTATTCTCAGGAACAGGAAACTTTTAAGTCCATACCACTGCAATTTAACCCTGAACCGGAAATGGCCATGACAAACTCATTCCTTGCTCTCTTCCTCTAAATTGTCAACTAGGGTGCCAGTGTGTAACAACTGTGGTTGTGCTTGTTGTGAGCTTGTGGCCCATGTGGATTTAACTTCATCAAGGCCACCTGCTCATTTTACATGGCCCATCCAGCAACCTGAAAAAAATTACTCAAAATATCTCTGCCCCTATAGACTCCTGGGTCTGGTTTGAATCAGCAACTGGGGTGAAACAAGAATAAACAAGGGCTATTTTGTTTTACTGTAATAAAGACTAACAATTAGCACCAGACTATGGTGATACAGACAGCTTATGGTTGGGTCATGTTGCTCGGTTTGAAAATAGGATCGTTGGAGAAATGCTGGTAGCAAATATGAAGTAGTAAATCCCATTTAATAATAGTTTTATTTCTGGCTTAGGAATCAGCAGAGTTCCATGGTTATACTCAGAAGAATCATAGCTTTTATTTTCTACACCTGCACATGCTACATGCATGTGCAGCTTTCTTGTGGCTGCCTGTAAAGCTGAGGATCTCATTTCCATGGTAACCTACTGAGCTGCAATTTTGAACTGCCTGGAATTTTGACAGCCAGAGAGGTTTTTAATAAGGACCTTATCGTGAAAGGCACTGAGCATTTGCAGCTCCTAAATGATTTTTGAGGGGGGAGCTTGCTGGCATTTAGCATGCCTCACTGCCAGGCTTGCAAAAAGAGCCTGAGATAGACATGCATGACACTTCTCCAGTAGTGGCACTTAAGATCCAGAAGTGGCTTGGTTGCAAAAAGCAGAGCGTAGGTAGCCTTCAACTACCAAAGTCCAAAGTTGTGATCCAAAGATTTCTGTCCAGCTGCTGCTTAACCTTGGCAGCATCTAACCCTCTCCTCTTCTTTTTGATCTGAATTTTCCCTAATTACAGCCCCCATGAGTCTTGCACTCCTTTCTGCAAAGCAGCCCATCTTCAACAGGAAGGGGAATTGTCCCAGACTCCCTTGCTGCCTAATAGGAAAGGCACTCTACTAGATGTGAGTTAAATTCCCTCAGGCTGAGGAGGCCATTGGACCTGGGTCTCTTGCTCTGTTCATGAGTGATTATATAAAGGTGAACACCTGCCGCAACCACTACCACTGCTTGTGTTCTAGAAGGAAAACAGTGAGTCCTACTCAGTTCTTTCAAAGGCTAGTTGTAGGTGCCTGCCTTCAGGAGAGATTTCTAGGCTCTGGATCCTGGGGTGGAAGGATGTGTTCTGGAGTGGAGGGGTATGCCTGACTACGGTGCTATACCTCCTCTCCATAGCTTAGACATGTGACTACATGTACAGCTTCAGATGCATCCCCGTGCTCAGTGTTCCTCCCCAGTACATGGGTTCTTTGGATCATCTGTCAGAGACAACTAATAGGGTGTGCGAAATTTCACCGGTTGTTCAATTCGACATTGTTTCAACTAATTTTGAGCTTGAAACACTGAGATAGAACTGAAATGAAGGGCTTCGAAACAGCCTCGAAACAAAATGAGGCTAGTCGAAATGTTTTGAAAGTTTCAAAACATTTAGAGTTTCGAAGCCAGCAGCAAGAGGCGGGAGAACCAGGGCTGCACTCCCAGCACCAGCCAGGAGTGCAGCCCTGGCTCTCTCTGTCTCCCGCTGCCAGAAGCCAATAAAAGCGCAAGGGAAGGGAACTGAGCCTGGGCTCAGTTCTCCTCTCCAGCGCTGTGATCCGGCAGGGAGGCGGAGAGTCAACCCAGCTGGGCTTACTCCCCGCCTCCCCCGTGCTGTGATCGGGTGCAGGGGCAGAGAGTCAGCCCAGTTGGACTGACTCCACACACCCAGCGAAACATTGAAACAGCCTTTCAGTTTAGATGGAATGAAATGGAACAGCTGTTTTGAATCAAAATGAAATGGGAAACAGAGCACTGTTCCTTCGAACTCTCGAAACTGAAGGTGAAATGGAACCGTGCCATTTCGCACAGCTCTAGCAACTAACTCTCCCCAGTATGCTGTTTACAGAGACTAAACATCTACCTCTGGGGTTTATATTCCCTTCTTGGGACCAAACACCTAGAAGTGAAGTGCTGTGGTGCCTAGTTTATGGGTACCCCTATCTTTTATTGAAAGTAGACCTGAGTTGATACTATCACTCCACAAATTTTCACCAAATAAAAAGATTATATTAACATTCAGTAATATAGACAGAGTCCTTCACTGCCATCCTTGCAGAATGTAGAATTTTGTTTTACATCTGCCTCCTCTGCAGGTATTGGAAGAAATTAATATTTTTTCATTTACTGTAATGTTGCCGAATTTGCCTGATGACTCAAGATCATTTTCTATCCTAGCCTAATTGCCTAGTGGCCATTCCCTTCCTTCCTGCAGCATTTATTAAAACAAGCCAACCATGATTCTCTACTGCCTTTGGTATTTTGCCTAAACTGGCTGCAAATTGCTACCCAGCCATAATTCTCCACTCACCCCACTGATCTTGTTTTGGAAATTACAAGCTACTTAAGATTAGCACCCAAGTCTCATAACACGGCAAAGCAAGGCAGCATGTCCTAAAGCATTAGTATCTGGAATAGACATGTTGGAATTAATTCTCAGTGCAGATCTGGAGAGGGCTTGAAGCTGAAGAGATGATTTAATTATCATAGAGTTAGTGCTGGAGGATGAATGTTTATGAATATACGTATAGGTAGCACATTTCATTCCAAAGGATCCAAAGATTCCAAGGAATCCGAAAGATTCACTAACTGATGGCACAAGTTAAGAACTATATCCTTCAGGCTTCAACTGGTTTTTATTTTGTTCTTATTGGTGCTTCTAGATGTTCCTACCACCGTAACAGAAGCAATAATAGTTGCTCAAATCTAGAGGCTAACCTTGCTCAATTTTGCAAGTTGGAGTAACTTCCTTGTGCTTAATGGGGCCAGTCCAAGATTACTAACATACCACTTAAATTGGACTCCAGAACTTGGTGCTGTTTATCCAGTTCGTGCTTGAAAGTCAATGAGAGTTTGTTTGAGAGAGGATTTAGAACAAAATTAGTAAGGACTTTCAAATAGCTGGTAATGTGCACTTGCCTCTTTGCTTTAATTTTGTGAATTTTTATGGTAGACATTACACAAAACAGCTGACAAAGCTTGTCTGCAGCAGTTGTAATGATAGATCAACTATAAAATGAATATGGAATGCTCCTAGGAAATTAATCTCTCTCAGCTATGTACTTGTTTGTACTGCTGAAAGGTTGGTCTGTATTACTCTGTCATCTTCAAGAACTGATGCAAAGAAGAGAAGAAAACCAAAATAAATAAAAAAGCAACCAAGATATACTATTATTTGGAAGTATATATCATATTTTACTAAAACTATACATGACACAAAGGACCAGCATTTAACAAGCTGTGTCAATATACTCCTGTGAGTTAATGATCTGGACTGTCCTCTGTAGTTTGATCAAAAGTGTATCTTCATGATGTGGTTTTAATAATTAAAAAAATAATTATTCTGTGTTCATCAGAGGGTGTAAATAAACCGCTAACAAGAGCCCAGTGATCTTGTAAACATATCCTAAGGTTGCCCATAACAAATCAGCAGTATTTGCCTGAAAACCATGCTAGGTTAATACATGATGATTGTGGATAATGCCATTATGTTTCCCTGACTTGCTGTTGCTTATGGCTGCATCTAAGCTGTCTTAAGAGAAAGGAAGTGGGAGGGTTTCTCTAGAGAAGACCAATTAAATTGTCTGAGCAGTTCTTGGAGAAGAACTTTGTGGAGAACCTGAACTGGTTTTGGTTTGTTTTGTTCTGAGTTTCCCTTGCAACCAAAAATGAGATGCAGGGAGGGATAAGTTTTGATCCATTACTACTTGATGACTTGTGTTTAGAGCAAGGCAGAAGTAGTAGCCTCTCTGTGCTTCCTAATACAGTTTGGCACAATCTATATTCTTGCAGTTTTATTTACCCACTTTATTTTTCTAAGCAGTAGCAATATGCTGCTATTAAATCCTTAATGTTTGAAAAGAGGTTTAAAAGAATGCTTTAAAAACAAAGATTTTATTATGACCGTTATTGAAATGATGATATAACTAAGCCATGAGATCAGACCGAACAGTAGAAAATAGCTTAAAATTATCATAAGCATTCTGAAAACAAGTTTGCCTTAAATCTGGTTTTTTCAGTGTGTACCTTCTCAGAGCACAACTACTCCTGCTTGTAGATTAAATTCTGTTGATAAAAATGTAAGAAATACAAGACAATACTTCTGAGCTTGTGAGAGAGCAAGTAGTTCTGACATTACAAAATAATGCTGATGGACTCCCTAACAACTCCCCTCCCTTATTCTCTGAATGTGTATAGCCAACAAAGTGAGTGCAAAGTTTATTAGACAAGTGATCTGAGGTAATGTTGATGATAATGAGTGAGCCAGACTCAGAACACTAAAGCAATGCTTGTTCAAATCAGTTCTCATTGCTTTACCATTTCACCGTGTTGCCATATTCTTTGTACCAAAATATTGGCACGCGCATAAAAGTGTTAATGAACTACTGGCTAATCTTTCAAAACCCTGATTTATGTGTGTGAGGCAGAGCTTTGTCTCATTTTATAATGAACAATTTGGAAAAACAACTTTGGGGCTAAAATTGAACAAATAGTATTATAGCAATTATTGGAAACATAGAACATGCCACATCTTACCTGGCCAGTCACACTTGTGAAAGGGGCTTAAAACAGTGTTAGATAAGAAGTGGTTTACTTCTACTCTGCCCAAGTATAAATGACATCACAAGGTGAAAATTAGAAGGGAACTTAAGTACAAGTAGAGACCGACCCAAATTAAGGAGGCAGGCAGCTGATTTTGCAGGCAGATCACAGGGCTGGCCACGATTTTTGAGGGCTTATTGTAGTAGGGCCCATCACTCACACCTCTGATTGATTGAGGGGCCCCAGGAGCTTTCTCCAGGCTGTGCCACCTGTACTGGCATGAAAAGTTAGGACAGCACCAGGCTGGTGAAGGGCACCTTGTTGGGCATCAGGATTGTCCTGTATTCGCATGCAATGCCCCATGAACAGGGCTGACTCATCTTGTGGCCACAGCAGGCTCTGCAGCCAAGGGGCCATGCCCCAGTCACCCCCCACTGCCTGTGCCATGTTTCAAGGGCTCGATGCAGGCAGGGACCCCCTTCCCGGCCGAGCGGGGGAGGAGTTCCTGGTTTCGCCCTCACCTCCAGCCCCAGCTCTGGCCCCAGGAGGGGAACCTAGGTATACCCAGCCTGTGTTGCCCCCACCCTGTGCCCCCCGCAGTGCAGCCCATGTGTGTGCTGCCTGGCCCCAACTATTTTATTTTGGTGAATTTATACCGCAATGAACTGGAATTTTAATTTTTCAATGGATCAGGGGGCCCCAAAACTCTCTCTTGCTAGGGGCCCTAAAAAATTGTGGGCCAGCCATGCCCTTAATAGTCTAATGCCAAAGTGATTCACTGGGAACAATAACTATAGCTAATTTCTAAATGCAAAGAAGGGGCCAAATCCTGCTGCCTCAGGGGGTAGGTCACAGGATACTCCAGTTTGAGGCAGGAGAGGAGAATTAGAAGAATTGGCTTTGCCCACACCTTTGTCAACACTTCTTGCTTTGTCTAGAGCTGTGGTCTCCAACCTTTTAAAGGTGAAATCACTTTTTGAAGTAAAGGGGCGCAGGATATACTGTGCCTGCCCAGTGCAGGACTGCTTCTGGGTCCGATTGGCCTGTCCAGGGCCATCTATTAGTCACTTATTCTTAAATTCCCTTAGTGTTCAAAAGGGCTAATCACTCAAGGGGCCATAGTGCTGCAATCCTGTCCTCTCCTTTGCCCCTACACATCATGGTAGCTATCTTAGTCACATGCCAAGCAATGCTGTGTGACTGAATAAGCCTTGATTTGGCTTTGTCACGCTTGCCTGCTGTAAATGCAGCATGAGGCTTCAGAAACTGAACTGCAATGAGGCTTGAATATCGGGAGTTGTCAGGATTCATAGAACATGGGCTGCAGCTTTCATTGCCTTGCCTGGCTGACTGTCTGCTAGATATAATGGAGAGAGACCATATGAGTGTAGCTGCAAGGTCTCCTAGCAATATATCTAAAAATCCTTCTGGCAAAAGAAATTTCTGAAGCTGCCAATCCTTTGCTGGTTTCTGCCTATGAAGTAAAAAAGCTTTTTGATTTTTTTTCTAGTGGATTTGGCCAATTACACATATAAATACTTTTCTGACATCTAAACAAAGCCTCTCCTTTGCTTGGTGTGATTCTGGATGTGTATAGAAGCATAGTAGGATGCTTACCTGTCTGGTATAAAAATCCATGTTCATCTTTGGGCCAGATTTGTTTACTGTTTGAAAAATGATAGCATTCTTGAAAGCATGTAAGTAATTCCTTCTGGTGGAAAATGTCTGCAGTAAATTGGGATTTTTTGTGACCAGAAGGTAATGAGTTGTTTTTTTGTTTTTGTTTTTTTTTGGGGGGCGGGGGGGCGGCGGGAGGGTGCTGATTTGTTGCTGATGGACACCCCTTCAGGCCTTTAGCACCAGACAGTACCCAGTCATGTTTATCATGCTTCCCTTGTTACTCATGCTTCCCTTGTTACAGTTTCAGGCTAGGGGAAGACTGAGATTCATTAGGCTCATGTTGCTCTAAGAATATCCACAAGCCATTGTCTCCCATCTCTAGGGTGTGTTTGTCTCAGACAACCATTTGTAGTAGGCCACAGACATGTATTTCTTTATGTGAGTTTTCAGCATTACAGTTCTGGCTCATCCAGATTTTTGTTGTTGCTGTTGTTGTAATGGGCAGGTTGTTACAAAATTGCTGTGAGACTTTGGCCTCCAAAGCATAAAATCTACTCTCCTTCCCTTTAGCTTGGTGGGTCTGAAGGAACTCCTTCTCCCTTCAAAATCAGTTGCTTTGGCTGAGCAAGGAAGTTGAAGTCTGTAAGGTTGGTCTACCCAAGGCCTGGAAAGTAACATCAGCTGCTTAGACTTTGTCTTGTTTTGCCCATTGGCTGAGCTGTAACAGAATTTGGGGGGCCTTGGAAGTCTGTTTTCTGCTTGGCCTAGGAGTTAGTGCCATAGTTTTTCTAGTGTAACTTGTTTATTGACAAAGCATGCAACAACCTGTTCCTTTTACCTGGGATGGTAACACGTGGCACCTACGTCTTGCCCCCTGAGTCAGCTATCTTATGTCTCTCTTTCTTCTTTACTTAAGAAGTAGTAGAGAGCAGTGTGAAGTTCTTAAGTCTCCTCTTTCTTCTTCACTTCTTGGGAAAACCCTTAGTCCCAGGTTTACATTGAGATCATAAGGTCTTGATAAGTGAACCTGAATATTAACCCTTGTTTTGTACAGCTGTTCTGAGCAAGGTGACTTCATCTTAAACCGTCGTTAGTCAGGCTCCTTGGCCATGGAGAATCAAAACTATTGTTCAGCCAAGAATGGCTTTTGCTTCAGTACTAATTGTGGGTTTTGAATGCTGTTGACTTTCTCCGGGGTTCATACTGGCATTATTTCTAGTTGCAGTGCTGTTCAAGTAACTGCCCCACAATTCTTGGCACAACTTCCAGAAGTAGTGTGTTCTGAGATGACTCTAGGCTGCAGCAGATTTGCCTTTGTGACACCATAAAACCCGAACAGGAGTTCCTTTCCCCCTGCGCTTGCAGACATGTGGCCCAGGAATCCCCTTTGGATTCTGGGTTACGTCACATTGGCATGTTCTGGCCCAGAGCACATATGTCTAGGAGATGACCAGGGTGCACTTTCAAGCTGCTGCAGCCTGGTTTTGGGGGCAGCATCTGGAGCTGTTGTCTGACGGGATAGGGCCCTTGAAGCCCCAGGAGTGGCGGGGCTTGACTTTGTGGGGTAATGTTGATGTCTGTTGAAACAATTAGGACTGAAACCTGACAGATCCGACTGATCAGCAAAAACAATGTTAGACTGCACTGGTATTTGCACTGGTGAAAGCAAGTCTAACCCTAATGGTAGCAATTACAAGTCATTTGAAGTCCTTTATAACCAGGAGATGAAGGAGTCCTATGCTGTTTTTAACATGGGTCAGGTATCCAGGTTGTAGCCATATTGGTCTAGAGGCAAAAGGAATCAGAACTCATGGTGGAGGTGATATCTTTTATTTGACCAACTAGATTTTTGCCAAAAACAGCCTTTAATTGCAAGTTTTTGGGCACAAGCACCCTTCTTCAGGCATAAGAAAAAAAAATTGTAAAAGTTCTCCTAGGTAGAAGTGAAATTCTTTTGTTGCAAGGAACTGGGAAAGACCACAACAAGGCAGAATGTTTACAACACTATGGATTCTTATTTGAAATTTGTGGGTTTATCTTGTGAATCATGTTTGCATACCTAAGATCCCATGGCACACTTGAAAGTATCTCACGGTACCCTCGCTGAGAATCACTACCCTAGGCACTCAGCTATTGGGACTAAAACAGGAGAGTCCTTCTTGTTCTTTCCGTAGTCTTACACTCAGGTGCACATGTGCCTAGCCATGCATATACCTGGCCAGTGCATCCCTTGTTGTGCAAGCATATTTATGTGTCCATGCTACAGGGCTAGTAGAATTGCAACATTTGCTTAAGTGACTAAAACACCATATGTGTGGCTAAAAAGCTGCCATTTAGATGAATAAAGGGAACTTGATTTGCACCTAGTTCTCCCCTGCTTTCAGTGAATGCATCTACTAGGCCTGTGTGAAGCAGCTAGTATTCGCTTCGGATTCAGAATTTGGCCGATTTGGGGCACTGGCGACACATAGGGAGTGCATGCAGGTGCATGTGCATGTGCACCCCCTGAGATTGGCTATGCACACCCTGGAAGCACCAGCTGCAAAACCAGAAGTGCCACTGGAAGTACACTTCCAGTTTTGCTGCTGGCTTGGCAATTGGCTGCTGGGGGACCCCCCCCATACACCTTAGGTGATCTGGTGACCCCCCAAACTTGGGAGGCACCAGCTGCCCATGATTCAGGGGACAGTGATTCGATTTGGTGATTCAAATCACTGTCCCGAATTGATTCGGCTGAATCTGATTCAGAGACCTGGCCACTGCTGAATTGGCCAAATCTCCAAGTCAAGCAGGTCCTATCCCCTGCCCACTCTTCCAGCCCCGTTGATAGCTGCCCCACTTGGCAGTGTCTCAGCTCTTAAAAAAAAAAGCCCTGTACTCACCATCTGCTTTGAGGCTGGGGGCGGGTGATCCCTGCTGCCCCCTATTGTCCTACGCTGTGTGGGAGGCTCTGCCATGAGCTCCCATTCCCAACCCGCTCTTCCAGCCCCAGTGTCGTAGCTCTTTAAAAAAAAAGGTCCCTTCCACACTTCTCCAGCCCCCCCACTTACTGGCATGGAGTTCGGGTCCAGCTCCCTGCAGCAGCGAGTGGGGACTGCCCAAATCTCTGAAGCTTTCTGAATCTATTCAGAGATATTCGTATTGATTCAGACCTTTTTATTGGTCTCCTTATTCAATTTGGATTTGGAGATTCAGCTGCCGAATCAGGCTGAATCTCCTCTGAATCAAAACAGCACCTGAAGCTTCGCACAGCCCTAGAATCTACCCAACACATGGACCCCGCTGCCCCTGCAGTGGTGAATCCTGGTTTGTCCTGCAGGCATCCACAGCTCTTTCCATTCATTTCCATGAGCAGCATTCAGACACCTCTGGAGATGGCCCCTCAGTTACACAGGAGGTGTGTAGGATCCTCATTTATTCCCCCAATGAGGAATTTTAACTTGTGCTATGACAGCCAGCTGCTCAGAATCGTTGGACAAGCATGTCTTAGTAGGTTCTTTTTTTCCTGGTAGCTAGAGGTCTATCCAAGCAGAATGAGGATCCTCCTGCACCATAAATTTCCCAGTGGTTACATCATATACTTAGGAAATGGGACATGTGGGGGTCTTGGACCCTGCCTTGGCATCAGGGGATTTGAATCCGACACCCCTCCAATCGCAGCTCTGTGCCTTAAATCCCAAATACAGGGCATATATGGTTCTGAGACTTCTCATGCAGCTGACCTGCTAGGTAGCCAAGAGGAAACAAGTTTTGGGACCAGGAGGAGAGCAAGGGAGATGAAGCTAAACACTGTAGTCTGAGTGGATGAGTGCTGTCCTGGCAGGGAGGGAAATGGACCCAAATATCCTCCTTTGCTGTTAGTTTTCCAAGTCTGCTGTAGTGTATCAGTATCTGGAACACTTTTCAGAGCAGGTACCTGTCTTCAAAGCAGGTGTTTATCCCAGGGATGTGTATTTCCTGCAAATGAAGCTGTTTTTTACTGTTTTCTGCAACCAATGCACCTATTTTTAAGTTAGAATTACTCAAAGTTAGTAAGCCTAGTTTGCCCAGTTTCCGGACGGGGTGCATTTATTGTACTGTGTAGAGCCACAGGACTCTCTCTCTTTTTTTTAAGCAGTTCTTGGGAAGGTTCCCCCCACAACTCTTTTTCCCCAGTTTAGATCAGGGGTCAGCAACCAATGCCTGCAGGCTGAATCCACTGGCCTGCAGTGGTGAGGGGGTAGAGGGGTGGAAGAAGTGGGGATTGGTGGCACAAGAGCCACAGTCCCCGAGTTCTCCCTGCTGTTTCAGGCCCCTCTACTGCTGAATTTCTTGCTCACCACAGGAATCAGCCACAGTCAGTGGTGAGGGTGAACAGAGGCTGCAGGAGGGGAGTGAGGTGCTGCGGAGGGGACCGGAGTCTGAGGTGGAGGATGAGTCACCAAATGGCAGTGCATCATACGTGAAAGGTTGCCAACTCCTGGCCTAGAGTGCTAATCATCATTAACAGCATTATCCAAATTTCACAAAGCACAAAGTGTAACTGATGTTGATGCACTGAGGTACAGTATAGCACATCCTCTTTTGAGTTTTTAAAAACCTGCTGACATTTAAGGAATGGGCATTTCTTATTTATCAGCAGAAACTATTAATACGCTGATAGTTCAGCATTATTCAGATCCTCTGAGCTCCTTGATAGGGCTGTGTGAAGCTTTGGTCCCTGATTTGATTCGGCAGAGATTCGGTCTGATTCAATAACTGAATCTCTGAATCCAAATTAAATCAAAGGACCCTTTAATCTCTCCAAATCAATTTGGAAAGGTTCGGCGATTTGGACATAGACACAGCTTTAAATGTTTTTTCTACATACCTTTAGGTACCAGGCAGCTTGTGAATGCTGTGATGGTGGGGGACATGGAGCATGCCACAGGAGCATGGGGAGCTCCCCAGAGCACTCAGCAGCAGACCTGGAAGTGGACCAGAAGCAGTTCTGGTCCATGTCCGGGTCCGCTGGAGAACGTGCTGGGCTTCCCCGCTGGCTCGGCGACTGGTGTCTCCTGGGTATGGGGGAGCACCTGTGGTTCCCCCGCAGCCGATCGCCAGGTCAGGGGGACACAGTGGCCCCCCTGTGTGCTCCCAGGCAGACCTGGAAATACTTCCGGTCCACTTCTGGGTTAGCCACTGAGCACATGGAGGGCCGCCCTGCATTACTGTATGATGCTACATCCGCCCCAGCATCACAGTGTTCACAACCTGTGCTGCTACCTCGAGGTATGTAGAAAAAACTTTTAAAGCTGTGTCTATGTCTGAATTGCTGATCTTCAGCTGAATCTTCAGCTGAATTGAATTTGGATTCAGCTGAATTGAATCAGGGACAGTGATCTGAATCAACTAATTGAATCCCTGTTCCTGATTTGGATGGAATCCAAATTGAATAGGGCCCACTTCGCACACCCCTACTCCTCGACTCTATCAGACTTCTTCTCAGGAGACTTAGAGATTGAAGAGAATGCCATTGAGTGGGGTCACATGATAGGGACCTCCCCTGTGACACTGCCCCAGATAAGACTGTCAGGCTGTGGTGGTGTTTGAAGACAATGGAACACGATAATGACTGTGTTGAGTCAAAAGATGAAAACGTGTTCCAATTAGAATCTTAAGAAGTAGGTTTGTAAGTGTCCCAGAGGTTGTGCCTTTTGGAAAGCCATGTGCTCCCTTCCTCCAGAAAACAGGGTAAGAAATAGTTTGTCTAATGCTGCACCCACAGCAGAATGCCTCCTTCCCAGAATATCTTTTGGATTTGAGTGCCTTTTACAGGTCACAGGGACCTGCATGGATACTAGTGTAATAATTCAGAAGGCAGAATCCACATGATAATCCTTGTAGCCCCCATGGTCTGTTGCAGAGGGTCAGGAGTTGGGCAGGAGGCACTTTGTCACAATTAGGTCCATGAGATGTGATCTAGTAGAAGGATCAGCAAGCAATGGTCCCTTACTCTCACCTGGCATCTCACTGCTTCCAGTGGGACTCCACGTGGCAGCAGGAGACTGCATTTATGGATAGGGATCATATGTTTACATCTAAAGTCAATGGGGCTCCAAAAATGGGGGTGGGGGATTACAGCAACCTTGTGTTGGTGGGTTTCTTTGTAGGATCCCTTGATCTTATATGTTTTTGTCTTTCATCTCTGTCTCCTCACTGTTTTGGCAAACTATTTCACCATTGTAAGACTATTTCAAACAGAAGTATGGAATTCAGATCCGGGTGGGGTCAGGGCAGTAGAAGTCACAGACTTAAGTTGATTTTCAAATGTTTTATTAATTAGCTTTGCCAAACAGATAATGGACTCTGGCGCTGCTTTGCTGGAACGTTCTGATGCGAGTGCCAGCCTAATCTGACAGAGAATGCCTCAGCCACAGCAGGTACCACCGGGTTATGGCAACAGTTCAAAATAACATTTTAATTTTGTATGCAACAATGTAAACTTCAAAAATAGTAAACTCTTAACAGTTTTTCTCATTTTGTACATAGCGCGTGATCTATCACAGATAGAAATTTAATGGCGAACCAAAATCGCATAAGTAAACATCCTGGTGCTTACAAGTGTCATAAAAAGCGTTACATTTGATGTAACAATCTGACATTTCTTTTTGTTTATACTCACAATTATGGAGTAAAAGCAACTGGCAACTTGCCTTTTCAGCCTTCATTATTCTCATACTGTACATCACAAACCATGTTGCTCTAGCTTCATTTTTCATTTTAAGTAGGGTCTCTCCAGACCCAATTTGGCTTTCCTCTTTCTCAAACTGGTGTAAATTAAGAATAACTCCACACGGGGGTAAAACTTGTGCCAGTGAGAAGAGAATCTGTTCCGCAGGGCACAGATTTGCAGTCCCCAAGCTCTCTAACTTCCCACTGAAATTGATGGCTCATAGGGACTCTCGTTGACTTCAGTGGGAGTTTTGGGAGTGCTAGGGCTCCAGAACTGGGCGCCATCATTGTAAGACTATACAAGTAACTTGTGGCATAACCTGGTACTACACAAATAAAGACTAGAGTTCTGTAAAAGGCACTATATTTCTCTTGCATGATCTTCAGTGTGGATTGTAGTCATGTGCAGTATAAGGAGATTTGGGCTCTAGGCTGCTTCTCCTCTAATACTTTAGTGCAAGCCTTTTAGCACTTCTACCTTGTTTTTGTTTCAGCACAGCTCCACAGAATGACTTAAGAACGTAAGTGCCATGCTGGGCCAGACCAAGGGTCCATCTATCCCAGTATCGTGTCTCTGACAGCGGCAGGAGTGGATGCTTTACAGGGAGAGCATATGAACAGGGTATATCTAGAGTGACGTATCCCCTGTCATACACTCCCTGATATCCACCATATATCCCTCCCTCTGCACTCCCTTTCCCATCCCCCTACCCCCCAGAAGATTTTCTTTTGGTTCTTTGAAAACTTTTAGAGTACAGCTCTGGTAATAAAAATAAATGTGGGATGTAGCATAGCATTTATCGTAAATCACAGTGTGCAATGCATCATTCAGTATCTAATGTTCAAAACATCTTCCCTGCTTCTCATGAAAATTGATCTTTAAAATAACATATGCAAAGATAATCTGCCTATACTTTACATTCATTTAAAAAGAGCTGAGAGGTTTTTGTTTTGCTTTCTTTTTTTTTTTTAAGTGGTATATTTAAGTGAAAGGTCTGATGTGAAAAAAGTGCAAGCAACTTGGACATGCCAAAACTTGATGTCTCTGACTGTATCATATCAAAACTGTACAGGTATGTACACCATATTGGACATATGTGCTTCTTTGCAAGAAAATATCTTTGAAACATAACATACAATGTTAATTACAGAGATTCAGTAAAAATAACATTAATGGGTGAAGGATGACATGGAGGGGCGGGTTCTCCTGCTTTTGTTTGGCAGTCCTGAAATGATGTCTCCATTCCCTTCGGGGATTTCTTCCTTCTTCCGCACTTTGAGGTGAGTGAGGATTTTCATTAGCCAGACATCCCATTCCTCTGGTAAAAGCAGCAGGAGGAAGCCCAGGCCAATGATGATGATGGCAATTACACGGACACTGTTGAAGACAATTTCACTCGTGTAGTGATCAACAACTGTATGGAACATTGAACTGATATTATTAAACAGGACAAAGTGTTAGGACAGTATCACACACACACTCACTCACTGCGGCACATAGTACATTGATCTTAGCAGAGGCTGGATGCTAAAGCAGAAGAGTCTTGCTCACTCTGCAAGATTGGGTTATTCCACATGAAATGTTTGAGAACAACCCCTCTGAGGCAGACTGGTAGGGTACAGTGCTCTCCTTGTTAGTATAACTTGGGCATTCAGGAACTGAGAGTACCCTAAGCCTGGAAACGCCAGAATTTGCATAAAGGCCCTGGAAAGGGATACCATCCATGTAATGTGAATGTGACATAGCTGTTGTTTGGCACACGTCCAGTGACGCTCTTAAATTCCCTGGCTCAGATATATGTATTAGCATGTGCACAGGGCTGCTCTCATGCTAGTTAGGTTACATATTTTGGACAGTGGTCCTCAGAGTGGACATGTCATAGACTAAGGATGCTCTAGAAGCAGTGTGGACAGAGCAAAAGCCCAAGGCAGAAAAGCAATTCTGTGAGATCTGAACAGGAGTGGACATGGGTTTTAATTTCTGGCTGTTCCTGCCCTCATAGGTATTGAAGTTATGTTGTGATTTTGCATCAGTTTTTGTGGGAAAAGGACAAGGGCAAGTATATCTAGGGTTGGAGGGACCCAAGGAAGTCCTCTAATACAACTGCTTGCTCAAGGCAGGATCAATCAGGTCCATACCATCCCAGAAAATTGTTTATTCCTATCCAGAATAAAAATGATCTGTTTCCATGAACAAGATCTACCTGGTGAATGCTCTCTACAAAGGTTGAGAACAACATTAAGCATAAATTATATTTTACTTGTTGAGGCAAGTAAGGGCTGGACTATTTATATTAAATATCTCCCAGGATGATTTCTTACAGTTTTATTGTAAGTAATTTAATTAATTCAAGCAGGTTTAACATTAGATGCACTCCTTTGATCTGGTGAAGAAAACATTCAGAATCATTAAGCAGCATATTTGAGTTATCAGTTTTCATCTAATGTCAAAGATGAGTGACTTCAAATCAAATTGATTTTTCAGTAATCGAGCTTCTGTAGAGACCACTGCTGGAAATTCATATTTACTATATAATAATATAATACTTGCTACAGAAAAATATACAAAGGATACATATTCAAATAAAAAAAGAAGTTAAATGCCTACCTGCATTTACAGGTACACTCAGTACTATTCCAAGAGATATCAAGGTGGGATATGTAATAGCAATTCCAAAATTTAATATAATATTGAATGCTGGAATTAGAAAGAAAACCACCTTTAATTCTGAGATTCACAATTCTTGTGAAACAAAATTACTTTACAGTAGAAGATGTTTCCTTTGAACTATTTAGGGGTTTGTTTTCTCCCTCATGCGGTCTCTGCTGACACTGCTGGTAACTCCCATTAGGGCTGCTGCACATTACCTACACAAAAAGGTCCGATTCCTGCAATATTATCTGTCTGGGCTGTGCCCACTGTGTCAGTGGGCTTCTTAGTGATTTCAGTGGGACTATTTTCACAGGGATACTATCATAGGATAAGGGCCAGAAAGATCAGGATGATATGAAGGGGCACTGCTAGATCCCCTTAGCAGTCCCCCCTCACCCCACCCACAAGTCCATTTTGTGCTTCTATTCCAAAATTTAATTTCTTAGTAAAAGACAATCTCAGCAAAACAAACTTTTGTTTCCAGACATTTCTGTATAACAACTGCTTGTGGATGATGGTTCCCTGTACTGTAAATCTCAACTGTGATGATGTTCAAACTGTCAGGCATTTGATAAACAACATTTCATTTTAATACTACACAGAATGAATACAACTCATGACAAATAAATGGGTCTTGTGGGACAAATTCATTCATGGTCTAACTTCTGTGATGTCAGTAGATCTACGCCGGGGTTGCATCTGGCTAACTGTCTGTGTTCTAATTCTGTTCTGCTGATAATAACTATTTACATCATTTCTTTCACCCCACAGCATACTAAACACTTTGCAAACTGTGGGCCAAACTTTGCACTTTTTCCTCAGACACCACTCCTATTTACCATTTGCAACTAAAATGAAGCCACTTCTGGAGTGGAACATGACAGCTTATTAAAAAGCATGTAGTTCTACAATATTATCTAGGATGATAAAAGGGAAATATTTCTCCAGCTGAAACTGAAAGTGACATTCTAGGTGGCCAGATGCAGTTAACCACATTAACGGTTGGCCGTGGCACCAAAATTAACTCTGATAATCTTGCAAAGAGTACATTTAATGATTGCCGATCGTCAAGGTCAGCTTTTTACTTCCTGTTCTTTCAGTAGCAAAGTACAGTATTAACTAAAGTGAAGAGTGCCACCTACTGAATCACCAGTAGTATTGCAATACACTGGTGTTTTTCTGGCATTTCCTGTTCAGTTAGGGAACAGACACTGTTGATGTCAATGGGAAGAGTCAGCCTGACTTAATTGCAGCTTGGGTGATGCCCTGCCTGAACAGCCTAAGTCTGGTAAGTTAGGCAGGCCTCACAAGCCTGCCGTGCTATCCTCTTCCAACATGAGCATATTCCACTAGAACACAGGCTTTTTTCACTTGAACTCATGCAACGGAGTTTGAGAATGTGAATTACACTGAACTTTGTGGCTTCACTCCAGTAATACTTTCTCCTGATTGTGCTGCTTATTAATGTGATCTCTATGGCCATTACTGGGAATCTGTGTGACAGAACCAATCACAGGGGTAGGCTCTATGTTTCTGCACATGAATCATCGAATCATAGAATCACGAATCGGAAGGGATCTAGACAGATCATCTAGTCCAGCCCCCTGCCATGGGCAGGAAGGAGCACTGGGGGTGACAGGGGTCATAAGACCCCAGCCGGGTGCCTGTCCAGTCTCCTCTTGAAGATTTCCAGGGAAGGTGAGAACACCACCGCTCTGGGAAGCCTATTTCAGGCTCTGGCCACCCTTACAGTGAAGTAGTTCTTCCTAATATCTAACCTAAACCTATCCTCCCTCAGCTTGTGGCCATTGTTTCTGGTGACTCCAAGGGGGGCCCTGGTGAACAGACTTTCCCTGAGTCCCTGATGGTGGCTCCTGATATAGTTGTAGGCAGCCACAAGATCCCCCCGCAGTCTCCTCTTGCAGAGACTGAAGAGATTCAGGTCCCTCAGCCTCTCCTCATAGGGCTGGCCACGGAGGCCCTCAACCATATGAATGGCCCTCCTCTGGACCTTCTCCAGGTTCTCCATGTCCTTCTTGAAGTGCGGCGCCCAGAACTGGACACAGTACTCCAGCTGCAATGAAAGAGGTCCCTGGATGACTTCTTAAGCTAAGCTTTTTTATTGTACAGAAGTAACAGCATTTCAGAAAAATTAGACTTCCAGTGGCAGCCTAGCACTCTCCAGTATCACCGAGGGGTATGCACTGATGACATTTACTTACTCAATAAGAGAACTGAAAATCCACAAAGGTTTCCCCAAGGAATGACATCAAAACCACTCCAGTATTCCACTTTGGTAAAATAAAGAATGACAGGAATACAAGTGACGAAAAGGACATTGAAGATACCCAGTACAGACAAGAATAAGGCGGCTTCTCCAAATTTAGCGCTTCCCAGGAGAAGTTTGAACAGAACCTGCAAAAGAAAAATAAATGGATTTTGCTTTATCTCATTTCAAAACACACCTGGTGAGATGACCCTGTTTTGTTCCAGCTATGCACTAATGGAAGGAGAGTGTCTGTTGCTAATACAGTATAAACTATGTATATGAAGGAGGCTTAATACTTTTTGGCTAGGGACAGAAGTGATACATAAACTGGTTTAAGTCACAGAAACTGGTTTAAACTTGTAACAGAACAGGAGTTCAATTGGACACACAGCCCATACTGGCTACATGCCAGAGAGCTGTACTCTAGTGCGCCACGGCTTCTGGCTTGAGCCACTACAGACATGTGGCTGCATTTCCTGAATCAAAAATGAATGCTTGTTCATTTGCTTATTGGTTCATTCTTTGCAGCTTAGACTAACCTGCAAAGGCTGAATCAATTCAGCCTTGGGTTTTTTGACTCTCTGTACTTAGCCTTTATCTTGTTAACAGGAAGAAAGAAGTTTCTAGAAGGGATGGTGGCTTCTCCAATGGAGGCTCTTCATTTCATTTTTCTTTGCGCTCTTTATAAAATGTGGATGTGAACACACACATCTACATGCACATACATACTCATATATATATGTATACTAATTAAAATTAAAAGAATTGGGGTGGGAGGGAGGGGGAAGAAATGAGTGTGACCTCCCCTGGGAAGTTTGTTCGTTGCTTCTCCAGGCTCTAAGCTTGCATCAGAGGTTTGGGTTTCTTATAAGACTAACCAAAACTCTTCATTCCCCAGCTTTTCCCTAAAATGAACTCACAGTCTTAATTCTAATTTAGCAGCATTTGCTGTTTAGGAATTATGTATGTATAAAATGCCTTGTACCCCTTTGGGAGCTCTCTAAATGTGATGAAATAAATAGAGCAGTAGTCTTGATCTGGAGAAAGAGGTGGTGATATTTTATATTTGGATTATTATTACATCCCAGGGGTGCTGTTATTTTTATACTTCCCTCCCCAACTAGCCTCCTAGTTTGCCTGCATAGTCACGTGCCTCCACCCTGACTTAGCATCAGAATCATGAAGGATGGGAGGGAAGTTCAGCTGCAACACCCCTTCCACCCTAATCTTCTGTGCTTTCAATTGCCTGCAGTGAAAATACTTATTACCCTGAATTGTGAGGGTGGTTTTTGTGCTGTGAATTTTCTCCTGTGCTAGGAACTCAGTGGAGAAGACCCCCACAGCACAGTAACCACCTTTCCTCATCTAAGTTGTATGCAAACTAGTATTAAATCCTATTGCCACTGAAAGGCTTGATATCCTAATGATCAGTCTCATAAACTACTTAGTCCCCCTTTCCCTCAGAACTCCTACAGTATGTTTTAAAGGAAACCAAGAGAGTTAGGTATTTGGTTTTTGCTCTTCTGGCATGATTTTGGTTAGTGAGGAAAAAGATAGATGAGGAAAACATTATACTTTTTTAAAACCCACTGATGCTGTTAGAGCTGAACCAAAGCCTGTTCTGTTTTACCTAAAGAAATCCAGAGTGACTGCGTCAACTTCAGTAGTCTCTCTGGACCTATATGGTGTATCAGAAACAACTTTGGTCCAGGATTCCCTGTCCTGAATGCTGGTAGCTAGAACTCAATAAACCAATGCATTTTTACAGCATGAGGCTCAGTGGGATGAGTGAAACTTCAAAATCAAATTTTGAATTATCCTAGCACAAGCATGGGGTATTTGGAGCAGAAAGCAGCTTATCTTTAAGATGATGAAAGTGCTTTTCAGTGCATGCCAGTACTATTTTAGTGCACTTCCCTTAATGGACAGCAAGGAAACTTCCTGTTGTCCCTAGAGAAATGAAGAGATGTGTCCTGAGGGATTCCAGGGTCTGTCATTCCTTTCTGCTTCACAGAGGGACTTTGCCCACCTTATTATAGAAAGGAGGACACAGGAGAAACAGAAGAGGCCCAGAGGCAAGTGACAGCTTTGGACCATAGGAAGATGTTCTCTTGGCTTGGGACCAGGGGTATTTCCCAGGGTAGAGCACATTCACCTCAGTCTGATTGATTGTGTTACTTAGTTGCAACCTATTTTATCTCTTGGGCCTTTTCTGGGATACGCTGTTCATGTATTTATCGCTTGAATTCCAGGTGTTCTGCCTACAATACCTTCAGGGAAACCTGCCTGAGGACATCGCTGAGCGCAGACAGAGAATGAGAACAATGGCAGACAGAAAAGGAAGGCGGCTTTGACCGTGTGTAGATGAAATGATCTGACTGCAGATCATTAAGAAAGGGGCTGCAGGAAAGGATGGGCCAGTGCCAACTGCTTGTTTTCTGCTCCATGGCAATGTGTGTTGTATGACATTTACATCTTAATAGGCCCCTTTGGTCACCAAGTAACAAAGGCCCAAGGCAGGAAAACAATTCTGTGATGTCTGAACTGACTAGGAGGGCACTGGTTTTAATTTGTGGCTGTTCCTGTTTACAATGACAGCAACTGCATTTAACTGCCTGTTCTGAACAAAAGAAGAACTGATTAAAATCGTGGAAACAAAAGTAAATGCATCCCCAGCAATGTGGTATTATCTTAATTATGTGTCAGACATCATAAATACCTAGGTTCTAGTGCAGATTCACTAGCAGAACAGAACTAAAAGGACTGAAGAGTCAAAGGTGCAAAAATGGGGAGGTGCTGCTGGTCAGGTACCATGACATTTCGGGGCTGCTAAAGGAAGCTAATAGAAACAAACCAACCCAGTATGCTTGTGTCCTGTTACTCCTTGCTGACAGATAAAGAGGGAATGATTCCAAGTTTGGGGGTTATGAGAATGTTTTTCCAGTCATTTACATTTGTGCTGTAGTAGCTGAGCTCCATTTCCTCTTCCTACAGGAACATTTGTGAGAAGGGCTTTAAACTAGGTTTGATGGGGAATGGAGACCAAAGCCCTGAGGTAAGTGAGGAAGTGGGGGACCTGGAGGAAGAGCAAGCAGGAGGGGGCAACAGGGGAAGTGCTCTCATACTTCCTGAGAAATCAAGGCAATCAACTAGTTACTTCAGGTGCTGTACACAAATGCATGGAGCCTGGGAAATAAGTAGGAAGAATCAGAAGTTCTTGCAGTGACAGAACTATAGCATGACTGAAATAACAGACACTTGGTGGGAGCTTGCGTGACTGGAGCACTGTCGTGGATGGGTACAAACTGTTCAGGAAGGACAGGCAGGGGAGTAAAAGAGGAGAAGTTGTACTTCATGTAGAAGAGCCATATATGATTGTTCAGAGCTCCAACATGAAACTGGAGTTAGGCTTGTTGAAAGTCTCTGGGTTAAGGTTAGAGGGGAGAGCAACAAAGGGGTGTTGTGGTGGGTGTCTGCTATAGACCACGAAACAAGGAGGAAGTGGTGGATGAGGCTTTCTTCAAACAGTGGACCTTTCCCAATCACAGGCCCGGGTTCCCATGGGGGACTTCAAACACCCTGACATCTGCTGGGAGGGTAATACAGCAGTGCACAGGCAATCCAGAAAGTTTTTGGAGAGTGTTGGGGACAAGTTCCTGGTGCAAGTGCTGGTGTGGCCGCCTAGGTGCCATGCTCTTCTTGACCTGCTGCTTAGAAACAGGGATGAATTGGTGGGGAATACTAGTGGATGGCAACTTGGGTAGCAGTGACGACGAGATGATTGAGTTCAGGATCCTGAGGAAAAAAATGATGGAGAGCAGCAAAGTAAGGACCCTGGACTTCAGAAAAGGAGACTCGAGCTCACTCAGGGAACTCAAGGGAAGGATACCTGGGAAGCCAGTCTGAGGGGAAAAGGCATTCAGGAGAGCTGGCTGTATTTTAAAGAAGCCTTACTGAGAGTGCAGGAACAATCCAGCCTGATGCACAGGAATACTAGCAAGTATGGTGGAAGACCAGCTTGGCTTAGCAGAAAACTCTTCAGTAAACTAAATCACAAAAAGGTAACATATAAGAAGTGGAAATTTGGACAAATGACTAGGGAAGAGTATATGAGCATTGCTTGGGCTTGCAGGGATGAAGTCAGGAAGGTCAAAGCGCAATTGGAGTTGTGGCTAGCAAGGGAGATGAAGGGTAACAAAAAGGGTTTGTACAAGTATGTCGGCAGCAAGAGGAGGATCAGGAGAAGTGTGGGTCCCTTACTGAATGGGGGAGGCAGCCTTGTGACAGAGGATGCAGAAAAGGCTGAAGCACTCAGTGCTTTTTTTGCCTCCGTCTTCACAGGCAAGGTCAGCTCCCAGACTGCTGTACCGGGCAGCACAGTTTAGGGAGGAGGTGAGCAGCCAACAGTAGTGAAGGAACAGGTTAAGGACAATTTAGAAAAGCTGGACATATACCAGTCCATGGCGCTGGAAGGATGCATCTGAGGGTGCTGAGGAGTTGGTTGATGTTATTGCAGAGCCATTGGCCATCATCTTTGAAAACTCATGGTGATCAGGAGAGGTCCCGGATGGTTGGAAAAGGGCAAACATAGTGCCCATACTTAATAAAAGGATAAAGGAAGATCCAGGGAACTAAAGACCAGTCAGCCTCACTTCAGTCCCTGGAAAAATCAAGGAGCAGATCCTCAAGGAATCCATTTGAAAGCACTTGGAGGAAAAGAAGGTGATTAGGAACAGTCAGCATGGATTGGATGGCCCGAGAGAGACATGCCTGGGCCAGGGGTTAGCGAGGAGTTAGTTAGGGTACTTCTGGAGAGGCTGGACGTGTTCAAGTCCGCTGGTCC
>NW_017728943.1:98178929-98185462 GCF_001723895.1 Crocodylus porosus
TGTGGATGAGAGGAGACCAGTGGATGTGGCATAACTTGATTTTAGCAAGGCTTTTGATATGGTCTTCAACAACATTCTTGCAGACAAGCTAAGGCAGTATGGGCTGGATGAATGGACTGTAAGGTGGATAGAAAATTGGCTGGATCATCAGGCTGGGAGGGTAATAATCAATGGCTCAATGTCTAGTTGGCAGCCAGTATCAAGTGGAGTGCCCCAGGGGTTGGTCCTGGGGCCGGTTGTGTTCAGTGTTTTCAACATTAACCTAGAAGATGGTATAGAGTGAACCCTTAGCCAGTTTGCAGATGACACCAAGCTGTGGGGAGCAGTAGATACCAGTTCCTTCTAAGCTGTGCAGGCGTGCCTAGTAGTGCGGCATGAGTGTGCCAGTATGGCCATGCATGTCGCACAGTTTAGAGGGAACACTGGTAGATACACTGAAGGGCAGGTCTAGGATTCAGAGTGACCTAGGCAAATTGGAGGATTGAGCCAAAAAAAATCTCATGAGGTTCAATAAGAACAAGTGCAAAGTCCTGCACTTAGGACGGAACAATCCCATGCACCAGTACAGGCTGGGGGCTGACTGGCTGGGCAGCAGCTCTGCGGAAAAGGACCTGGGGGTTACAATGGACAATAAGCTGAATATGAGCCAGCAGTGTTCCCTCATTGCAAAGAAGGCTAACAGCATACTGGGCTGCATTGGTAAGTGTGTTGTCAGCAGGTCAAGGGAAGTGATTATTCCCCTCTATCCAGCACTGGTAAGGCCACATCTAGAGTACTGTGTTCAGTTTTGGGCCCTCCATTACAGAAAGGATACGTACAAATTAGACTCCAGTGGAGGGCAACAAAAATGGTGAGGGGGCACATGACTTATGAGGACAGGCTGAGGGAACTGGGCTTATTTAGTCTAGAGAAGAAAAGACTGAGAGGGTATTTAATAACAGCTTTCAACTACCTGAAGTGGGGCTCAAAAGAGGGTGGAGGTAGACTGGTGGCAGATGAGAGAACAAGGAGTAATGGTCTCAAGTTGCAGCAAGGGAACTTTAGGTTAGATATTGGGAAGAATTTTCTCACTATGATGGTAGTAAAGTACTGGAACAGGTTATCCAGAGAAGTTTTGGAATCTCCATTCTTGGAGGTTTTTAAGACCCAGCTAGACAAAGCTTTGGCTGGAATGATCTAATTCAGGATGGTCCTGACTTGAGCAGGGGGTTGGTCTAGGTGACCTCCTGAGGTCCCTTCCAACCCTCATTTTCTATGATTCTAGGACTCTTTGGAAGTCTTGTTGGCACCCTCACAAAGAGTGAATCCTCAGGTTTTGATTCAGCCAGATATATAAGCATGAGTCTTAATTTTAATTATGTAAGCTTTCTCCTCCTTCAACACAATGTCTAAAGTTTGACAGCTGCTATGGACATTTCTGAATAGAAGTTCAAGAAGGAAGGGTACACAGGGTGCCCATAGTTCATTAATGTGCCCATAGTTACTGCACATTAAGTTTAGTACTTGTATAACAAAGTACTAAATCAACGCACAGTAACTGGTACTACTGTCCAGTAGCGCCAGTGCATGGCTTTGTAGTGACACTAACTGTGCAGTAGCCTAATACTACTGCACATTAGTGTATTAGCATGGTTTTTTGCCATGCACGCTAATGCAAAGTGAAATTAGGCTGCTGAGCAGTTAGAATTTTGCATAGATGCATCCACAGAGACTTAAAAGGAAGCTAAGTTCCCAGGGGAAAAAAAAAGTCTTTGGACAACATTTACAGAGTTGAGGGGCTAAAATCTGGCACCTAAATAGAGGTGGCCTTATCTTAAGAGATGTGAGGCATCTGCAGCTCTGGCTGAAGTGCATCTGCATCAAAGAAGGTGAGGTGAGCCTCCCCTATCAAGTAGGCATGTATTGCTCCTCAATGGGGACTGATAATGTTTACATAAGTAAATGCTTAGCTCCAGTATTAAAGTGGTCTTTGTGCTTGTGTCAGGTGTCCACAAAAAAGGCGTGCCATGTCTAATCTCCTTGAGACTTTAAAACAGCCAGCGCTACAGAACTTGATGCTAAGTTGGTAACAACTAAACTTAATGGTGTGGAGGGGGCAATTCTTAGCCCAAAAAGATGCGTGTCTATTTACCTTATAAAGAGCAGACATTGAGGCAGATCCCACAACAAGTGCTATTCCAATAACTGAATGACTGTGGAATCCATCCGCATAAGTCATCATGACTATCCCTGCGATAGCAAATATAGCAGCCACAATCTGGATGGAAACAAGAATAGTAAGCGTTAGTTAACAACCCTAGATGGTCAAAATATTAAAAAGCCATTTTAAATGACATTTTAACATACTTATATCATCTGCTTCATCCTTATCTACTATACCAGAGGTGGGCAACCTGCAGCATGCATGCTGTAAATGGCATGAGCAGTCCCTGGCACTCAGTTAAGGAGGTACTGGAATGAAGGTGGGGGGGCTCAAGCCAAATTAAGCCAAATTAAATTTAGTGCACATAAACCAGGTTCAAAATGGCTGAAACTGGTTTAAGATCAACCTGGTTGAATGTAGTATCAGACTTAACTGATTTGGGTCAAACTGGTTTATGCAATGTCTGTCCCAGACCTCTTCCTGGTTTAAGTTAAACTAGAGTCCCCCAGAATCCCAGGTGCTTTGCAGCGCTGGGCTGGGCTCTCTGCTCCAGAGAACAGGGCTGGCCCCACCACTCTGCTCCCTAGCTGGAGCTCTGGAGGCACAGCAGCGTCTGCGTGGCTTCCCTCTGCCCAACCCCCCTCACTGCTTGCTGCTCAAGCTCCTCCCTCCCTCCCTCCCTCCCATCTCCCACAGCACAGACCCCAGCCCCATGGACTCTAGACATGTGGTATGCTAGCTAATGCTGAGAGGTGTCTGTGTCTCCAATTTCACTGGGACAGGCAGACAGAACAGTGTCCGCTTTTGGGATCTAATCAACAGGTCAGCTGGTAATGTCCCTCCATTCCTTCCTTGGAAAAAACTGTTTAAGATGAGCTTGAACTAATGCAAGAGGCTTTTGTTTTGTTGATGGGCTGATAAATGCTTTGTTATCAGCCCCCTGCTGGCTCCCTCACCCGTCAGGTTTGCAGACAGTTTGAAGAAGCAGGGAGAGGGAGATTGAAAAGCTCAGTGTCATCAACAGATGCATGCACTGCACCCTGTCTTTGCCTCAGAGTGCTAGCCAGGGGCTGGGGTCTAGCAACACTCCCGCCTCTTGAGCAGTGAGAGGGGAAAAGCCTGGGACAGTGCAGGCAGGGTGGGGTTTTATACCACTCCCAAATCAGAGTGTCCTGCTGGAGCCTGGCCATGCCCCTCTTCAGCTCAGCACTTTAGAAGGGAAGGGAGGGCTGCTCTAGTGCCCCCCAGCTTCTAGCTTGAGCCACTGGAGGAATGTGCCTGCATTTCTTCAGTCCAGAGGGGATGTCTGTGCAGCTGCAAATGGATTTGATCTAGGCAGGTTAGACTAACCTGCAAAGATTGACTCAGTTCAGGCTCAGGCTTTTTGAATGTCTGTCCCTAGTCTGAAGGGTTAACTTGGCTCTTAGAGGTGACACCTCCATTCTCCATCCACTCCTTTCTGTGTATCCAGAGCCTTGAGCACCCACTTCCATTCTGGCAACCTAGGGCACAAACTCTATCAGGTATATCTCTAGGGTGAGGATGAGAGCAGCACTTGGAATGGGAAGCTGCAAGCACAGTGACAAAGCGACTACATCTGATCTCAGTATAGCTGGCAAGGAGAAGAGCTATTTTTCAGAGCATCAGTGTCTTGATAATCTGAAAAGGGAATTTCATGTCTGTCACAAAGTCTCTGAGTGAGACAGCCACTGCAGGATTCATTTGACAGTAATACTGAGGTAATACCTAGGAATTCCCTAATGCCTGCAAAAATGGATTTGAATTCAGAGGAGACAGCAGGGAAAATAAACTTGTTGGAAAAAATAGAAAAATAAGGTAGATTTAAGGATGTTGCAGGTCAGCCAGTCAAAGTCTTCAGCTGTAAATAGGGATCTAAAATGTATTACTAAAGCAAATGCTGGTATTTTGAGTAGGATTTTCAGATGGGCCCAAGGCCTTCAACTTCATTGAATCCAATGACTTCCCTCATTCATACTGTGAATTTCAGTGGGAGTCAGTTGCCTAAATGCAGCTGAAGAACTGAGCCTAAGTGACTTAGATGTGCAAATCCAGCCATCTCTCAGTACCACTTGTGCTCCTATGTCACTTAGAGAGGTTGAAAATTTCAACCTGTGAATGTCGGATATACTTCAGTCAATTTGGAGGAGGGGCTACTTATCTGAGAAAACTGGCTGTGTGCCCCATGGATGTGATGCTGTGGTGAGAGGTAGGCAGAGAAGAATGAGTTGGGCAGGATGGTTTCCTGCTTCTTAGAAGTGTCATAGTTATAATGCACCTTCCTCTTGGAAGGGATTGAGCAGGGTGTTTTGGCCAGCCCAGAAGTTGGAAGTAAAAGGACAAAAAAAGAGTTAAAACCAACATTAGAAACTCCCAGAAACTCCTGAAGAGTTTGCTAGTTTCTCTTTACCAAGACTTTAGGCCTGTCTTCTAAACATATTGGTTCAACAAATAAGAGAGGACTGTACATCATACATGCTTCATTCCATGCTTCAGGAAGAAAGGGAGTTTTAATAGATTGGACAGGTAAAGGGAATGCCTCTGTTCATTATGAGACCAGAAGCTACTTGTAGTCATACAAGAAGCTGGACCAGCTGCCTTGAGACTAAATTTCACTGTCTATACAACAGGCACAGCCTGGCCTATGGCAGTGTCGTTCTCCACATGCTGCTTTGCCAATATGCCTTGTGTTTAGGGAAATGTGCCTCCCGGGTAAGAAGGGTCAGGGTCCAGGCTTATTCCATCCTGTCTCTCTAATGATGCTCCCAGTAGTTAGGGCCACTAGTGGTTATGGGGAGACACACTTGTGTAAACCTTTATCCAAACTTTATATTCCTTGCTATCATACTCTACAAAGATAGCAATAAATAACCCATTCTATTTGGACCATAGCTAGATGATGTGTATCTTGTAATCAGGATACAAAACTTCCAAGTAGATGAATCATCAGTCTGTTCCAGAATCCAAAAAAGCAGTCCCCATAGAGAATATAAGAAAATTTAGACTATAACAGAGACCTGAAAAGTTTAAATACTGAAGTCCAGATTTTATTTTATCTATTAGGCATCTAAGTGGACTTAGTTCCATCACATTATTCTATTCCACTCTGTTTAAAAGTATATCCATTAATGCATCAACATTTTTAACACACTAACGTTTTAGCCTTAAGACTGGCTGTGTCTACACATGCATTTATACTGCACAGTAAGCAGAATAGGCTGGTGTCTACACATGCAGGTGTTAAAGCTAGTCCCAAGTCAGTCCACACACACAGTGTTACTTAACAGTAAGGCATCTACACATGCATTATTGTGCGGTGACTAATCAGGCCTAAATTTGATACCTGCATGATGCAAGTATCAAATTTATGCTCAAGTCGGTGTAAGTCGCCATATTTACTATGCAGTATGGGCATGCACGTGTAGACACGCACCACTACTGTGCAGTATATGTGTATGTGTAGATGCACCCACTGAGTCTCAGAAAAACAGTAAGGAGGAAGAGGTTTTACCTATACCTTGCATTAATTGTTTTTTAGGACTTGAGCAGGGTGGAATACGATTGTAGTTTGGTGCCTAAGTTCATTTATGTGCCTAACAGGTGAATTAGAACCTGATCCCAAATGATCTTACATATCACATGTGGTGTGCATCTTACAGGCTTGTGCCCAATTTTAAAATTCCAGTCCCAAGTTCAACCAGCAAAAATGTGTATTCAAAGTCAAGAGGCAGTCAGACAGGTTCTGCACATGGTTATCTTGCTACATGTAGTTCTCTTAACTGGAAAATGTACGATTTTTGCAAATGCAAAGCCGATTTCTAAAATGTATTTTTTTAGCATCCAGGTTTAGTAGGAACAACAAAAGACAGAATCAGGGGTGTTTTATCTACTCTCTAAAGCAGGGGTGTTAAAGATACAGCTCACAGGCTGGATCTGGCCCCAGAGCCATTTCATATGACCTTGAGGGCTCTTGTGGGGCCAGGAATTCAGGGGAGGGATAGGGTCTGTCACCAAATTCCAGGATACAGAGCCCCACTAGGGACTTGTTTCAGCAGCAGTGGGTGACCGATGGCTTCATAAACCTCTGCAGTTCTCTGAACTGACAACAGTGCTGCCATTGCTACATGCTCTGCTGCTGGAGGTAGATCTGGAGCCAGCCTGGTAGGGAGGCAAACAAGTTTGAGTCCTGTGGCTTAAAGAATGGGGCATGTAACTAAAGCTGTTTGCTTTCTGGACGGACTGAAAAAAAAAAGGAAAACCTTATTTTGGGTCAAATCCACCATTTATTGTTTCATAATTTCATAGTTTCTAGGGTCGGAAGGGACCTGAGCAGATCATCTAGTCCGACCCCCTGCCATGGCAGGAAAGAGTA
>NW_017728943.1:98186127-98214460 GCF_001723895.1 Crocodylus porosus
TCTGATTGTAGCCTGTTGCATCCTTCCAGTGTGCCCACGTCCCCCCACATCTTAGTGTCATCAGCAAATTTGAACAGGTGCTTTTTACCCCCTCATCCAAATCACTGATGAAGATGTTGAACAGTGCGGGCCCGAGGATCCGAATTGTAATTCCAGGATCATTGTGGCTAGTTCACTTGACCACTACCATTTGCTGTTTAAGCTTTTTTCAAAACACATTTTTAGTAGCTAATAATTGAGGTAAATTTGAAAACAAAATATCAATTCAAATAAAAAACTTGAAAGCTTTCATTCCGATTACAGGGAAACAGGTTTATCTTCCTTAGCCTTTTTTCAGGGTTTTTTTTTCTTTTCATCAAAATAATTTGTTAAAACTGACAAAAATGTTCCAAATGATTTAATCAACCTGAAATGGCATTTAACAGGAGGAGAGAAAATACTCTGTGCAGCTGTGTTTCAGATGCTATTTTGATCAAAGAAAAAGCAAAATTCCCAAACGTTCAATATTAAAAAAACCCTGATGTGAAGGGATTTGATCCTACAAGCTGTTGACCACCTGTGCAAGCTTCCTCTGAGCACAAGAGGAATGAGGGAGCTCTGCACTCTGTGCTGCAGGATTGAGTCCAAGGTGCATATGGTTCTAAGGTCACAGGCATCTTTCAGCCTGAAGGCTACCAACAAGATTTACAAACTAGCTCAAGGTGCAAAGCTGGAGGCTGTATCCACACTTTGCCAGCCTTGGAGGATGCTCAGATATGGGATTTTTTTTACTTGTTTTCCTCCTCTGCATAATACACTAGACTTATTTCACTCACAACTGAAAAGCACTTACATGTGAAAATGCAGTAACAGTGCAGAACAATGCCAGACAATTTTATGTTAGGCAGGGAAGAACACGCATTCTGTTCAGCTGGCAATTTGGCAGTGCTAGCAGGGCTAACTACTAATGCTTGCCAGGAAAAAAAATTAGCTGGTAGGTTTGTAATGAATCTGATGGTCACCAACTGAGCTCTCTGAAAGAACATATGAAATAAGAAACTTGCAGCTGTACAGTGCCCTTTACTAGCATCAGGAAGAGGACCTCAGAAAGGAGAGTGACCTCCCAAGAAATTACATCTGTTGGTCTTCCACCCAAATGCTAACTCTGCCTGACCATCTGTGAGAGATCTAAAGGGATCAAGGCCCGATGTCACTTAGTTATGTAATAGGTACTGGCATAAGAGGAGCATTATCAAAAATCCCATAGTCAACATGATGCTAGCACAAGCAGCCGTTCTGCTGGCCTGGGATTCTAAAAGTGCAGTTCTGGATGAAGAGCAACGGAGGCTTGATACAGTAGGCCAGCTTTGCTCCTAACTCAGGGAAGGCTGAGCCTAGAATATGCCCAGAAGGTGGAGGCTCAATCTGAAAATCAATATTAATATCAATATTTTTTAGCTTTCAGGGCATGTTGGCTTGGTGTGCTTATATATTGTGCCTGCAGAAAGTACCTGCAGCCACCACTACTCCTGCATGCTGAATGAGTTTGTTTACTGTGGCATGAAAGGAGACACTAGAGTAAAAGACTAAAGCAGATAAATTCAGACTCCATCTGATTTGCTTTTGCAGTGGCTCCATCCTCTATCAAGCATGTCACAAGTGCCAGATGTGGTCCTGGATAAAGCTTTCAGCCTGCCTGTCTGTCAGCATGTCAAGAATATCATATGCATTTTCTCTGAAGGCCTCTCAGGCTGCCTGTCAAGCATGTCATTAGCACCAGACACATTTTGCTTGAATTCCTGGTCTGTTGCTATTGGGCTGTGCTTATTTACACACCTCTTAACACACTATTGCAGAGGTGTCAGACTCATGAGCCCCCCAAGGCTGGATGAGTGGCGCCAGGCTGGACTGGGCTCAGAGACAACCCCCACACCCTCATGCTGGCTCCAGGGCAGCAGCACCTGCTTCAGGACCTGCACTGCATGGCACTCCTCCCACCTGGTATGGGCCTGAGCTACACGTGATGTGCATCTGGCACAAGTCCCAGCCCAGCTGGAATGGGTGCCACATGCAGTGTGGGTCCTGGAATGTGAGCTGCACACGGCACCCACTTCAGTCAGTCTGGGACCCATGCTGCATCTGGAGCTTGTTACAGCCACTCCAAGATCTGTGCTGCACACGGTGCCCCCCACACTCCAGCTAGTCTGAGATGCATGCTGTGTGAGACCTGGTTTTTGGAGCAGGTGCTGTGTGTGGGGTAAGTCCCAGGCCCTGCACATGGAGCCAGTCCATCAGTGTGTGGCTTGGTGCAGACCCAGGGGTAGCACCAGGGTCCAGATGAAAGGGCTCCATCCCATGAATCATAACTTTGACACCCCTGGCCTAGTGGATAAATTCCAGCAGCTGTGAAGGAAGTAAGATGTCTTGTCACTCACTTACAAAATCATGTGGCAAAATAAAGGGAAAGAGAGGGAAATTTAAAGATGAGGTATGCTTATATGTGTGTGTGAGAGAGAGACAGACAGACTGATGGAAAAGCAGACACAAAATAAAAGAATGAATTATTCACATTGGTAACTAAAGAAATACCCAGAAAATAATAGGTTCAAAGCAAGATAAGTACAATAACCAAAGGCTAGTGTAAAATATGTATTACTTAATGAACTAAAAAAGCTTGCCAGATTTACATCTCTTGCTGCTTGTGCTGTCTAGGAAAGCGCTTCTCTCTGATCCTAACCAGGACTTTGGTGCAATCAAAGAAGAGACAGCACTCGAAGGATAAGTGTCTGCATCTTAAAAATAACACATTCTGGTTGCTGAACACAAGATTGTTTTGTTTCTAGGGGAGGAGTGACCCAGCAATAGCTCTCACTCAGGATCTGGCTCTGTGAAAGTGGCTGTGTCAATGGAGAAAGTCTGTGACTGTTTGACTTCCAGGGTCCCCGTGGGTGCAAAACACAGTGAACTGCTGTCATAGGCTGCAGTCCTTGTCATGGTAACTTGAAGGTCACAACAAACAGCCTCCATCCAACAAAAAGGACACTGATCTGATGGCAGCATCCAGGTTTGCCAACTCTCACTATTTTAATTACAATCGTTAGAGAGAAGGTTCGGGCTGGACATCAGGAGACATTACTTTACAGTTACAGCTGCCAGGCTCTGGAATGGGCTCCCAAGGGAGGTGGTGCTCTCTCCTACCTTGGGGGTCTTCAAGAGGGGGCTGGACAGATATTTGGCTGGGGTGATATGTTCCTGCCTGGGGCAGGGGGACGGACCTGATGATCTGTTTAGGTCCCTTCCAGCCCTAAGCACTATGAATTTGCAAAATAAGTTTTGTTCTTGAACTTCCCTAACTGCTGAACCTCGGGATAACATGAGACTCTCAACTTTCAGGGGTAATTTTGCCTTTAAACAGGAAACTTTTAGCCTAGTGTTTAATGATAGAAAGTGACCTTCTTAAAGGCTCAGAAAACACAAGTCAGAGAACATGCAATATTATTATCTTTAAAAATCTCATGATTTGGGGCTCCAGGAATGTAGGAATTATGTGAACACGGCAGGAGTCCTGGGCTGGGTGGGGAGGCAGTATACACATGGTCAAGGAAAGAAAGAGGAAAGACACTCCATTTAAATCCCCATTCATAGTGGGGAAGCACCTGAGCACTCCTGCAACTCAACAAATGGTGAGAAGAAATAAACTACAAAACCCCACAGCAGCCTCCTTCCTGCATGAAGCAAACCCAGGCTTTCCTTTCAGGCAGCCCTTGCTAATCCTCACAAATGATGTGAAGGATCCAAGGAAGAGCCTACTCACTCTGCCCCACTTGTGTAAGGATCCAGAGAAAACAAACTAGATTTGTGTATTTGACCAATCAAATAAAGTTTGGTCAATTGACTGGTCAAATATTGATCAAAAACTGTAAAAGCCAATTGGTCTAAATAATATACAGAAAAAGGACATTTTTTCCATTAAGAAATGTGTTAAAAAACAATAAAATATCATATTTCTGTGAAGAAGACTACCAAAAAATGTAGTTTTTTGTGAAATTGTTATAATAATCTTTGACCAGTCAAAAATATGCAGGCAACTGACAGGTCAACTGACAATATTTGACTGGTCAATTGACTGGCTTGCCAACCCTAAAACAAAATATATTCTATGTCTACAATGGATCCATCAGCACTCAGATGAAAGGGTTAAACCCAGATATCCCTTAACATTCTTCCTCCTCATCTCCCCTGAGCATGAAAAAGAGTGGCTCCTTATGACCAAAGCAGAAATAGGAGGAACAGGAGGAAGAGCATAACAATATCTCAAGACAGTGTCAACAACGAAATGATTTAAACTAAAAATCCTGGGTTTTATTTCTTTTAATTCACATTTTTTCCACTATTTTGAAATGGGGGAATGGTCAGACCTGAATCCAAACTTCAGCCCTTGTCTCTGTAATAGGTCAAATTCAAAACTCCAGTTCTGAACATTTGGGCATGAATCCGTCACTAATAGTAATAGATACTAAGGGTATCTTCTGTTTATAAAACACCTTCCATACAAAAGGCTTACAAAACATGTTTCAAATGGTCCTTCCCGTGTGTGTGTGTGTGTGTGTGTGTGTGCACGCACACACATAATGCCCCTTAGAATTCAGCCACAAAAAGGTGGTAAACAAGTCAGCTGTATAGCAACAACACATGATAGTTGTTGGGATAGGTATCTCCAATGGCACATGCAAGATGACTAAAACAGGCAGGAAATGTATCTCCACCAGAATCTGACCAGAACAATGGGAAAAAGGCAAAAAGTACCATACCCTAGTCAGAGGCCACAGGAGTTTTTAGTTCTTATCCAAAAGAAAATACAGCCAGCCAGGGGATAGGACAAGGAGTAATGATCTTCTACTTCAGCAAAGGAAATTTAGGTTGGATATTAGGAAGAGGGTGGTTATGCTTTGGAACAGATTACCTTGAGAGGTTATAGGATCTCCACTGTTGGAAGTTTTTAAGAATAGGTTAGACAGACACTTGTCAGAAATGGTTTAGACTGGGATAATGATCCAACCTTGAGCCAAGAGGTGGACTACATGGTTTCCTGAGGGCCCTTCCAGCAATACTTTCCTATGATTCAGTAATAGTGACCCCTAAGATTATTTCAGATTTTGCCTTAGATTTTTTTGGTTACTCAAAAAATGTATCAGTTGCAGTAGGTTCATTGTTAATATAATTAGGAAATGTGACAGACAAGTGCAGCCAAAAGGCACTTTACTGGTACATTTTGTAACGATCTGTATTGGAGCCACCAGGCACTGCTGAAATAATAATAAGAGTGAGAAAAGATTTTTCAATCACTGAGAAACTAATTTTCTATTGAAGTTAACCCATAGACTGAGGTTAAAAGCTCCCCTGATAACTAAAAATATAGCTAAGTTTTAATGAGAAGATACCTCCTTAAGTGTTAATGTAAGAGCTAGGAATATTATTATTATTATTCTCTAAGTCTGCTGGTGTAACAGTGCAGGAGTGAATAACTGGTATGTTTCCACTGTAATTCCACTTGGGCCCAGTAAGGGAATCACAGACCCGACACAATGTCACTTACGGGCTATGGATGCCAGATGCTCATTGGTGCTGACTTCCCCGTTGGAGGTTGCTAAAGTCTAAAGAGCTGATCCAGTAAAGAACTTAGACTCCTGAAGCAGGACTGAAGCAGGACTGAGGTGCTTAAGGGCAAAATTACAATCCAAAAAGCCTTCTGCTCAGTTGTCATCTAATCGTGGAGGTTCCTAAGTTTACTCAACCCCTCATACTTGACTGGAAAATTCCTCAGGAATCTGCCATGCACCTTTCTGGTCATGCTCAGAACTGCTCCAGCTTGAGTGGCTAGTACCAGTTTTGCACCTAACCATAACTAGGATCCATAAAGTAAGCATTTCTTCACTTAAGTCTCTAGGAGGCTTGATCTGGTAGGACACACGAAGCCAGGATTGGTCTCCTTACAAAACAGACTTGCAGATGTCATTATCTTAAGATATGGCTGCTGCTAACCTCAGTTTATACATAACCCAGTGGTTAAAGCATCCACTTAGGCTAAGCTAAGCTTATTTTTTCCCTGCCATGATGAGGTTTAAACTCACATCTCTACACTCCAATTAGCACTCTCTTAGCCATCAGGATACAATATAGGCTGGACAGAGGAACCCTCTACTCATCCTGTTTGAACCGTGCATGGTGGCAGCAAAGAATCCAGGACTCCTTCGCCAGGGAGGGAAATCTGATTGTGTAGCCCTAGGGTGAGGGCACTCGGCTGGGAGTTCTAACACTTACTCCCAGGATGTTTTTCTGTTTTCCATCCAATGACTGTTTAATGCCAACTGTATAAACAGTCCTGGGAGCAAGGCCTGGAACCCAGGACTCCTCTGCTGTTGAGTATCCCAGCCACTCTGGCTCAGCCATCAAGCTCCTTCTTCCTGGCCTACAGAATCCAGGAAAAATTCCTTGGCTATGAATCCAAGTTTACCATGGGTGCTGCCCTGCAGCCAACAGTTAAGCACTTAAGTCCCAGAGAGGAATGGGATTTTAGAGACACCTCATTCTTCTGCATTTTGTACTCACTAGTTTATGAGATGCACCACTCGGTGCCTGCTGTGAATCCCATTTGCAGTTGCGCATCCTTTCCCCATGCACTGTCTGGGTTGCCTGAGCACCTAACTCAGGGTTCTGGATTCTACTCCGAGGGCAATGCACCTATGTCTTTTACTGGATCAAGCCTTAAATCCACAGGGGGACTTCATACTTCTCTGTCACTTTAAGAGCCTACACTGAACACTGAGGTCCCACCAAAAGCCTCCAAGCCCCACCTCAATTACTGCTAGCCTCTGAGCCTGATTCAGTTGGCATTTTCAGATTCTGGTTAACCTGAAGACAAGGCAGCAGAATTGCTGAATCTTTCCTTAGACTCCCATAGCTTAGTGGCTATGTCATTCACCCGGATGTTGAAGATCCACCTTCCAGTAATCCCCACTGATCCTGATTTGGAGCAGAGACTTGATCCAATATATTTCCTGACTCTCAAATGTGTGCTCTACTCATTGGGCTTGCTAAGGTATTATGGTGAGGGGCCCTGTCAGTCTTACCTCTTGCAATGGTTCTACTTGGTATAAAGAATGAAGTATCAACTAGGGCAGGGTTAGATAATTCACTGGCTGTGTCTATATGGATTGGTCAGTGCTCAGGGTGAGGGAGTTGTAAAGCCCTGCTCTGCATCAGGTGGATCCTCTTAAGTCTTATCTATTCCACAGTGACAGTAGGTGTTTATAGACATGCTCCAGGCGGCTAGAGGGGGGCACTTCAATTAGCGCAGATCCAAGAGCCGCACTAATTAAAAGCATCGTGTATCAGTGTCTCCGCACTGAAAAATGGCAGCAGGGCACCTTGAACTAAAGCTTGCTGAATGAGCTTTAGTTTAAAGTGCCCGCCACCATTTTTCAGTGCGGGGATGCTGATACATGTGATGCTGGCGTCTGCTCTGACATGCTGGAATTACAGCACGTTGGAGAAGCTGCCCTGCACATGCCTAGGAGCCTAGTGTGTCCAAGTCAGGCCGTGCCCGAGCACGCCCTCCCCAAAGACATGCTCCAAACCTGGATTTATGCAGGCAAAGCCATGTACTATTGTCTCTTTGTAGCTGCTCTCAAGACCTTGGTGTCTGAACAGGCATAACAGCAGTTGCTAAGGAGGCCTCCTGTGGAGTATGTCTGTGGCAGCAGACAGGTGACTCCTGCTTGGGAAGGGTCTGGCTGGGACACAGTGTCCCATGGTGTGGATAAGCCTTCAGTCTTGGGCATGGTAAGTGGACTGGCAGGGATGTGCCTGGAGCTGCTTCTACCACAGCTACAAGTCAAGTTTTCAGCTGGTGGTGCACAGGGAGTGGGAAATAGCTAGGAGGCTTATTTCTCAGGGTGCTCGTAAGCACAGTCCGAGGCATTGCCTCTGACCCAATGAACATATAAAGTGAAACAGCTTCCACAGGAGAGATTGGCAGACACTCCCTCCAGCCAGGAGTAGGACAGAAAAACCACTTGACTAGCTAACTCAGGTGGCTTCCAGCTCATCTTGCTGGCTCCTGTTCTTAGGGGTCTAATTCTTCCTACAAGTTATGGAGAATGGGGCTACTGCACTCAGACCCAAAGGTTCCTATTGAAAAGCCCAAATTCTTTTGTGCAGTCAGCTTCATAGGATAATGAAATCCTTCTCCAGGCTGTAGGACATAACATGTCCCTGAAAGGTATGGCAGGGCTGGAGAGTGAGCAGGCTGTGAGGAAGCCAGTGTCTTCCCATGGACATTGAATAGTGAAGTTAACACAGTGCATTACAGCTGTGCTGACAACATCTGCTATGGAATACACAAGGGGCTCTCAGGCTCCTGCACACTGTCTTATTCATGTGAGGATACAACCTGGTTCTCTGCCTCAATGAATGGACACAGACCAGGATCTTGGAGCTCTCTCTAGCTTTCTACCTTTGAGAGTGGCTTTCAGGTATTTCCATACAGATCTCTCTAACTCCTAGCCTGAACTAAACAGTCATGGAATGGATTGCTGTCTGCTCTGGGTTGCTCTACAAGGCCATTATATTTGTTCCTTACCACTTGCATACTTAAACAAACTGCTCTGGAAACAGTCACTTGAGGAAAGGAACCTAAATTATCTACCTCCATGTCTATCTCAGCTGAAGTGTACAACCAGTTATACAGAACTTAATAATACTCCAATGTGATAGGGGTTTTGTTATATTTAAATATTAGCTAGTACAAATACATTCACATAATGTGAACAAATGGCACAAGGACAGGTAAAGAGCTTGCGGAGAAGTGGAATTTAAAAAAAATGTTTTCTAAGTCTCACAGGCTAATTTCTTATCAAAAGAGAACAGGCACATGAAGACAAATGTTCACAACAACCTGGGGATACTACTTATCCTTCTCACTCCAAGCTAGCATAAGGTACCTTGTTTCTAAGGAACAATGAGCAAAGAAACTGAGTTCTAAGAGGAAGTGGCAGCAGGGGCCTAGAGATAGCCCCACAGTGATGATTCTCGTTGTGTGCTCTCTGGTAAAGACAGCAGGAAAGGTAGCTTGTACAGTTTGCAAGGATATTAGCTTAATATACTACTGAGGATCTTGTTCCTTGGTGTCTTATTCCTCCTAGAGGTCATTCAGACCTGAGGGTTCCCCTAGTTGGCAGGGTGCCTAAAAGTTTTGCTTTGCTTAAAATCCACTTGACTGAGGATGATTTAGTCAGGGATGCTACTGCCTTGATCAAAGGGTTGAACTAGATGATCTTCTGAGGTCCCTTTCAGCCCTACAGTTCTGTGACTCTATGCTGATTCAGGCTTCCCCTTTTATGTGATATGGGAAAACTGTTACTTGATCCAAACGAGCCAATGGGGATATATTGGGAAAAGGATAACATGAAAGAGTTAGAGAGACAGAGAGGAGTCACTTACCCTCACTCCCATGAACCTGTCCCTGAGAACAATCCATGAAAGCAAGAACACAAAAGCTTTGTTGCAGCAGAACAGCACGGAGACATCCGTCGTGTTTATTTTCTTTATTGCATGTAAATACAGGTAGTTTGTGAGTGTCCAAAGAACACCAAAGGGTGCTGCCTTGGTAAAAAAAGCCTTCAGAGTCAAGCCGTTGTCTCCAAAAAATTGGCAGCACTCCCTAAAACAAGGAAAGAAAAGCAAAGTTATTATAGCTAAGTGGCATTCATACTTTGTATTCATAAGAAAGCTCTTGGAGGGCAGGGCAGGTACCAGTAATTTCAGAGTCTACTGCAAAAGCCGTCACTTGTCCAAAAAAAAAATGAATCAAAAAAAGGATCATAAATATGAAAAGGGCAGCTACATGAGAGTAAGGAGAAAAGTGGCTCAAAGTTCATAATAACAACAATGATAATAATGGGCTTGAACATAGTGCTTTTAATCTATATGCCAGAGCACTTTGTATCTTTGTTCTCAGTGAACATATATGAAAACTAGGTTCAGGAACTTATGCATAGCTATCCAGCACATTGGTGGCAGAACTGGGGCAGAACCCATGCCTCCTGACTACCCATCTTTTGGCCTTATCAATCATTGTACCATGCTGCCTTGCAGATCAGCAAAAAGAGAACAGGTGGATAGTTATGCAGGATTGGTTGGAGGCTCACCAAAATTAAATTCAAGGCAAGGCCTATCCATCAGACAGGTGAAAGGTGCTCCTATTACCAAGGGCCCACCCTGGGAAGAGAGATTGGCCTGTGACTAGTTGAACGGCTATTGTAGAGAAAAGGGGAAATGATAAGGCCAGAAGGGATGAAACAACTGGATCAGTGAAAAGTGACATTTGGCATGATGATATCTGAGGAAGACAGAGATTGGCAGTCTGTGGTACACTGATGTTTGGTGAGGACAGCAAGCCAGAAGGAGTTGTAATAATGATTGCTGGAGGTAAGTAATCATTGCTGGAAATAAGGAGCGTATGCTTTGAGGGATGTGGATGTACTCAAACAACAATGCTAGGGATTAATATGAAGAATGCTGGAAATTCAGGAAGTCGGGTCTTTAGCACTGCTCATACAATTGGAAAATAAATGTGGAGGGTTTGTTTATGGTGCATTTGATCAAAGCAAAGGAGGGAGATTGAAGAGCACTTGGGCATTCACTTGAGAAGGATGGAAGGAATGCAGCAAGAGAGAGAGAGCACACAGATGTAGAGATACTGGCAAGGGATAAGTCATGGATGGTGGAAAGTGAGGCGTTATAAATGTGTTATATCAAATGCCATGCTGAGAATTGAGCTAAGGGCTATAAAGGAAGGCAAAGATAGTGCACAGGACTGAAAACATATGTTCAAGATATCTTCTGTGGTTCTAAATTAAAAGCTGGCTTCATTGTTACAGCAGAACCAAAACAGGATGCTCCAGCCAAACTATTTGCATAGAAATTCAAGAATACAAAATAGAAACGCAAAGATCTGTAATGTTAAGAACACAGTTTGCAGTCTAATTCAAACTATTCACATGGAGTAAGTACAGACCTTCAAAAAGCCTGAGCCTGAATTGATTCAATCTTTGTAGGTTAGTCTAACCTGCATAGATTGAACCAGGAAGCAAGTGAATTGACATTCACTTTTGATTCTGGGAATGCAGGCACATGCCTGCACTGGCTCAGGCTAGAAACCAGGGGGACAGTAGAGCAAGCCCTCGCTTCCCATCAGGTTTCCCAGATTTCCCAAAAGATACCTATTTCTTCAGTTGTTTGCAGCCCTTCAGTTTATAGCCTGAACACAGAAAATTTGTGACCAATAACATCACACTTTCAGACTATTATATATGCAGGTCAGTTAGTTGTTATTCACTTCTCAACATCTAACCATGTGGCTGGATTCATAAGTACCTTTGCTCCACTTTGATCAATTTGTTCTAAGAGATAATTTAGTTCTAGTTGGCAGCTTGCTGGATCAAATTCATCTGCTCTTACTTGTCATTGGAAGTCCTGTAACTGTAGGGCTGGCTAATGCTTATATGGAAGACCACAATGAAATCCCTGGTGTCATGAATGGAAGCCAAAGTGTCATGGCTGATTGCTAGGCCATATGAACTGAATGAGTGGCATGAGTTTATTTGGCTTCATTGTCACTGCTGAGCTGACAGATGGGAAAAGAAAGTAGGATTCAGTTATCATTTGACTCTATTCAAACAATTCAACATCTTAAGGCCAGGGGGTGCAGGTGTGACTGTTGTGGAGGTCACACCAGAGGGGGCCAAGGACCCCCCTTATCTGCCCAGCTGCAGACTGCCCCAGCAGCAGTGGGTGGGTGTCCTCCCTGCCCCACCCCCCACACCATGCATGCAAGGAAGGCAGGAAGTGAAAGCTAGGGAAGGTGTGTTGGTGGGGAGGGGGGAGGAGAGTCTGGAGATCTGCACTGGAGCAACCACTGGAGCCAGGAGGGGAGTGGCAGCCTGGGGCTACACATTAACCTCTTGTGGGCTGTATGTACCACAGCGCTGATATGACCAATACAATAATAGGTCAAATGTGCAAAATACAAAGTGAAAAGGAAAATCTCACCAGAAGTGAGCAATTCTGAATCCTGCTTTTGAGGAGAGAGTTTTCAGAAACTACATGTTGGTGATCAGAAAGTTGTACACATGAAGCTCACGCCTGGAAACTGAAGATGGCTGTTTTCTACAAATGATTCACTTTTAATAAATACTCCTCTCATGCCTTCTCATAATTCATAATAGCTTCCCTGTCTATTTGTTGATAGGAGAGGCTTATCCCCAGTCACTTTCCCTTTCTGCTTGTGGCATCAATAAACCAAACTATGTAGGATGGCCCAGAACAGCTCAGAATGTACTTCTCCTGCCTCCCCAACCATGTGACAACTGGGTCTGGGTTGAATCTTCTGTAGGTATTTATCTCCTTGCAAAGTGATCATAAAAATGTATCCATGCTATTAGGCAGGGTTTCAGACAGTCATTTTTACAAGTTCAAAGCAGTAGGAATCAGGCCAATTATGGGATACTAATTAAAGAAAGAAACAAGTAGATGGAAGATTAATATTTAAAAATGTAAGGAGATATTGGTGGGAAGAAGGCTTAGGAGCAATTCTTTTTCTCTGGAGCATGTTATTTAAAAGTTTTATGTAAGTGCAACACCTTTTAATATGATTATGTTTTACTTACTTAGGATGCAATTTAGGCAATAACCATTTTTGGTTTAGCTTATTTGGGGATGTGCAGCTCCTCATGTTTGGAAATGTTTTTGATGAGCTGGTTGTATTATTGACAAGCATCATGGGGCTCAGTTAAACTGCCATTTGCTGTGGTAATGAAGATATACATAAAAAAAGATTACGAGGAAAACAAGTGTGATTGCACTAAGGATTATTAAGGGAGCAAACAATTTAGGCAGGGCATAAGCAGTTATCTATCCACAGGTCTGTCTTAAGCTTTTCTGTGGCACTCCTCACCATAGTATGTAAGAGCAATTGCTGTATGGGATGCAATGGTAGCTACAATGCTAACCCCAACTGACTATAATTTTCCCTGAAGAAGGAAGTAAGGAGGAACATTATTTTCTAGCCTAGTTTTTTTAGCGCACTCACCTGGATTCCACTTACTACTCAAAGGACCGTCAATGTATTATCCAATTAATGTTTAATGTAAATAAATTACAAGTCTATGTTACAGAATGCTGTCAGCATAGCTAAAATCCATTAGCAGGTATGAAAACGTCACACATCTCCACTGATAAGAGACTGAGAAACCCTCTGGTGCAGATGCACCCCTACTGACAGTAGAGTACCGGAAGAATGCCTTCTGCCAGCACACACTAAGAGGCTCTGCTGACATGGCTTCAATGACAGAGGTGTTGTAGTGTAATACAAGCTCAAAGGCTAGAGACAGACGTTATACATAAATCAATTTAAGTGATCAGAAACTGGTTTAAACCTGTAACAGAACAGATGTTCAGTGCACATAAACCACTTTCAAAATGGCTGAAACCAGTTTGAGATAAACCTGGTTGAATGTAGTATTAGACTTAACTGATTTTGGTCAAACCGGTTTATGCGATGTCTGTCCCAGACCCCTTCCTGGTTTAACTTAAACCAGAGTCCCCCAGCATTCCAGATGCTTTGCAGCCCTGGGCAGGGCTCCTTGCTCCACAGCAGACCTGGCTCTGCCCCTGGCCCCATGCTGCTTGGCTGGAGCTTTGGCACAGATGGCAGGCACAGTGGCATCTGCCTGGCTTCCTCCTGCCTCCTTCTTCCTCCCCCTACTCAAGAAGGGATTCCCCCTCCCCTCCCACATCACAGACTGTAGCCAGCATGTGGTATGCTACCTAATCCTGAGAGGTGTCTGTGTAAGGCAGACAGGAGAGTGTCCGCTTATGGCTTTTTGGAGCTAAAAGAAGAGCTTGAACAAATGAGAGAGGTTTTTGTTTTCTTGATGGGCTGATAAACACTGTGTTACTCTCTATGTAAGTCCCTGCTGGCTCCGTCACTGGTCAGGAGCAGTGGGGCGGGAAGGGGAGGAACCCCTACCTAATCTGAGCGTCCTGCTGGAGCCTCACCACCCCCCTTCAGCTTAGCACTGTAGAAGGGAAGGGAGGGCTGCTCTAGTGTCCCTCTGGCGTCTAGCCCGAGCCTGTGCCTATGTTTCTTCAGTCCAGAGGGGATGTCTGTACAGATACAAACTGGTTCAGCCCAGCCAAGCTGGACTAACCTGCAAAGACTGAATCAATTCAGGCTCAGGATTTTTAAATGTCTGTCCCTAGCCACAGTATACTTAAAGCAAGGTTGTAACCTAACCCAAGTGGCTGTCCTAATCATTGGTGTTACAGATCATGTTCAATCCTGCTTCCTCTTCCTGGCTCAGTGAATCTTGAATTCTTTTCTGCACCATGGGACGGCTTAAACAAGAGAGGTGGAAGGTCTTTTTTCTCTACCATCCAATAGCCTGATGATTAAGGTACTTAGGCTGCCTATACATGTGCGTGGGGATGGGGTGGGGAACCTTTTAATTCGAGCAGTTTCCAGAGAGCCACAGCATGAGCAACTGGTGCTTCCTGATCCTGGGGGGGCACCAGCAGCTGATTGCCAATGGGGGGGGGGCAGCAGCCAATTGCTGAAGTACCAGTGGCAAACCCGGAAGTGCCACCAGTACTTCTCTTGGCACCCCCACATTCTTGGGGGGCCACTGATCAGCTGTTGCTCCTCACTCCCCAACCATTGGCAGCCAATCTCAACCCCCCCACCCCGTAACCCCCCTATGCATCACGTGTGGCTCACAGTGTCATGTGTATTAAGTCCCATGTGTTCAAAAATGTCTGTGGGATGCTTCAACTAGAGCTCATTAGGCTTAATATTTAGGTAGGTAGGTAGCCAGTCAGGCAGATGGATGGAGGATACCAGTGTGGAGCCAAAGGGTTTCACTGTGGGTTGGGATCTGACCCCAGAGCCCCAACCCTGCACTGCCTTGAGTAATCACACCAAAGCAAAACGATTCACTCGCACAGGTGTAAATGATAACATGGTCTGAGAATGAAGTCCCAATGTTGTTGCAAGATTGCTAAAAAATGGGAGTGCAACGGGGGGGGGGGGCAGTGTTCCTGGGCTCCTGAAGAGATCGATGCTGCCCCTGTTTAGGGCAGTCTGTCCTAATCTCTCCCACCATGCTTTTGGTGTAAAACGAATTGATATAATGCAGGAGGCTGCCCCATTTGTGGCCCTGGTGCCTTCGACTAAACATACAGCTCCAAACTGTCTCTATACTGTGTCCCATGCCTCCCAGATGGCATCCAAATTCACTACTTCCCCAGCCCCTTACTGAACCACACTCAACTTCTGGCCCATGTAGGCCACACTCACACACTGGCCCCCCACGGACCCACACTTTCACACTTTAGGCCTCAGGTCCCTCTCTGGATCCTGGCCCTGGCCCTACACTGTCTTCCTTAGGCCTCAGGCCCTACTCAGTGGGCCTTGGTCCCCAGTAGGCCTTGGTCCCATAGTGATTTTCTGTCAGGGTGTGCCCTGTTAGCATTTCTCCTCCACGGGGTCACCCACAAGGCAGTGGGAGCTGAGGCTTTCTGATGCCATATCCTTGCCTTCCCCTGGAGTGGCCCATGAGTGGCATTTCCTGGAGACTGCCCCCACACTAACCAGCTCCAGTAGGGTGCAATTTCAGATCTTACCCAGGACCAGTAGCAGGCTACCTTGTTGAGCTCTCCCTTGTTCTCCCTTGGGGTATACCTCCTCCTACCTGGAAGACTTTTCTCTTTTCTGGCCCCTAGTTCTTCTTTGGACTCACCATAACCCTTTGTTCAGCCTCATGTCAGTCCCTTGCATTCTGACTTTCAGGTGGCTCTACTTGTCCCCTTCATACGGGTTAAGATGGTTCCGCCTCCCATGTCTTGCCAGTGGTCCCCCCACTCTAGGGACTTTTGCCCGTCTAGGCCTGGCCCCGCTCCCTGACTAGTCAGGGTGCCTGGCCTTCTATGGCACAGTGGACACCACTGCCCTTTGGCCCTGCCTGGGCCAGTCAAGGTGGTACAATGCCTCCCTGGCCATCTACCCTCTTACTCAATCTGGGCCTCACTCTCAGAGCCATAAACCCATACACCAGTCCCAGGGCCTCAAAGTCCTCATGTTCTTCATTGTTAGCACTCTGCTGGTACCCCTTTTGCCTAGCACAGTTCTACTCGTGCCCCTGGCCTCTGAGCTCCACAGGCTTATTTTATTTAATCTGGTGGCTCGCTGCCCTAGCCAGGCAGACCACACTCTCTCCAGGCAGCCAGTTCTACTCTTTGGGGCCTGGTTGCATGACCCCACTCTCTCTACCCCAGCCAGGCTAGGGACCCCTCAGGGTCCCCTGGAACCTCCTTCATCCCCAAGAGTTCCTATCCTTTCCTCCAGGTTGTTACAGGAGCTGCAGTTCTCAAACTGTGTGCAGTAACTCCTTCAGCTCCCCTGATGTAACTGCCAGTCTTGCCCCCAGGGTCTAGGCTTATATTCTGTCTGCCCAGCCCCTCTCCAATCAAGCAGACCTCTGCAGTCAGGTGACTACCTAATTCGGCCTGAGCTCACCTGCTCCACAGTCTGCCCGATGGTCTTAAAGTGGTAGGCACTGCCACAGGTGTGTGTACATAAAATGCTTTTCTGTGCAGTAGAGCAAATTACTGAACAATAAGCATCTGTGTCTGCACGTACAGATCCTTAATGTGCAGTAATTTGCTCTACTCAGCAGTTAATTTGCTACTGCAAATGCAAGTAGCAAATAACTGCTGAATAATTACTGCGCAGTAAGGCACATGTACACAGCTGACTAAAAGCAAATTTGCTCCTCATCAGACAGGCAGCAGGGGGCAGGAGATTGCTCTCTATCCACAGGAACTGCCTGCTTCTGAGATGGGTTCTGCCACTGGAGCCTGGGCAGGGACAATGTCCTGCTGCCTTGGCAGGAGGGAGGTCCCAGCTCCCACTCCATGATCACAGAGCAGGGTCAGGGAGCTCCCTGCACAAGGAGAGTTCCCCGCCCAGCCTGGAGCTGGCTGGGACCAGCCCCTGCTTGGGACAGTTCCTGGCCAGCTCTGGGCTGCACAGGGAAGTCTGGACCTGCAGCTTGGAGGTGGCTGAGGACTGTCCTATTTTGGACAGTCCCCAGCCAGCTTCAGGCTGTATGCACAGGCTTCAGGCTTTCCTGCAATGTCTGGGGCTGGCTGGGAGCTGTCCTGGTCAGGGGCAGGTCCCAGCTCTGTAGATTTTGTCCAGTCCCATGCTCCAATGGGGTGATTGAGGCATGGTGTTTGGGAAGAGCTGCAGGGGAGGGGCAGGTCCCAGCCCCCTGTCCCCTGCCCTGATCTGCCAGTGGGGCAGCTAGAAGCAAGCCCCCAGGTGAGCCCCCACTACCGTAGGCTCACTGCTAGCTGCCCCATCAGTGAATAGGGGCAGGGGGCTGGGACCTGCCCCCCTCCTGCAGCTCTATCCAAGCTCCCTGCTCCTGATCAGGGAGCCAGGGCCAGGAGCTTACTGCTGCCGGGGCAGAGGGACATTGTCCCCACCTGGACTCTGCCACTGGTGTCTGCCTCAACAGCAGGCAGCTCCCAGGGGCAGGGAGCAATCTCTCAGTCCCTGCCAGGAGGCAGCTGTCTCCTGGCCCCAAGCTCCTTGTCAGCATTTAGGCTAGCACCCAGGGGAAACTTGGAGCTCCCTCTGGCAGCTACAGGGGGCTGATGCAGGTCCAGAGTGGGTGGGCGCAGGCTGCTGCCAGGACCAGAAAATTTGCTCCCACATCAGAGGGGACCAGCAGGCATCGGCCCCTGTTCCCCCAAGCAGTACCAGGAGTGACTAGGAATAACGGTCACAAGCTGGCAGAGGGTAGATTCAGACTAGATATCAGGAGGCGCTACTTCACTGTCAGGGCAGCTAGGATCTGGAACCAACTTCCAAGAGAAGTGGTGCTGGGTCCTACCCTGGGGGTCTTTAAGAGGAGGCTTGATGAACACCTTGCTGGCTTGTTTGACCCCAGTACTCTTTCCTGCCATGGCAGGGGGTTGGACTCGATGATCTGCTCAGGTCCCTTCTGAGCCTACTAACTGTGAAACTATGAAATGGGTGCACATGTAGATGTCTGCCCAGGGTGGGTTTACTCCAAAGTAAATTATTCTGGAGTAAACCCATCCAGCAGCCTATGCACATATAGATGCACCAAGCAGTAAGCATCTATATATAGCATACAATATTCAGAAGATAAAAGGAGCAAATAGTTGTATTCAGGAAACTAGAGCTTCTGGATCAAACAGTTTTTAAATTAGTATATGCCATGTCAGTCTTTCTGCACTGAGAAGCGTGCTGATGGCAGCTCAAAGAGAGACAACTATTGATATACTTAGAATTGATTTCTATTTGCCTGCATTAAATAGATACATACCATAATAATAGCGACAATGTTGGTCTCCCTAAACACTCTGAAATCCATTAAAGGAAGAGAGAGCAAGGCTGTCCCCATAAAACAACATAGATCTATTTGTGTTCTGGAGTATACAAGGGACAAAAAAACACTTAGCTAGGCTTGACTCAGTGGTAAATACAGCAAGCAAGAGAGCTGGCAAACTGTATAAAAGGGGAAAAACAAAAGAAAAAATGCCCGAAAGACAGCAGACCCAAATTAATGGACAGATGGCAAGAACAAGGAAGCAATGAAAGAAATGTGTGACATATATCAAAGACATGCTATCAGAATCTGGCCCTACTAGTCTTGTCTTTAAATTTTCCAGGTTACCCTAAAAATTTCAATGGGAGGTTCACCTCCAATATTTGCTGAATGCTTATTGTTTCAGAGGGTTTTTTTTTTCCTGTTGGGTTCATTTGCTAGATAATTTGTGAACATAACAATAAGGGAACACAATACGGGTAAGAACAGAATCAAACTGAATCTACTTAAAATATAAAAAATATTTCTATAGGATTTTTTTTCAGCATTCACCTACATCTGGTCCTACTATGAGCCTTAACCCTAGTGCATTAGGTTCACAAAGTAAATACACAGAAAAGTGCTGTGTGCTTATGAAATACAACTGCATTTAAATTGCTTTTCTGCATTCTCCCTTGAACAGGCACTGATAAAAATAATAATAGTGATAGCAATAATAAAAATACTTTATAGTACTACTCATCAGTGGATCTTTAAGCAATTTACAAAGAGCAGTCAATATCATTATGCTCATTTTACAGATGGATCAACTGAGGCAAAGAGAACTGGAGTCAGAATAGCTGCTTGAAAGAATGCAACATCAAACATAGGACTCATTTTTCTGATATTTACTTATAACTAACTCTTTTTTAATGGATGATGTCTGTTCAGGAAAAAAATTTGCTATTAGGGTCTTTCTCAGCACCTCCCTGCTGAGCCATTCCATCATTTTACCTACTGCCATCACATGCCACAAAAGTGCCTACGGAGAGTTCAGGATCACAGGTCATTAAGAATGAATCTGCTAATTGTACTGTGAGAGTACCAAGGATTTGTTTAGTGGGTTCCAATTCCTTCCCTCACCTATGTGTCTTCAACAAAAGTCTTACTCTTCTTCCCTCACCTTGGCTTCCTTCCTGTATATCCTGTGAGTCTCAAAAACAGTTCTTTTCTGCCTGTAATTGGTCAAACAGCCCCTTATCTGTTATAACACAGTAGTGCATTACATTGCATTGCGTTGGGCATCCTGAGAAAGAACCTCCCTGGCCGTGTGCTTGGCTGCTGCAGCTGGTCACATCTCTCTGCTCTTTCTTGGCTGAAAAGTGACCATCATATTAGTATAGTGGCCCTCGTGAGTGCTACATCTTGTACATATTCAGTCCTGTCTATGTTGGAGACAAAAATATTTGTTTTACTTCTGTTAGCCCTGCAGAGCCAGCACAGCTGACAGAGAGCTGAATTATACACTAGCAGGGTTGTTTTTTAAATTCCAGTCCCTGAATTCCAGTTACAAATTAAGTGTAAGCTACTAAAGCATAACAGTAGCCTTTTGTAGCATGTCTAAATGATTACCATACACTAGGCCAGAGGTACCATTGCTCAACCCCTAGTCTGTGGAGCCATGTCATCCAGCCTTCAGGGCTGACCCATGGTCTGGAAATTTGGCAGTGGAGGAGTAGCAGAAATGTTAATTGCCACTCCCTTGCTTCCAAATGTCCAGGGAACCCTGCGGGCTGGATAACGTGGCCCTGTTTGACAGATAAGAGCCAGAGTGTGGCCAGGTCCAGGCATGTGGCATTGGCTCAGTGCATGACTGAACTGGGTTGCTGTGTGGCCATATTCAGGCATGCTGAACCTGTGTGGGATATGGCCCATGGACTGACCCTGTACTGCTTATCCAGCCCATGGGGCCACAAGGCCGAGTGCCACTGTGCTCAGTGGAATGCAGCAGTCAGGCCTGCCCTCTTCTACTTCTCCAGACTAAGCTCGCAGTTTCTTCAGTGTTATTACTTCTTGTGCTTGGCTCTGGCCTTCAGCTTCCCTGCCACTGTGATGTCCCGCTTATTCATGTCCTGCTTATTAATTTCTCCCATGCCTGCTTCCACACCTTCTTTCCTGCCAACTCAGTGCATGAAGTGCCTTTCCTGAATGTGCCTTGAAGTCCCTCCCCTCTCCTTTTTAAATGCTTTCTCATAACTTGTATCTTCTGTGACTAAATTTCCCAGGGATTAGGTATCCTCCCACGGTTTTATTTTTTCTCTATTTTAAATAATGTTTGACTCTACTGTGCTGCAAACTAACCTGTCCTGAATCACCACATTGTCACGTTGCTCACCTTCTTCCCTTCCTGTCTGTCTTCCTACTGCTGTTAGCCCCTCTCTTCACATCTTGCCTGATGAAAGGCTCTGACCATGCAACTGACAGCACATGGGCAGGCTGCTGCACCCCTGAATGACAACACTGAAATCAATTCAGTTGTAGGGACCTTGAGACAAGGATCATACCTTTTTTTCTGGAAGCTACCTGACACACCCATGGCTGCTATTTAAAAAACTACAAAAATATGGTGCTGTGATGAGGCATACCAAGCTCTTTTCTGATCATTTCAACAAGATCTGGCATCTCCACTAAGCCAGATCTGCATTTCAAAAGTGAGAAAAATGACTGAACATCAGTAGCAGATCTCTTGAAAATGTCTGATAAAAAAGCATGGATTAGATACAGAACCTTACATAGCAGTCAGTATATCCATGCTTAGTTGTGAAAGTCTTCTTCAAATTGTATATTTGCAGGCAGCCTTCTGGGATTATTTTGTGCATTTTAACTTAAGAAATAGGTGCGCTCTCTCTCTCTCTCACACACATACACACACTACAACAGATCGTCTGTCATGGCTGTCACCCAGAGCCTGTTCCACCTCAGAGCCAGGATACCAGACATCCTACCTTGGCAGAAGCTGAGACAGCTAACTATTGGCAGGGGGGCGGACCTGATGGTGGCTGCAAGAATCTACAGGCTGGTTTTGCTGAGGAGATTCTGGTGTTAGGGGGGAACTGTGTGGGTTGCCATTCTTCTCTGGCTTAGAGGAGCCCAGGTGTCACACACGCATTTTGATGCATCATTGCAGAGGATGAATTCTTGTGTCTGTGGTAGGATCAGAGATGAGTGTGTATATTTATTTAAGGGTGTACCATGCACTGAAAATCATGTGAGGGCCCTTGCTTTAAATATACATTGAGCCTATGCATGTAAAAAAGATAGAAAACTCAGTTTTTGCCATTTAGTAAATATGAAAACCTGACTGCAAAGATACAGAACAGGAAAATTGACAGTCCCACACTTACAACAGTACAATGTTACATCAGCATAACACTAAGCAATTCTCATTGAATGCATTCATTTAAGTTTAATTCAAACTCCAGCACTGGCTAAATGTCTTATAGACAGGGCCATGTCTGAGGTGCTGCTCTCAGGGTGTGGCTGAATGAAGGCTCCTTCAACATTTTAGACCTGCAGGTCCAGCTCTTAGTCTAAACTGTATCCTTCATATGTCCTGTTAAAGCTGGCCCACAGAGCAGTCTAGAGGAAAAGATATGTGCGAACAGAAGTAGTGAAAGTGAGAGAAAGCCTGATCCTGTAGGGTCTGTGCTGGGGTGGAGGGAGAGTGGCTCTCTGGCTGCTGCTCACAGTGCAGCTTCTGCATTTTGCATTAGTCATTGGATAAAATGACTAATGCCACACACCCAAGAGGGAAGCACCTTGGGAAGTGCCCTCTGCTGCAGAGTGGCAGACGGTCACATCCAGAACCAGGGCTGCTTGTAACACAGCAGTACCAGTTCCTCCAGTCCAGCTGGAGAACAGGTACAAGACCCTGGCAACTCTGGAGGAGAAGGAAGGAGAGGAGGCAACCGGAGAGGAGACAACTCCACACTCTCTACAATCTGAGCAGGCCAAAGGAGCTAAGCAGTCCAGGAGCAAAAAGCATCGAGTGATCATCATAGGCGACTCCATCCTGAGAGGTACAGAGGGCCCCATCTGTCACCAGGACCCCTCAACACGCGAGGTCTATTGCCTACCTGGAGCAAAGATTCAGGATGTGAAGGGGATGATCCAGTCCATGATCCAGCCCACCGATTACTACCTCATGGTCCTAATCCATGTGGGTACTAATGATGCGGCCAGGAGAAGCCCTGATCACCTGGCGGTGGACTACCATGCTTTGGGGGGCATGCTGAAGGAGATAGGTGCACAGGTGGTGTTCTCTTCTATCCTACCAGTGAGCAGATGTGGAAGATGGCATGCGACATGCATCATGGAGACCAACTGGCAGCTTCAAGAATGGTGTCTCAAGGTGGGCTTTGGCTTCCTCGACAATGATCCGCACATCACGACAAGAGACATGCTCGGATGGGACGGGCTCCACCTTTCCCCTAAAGGTAAGTGTGTGTTTTCTTCTAGGTTGGTGGATCTCCTCCAGTGGGCTTTAAACTAGGCTCGTTGGGGGATGGGGGAGACGAGGGCGGAGGAAGCCTTGGACTGCTAAACCAAGCAGCACCCACAAGTACAGCCCAGCTTAGACCGACAAGCAGAACATATACACAGGTAAGCAATAGGGGCCAGGGTAATGCTGAAAGTAGGGGGCCAGTGCACACATCCTCAGGAGGCCTCAAATGCCTCTATACAAATGCTCATAGTATGGGAAACAAGCTAAAGGAACTTAACCTCCTGCTGGCTGACACCAACACAGACCTAGTGGGGCTCACTGAAACATGGTGGGACCCAACGCATGACTGGGTGGTGAATATCAAGGCCCATAGGCTGTACAGGAGGGATAGGACAGGGAGGAAAGGTGGGAATGTGGCGCTCTACATTAAGGAAGAATACACATCCTCATAAATTAGCAAAGAGTCAGAGGAGGGGCACTCTGAAGTGCTCTGGGTTAGAATACAAGGCAGTCAAGGGGAAAGAGATTTAATGGTGGGGGTCTACTACAGACCACCCAACCAAGGGGAATAGCTAGACCAGGAATTGTTAAGTCAGCTCACGGAGGTAGTTAGGTCAAAGGATGTGGTCATCATGGGTGACCTGAACTTTCCAGACATCTGCTGGGAAGAGCAGTCAGGCAGGTCTGACCGCTCACGTAGGTTCCTAGCCAGAATGCAGGACCTCCATCTAACCCAGGAGGTGCACAGCCCCACCAGGGCAGACGCCTTGTTGGACCTGGTGCTGGCCACGGGTGACAACCTGGCGAGAGGGCTACAGGTGCTCGACCACCTGGGTGACAGCGATCATCGCCTGCTGGAATTCACCATCCAGAGCAAGGTGGTAAAGGCCTGCAGCAAGACTTCAGGAGGGCGGACTTCAAAAAGCTAAGGAGAATAGTTGGGGAAGCACTGAGGTCCTGGATGGGAGGGGAGCCAGGTGTCCAAGGAGAGTGGTTGCTCCTCTCTTTAGCTTCACTGAAGTCCATGGAAGGACACTGATTTTTATCAGCGTGGGATCTAGCATACTCTGTACCTCTTGGAGTATACAACAAGATTCCTAAAAGTCATTAAATATATCTTGAGGTGTCAAAATATATTGCTTCCCAAGCTTGCATGATCTGACATTACATTAGGATGAATATTCCATTAATTAATTTGAGCTTCTCTTACAAAAGAAACTTCTTCTTCTAAAAAATGTATTTATTTTTTGCTATTTCACAAGTGAGACTATGGCTAATTTAGAGGCATGTGACAAAATAGTCATTATTATGGAGAAGGTAAAAATCAAAGACTGACATTCGTGTGTTGGAAACACCTTAGAGGAATGGCACTGCGTGGGGCTCACCATGGGTCCAGAAATTTGGCAGCAAGGGAGTGGCAATTAATACTGTCAGCGCTCCTCTTGTCACCAAATTTCGTGACCTGTGGACTGGATGCCATGGCTCTGTGGGCTGATTCTGGCCCATGGGCCAAAGGTTGAGCACCACTGATCTGGTTTGGTGGCCCCTAGTTAATCGCTTGGGTTGGTTTAACATTACTTGAATTCCTAGCAGATCAAAGGAAAAAATATTTTTAACATCTGTGAACTAGTAGCTGCTTTCAGTAGTGCCTTGAAAAATTTTGCCATGTATTTAAGGTGTGATCCTGTTTGTTCTCAAAGGAATCTAAATTTAGATATCTCAAGATTTAAACTCCAAGTGCCTGAGCCTAGGAGAGAGGTCCACTTTGATCAGGTTTATGTGCTGAGGAGGCCTATGGGATGATTAAGATGCCTCCAAAAGGCAATACAGTATGGCTAAACGTAGGCACCTAGGAGCATTATGTAGAGAATGGGGAGAGGTAGGTATGTGGTTATCCAGAAAGCCTGAAGGCAGCTACATGGGCGTGTCTGAACTCTTGGCCTTTTCCAGTGCTCAGGCGCCTGACTCATGCTAAGCATTAGGTGCTTCCATTTGCAATGAAGAATGCCTAGTCTTGCCTCTGAAGGTAGAGGCATTGCTGAGGTGAGAGTGTTGCTGGCTTTTTGCCTAACACACTAGTGGTTTGAGCATTTGCCCAGAAAATGAGAGACATGGGTTGTAGACTAGCATCATCCTGAGGAGATTTGAGCCCTAACTCCCACTTCCTAGGACAGCCACTCTAGGCCTGAGTGAAAGCACTTTGTATCTGTCCTGTTGCCAGGCCACTAGACAGCCATCCATGCAAGAACCATGAGTCTGGAAGGAGAGCAAGCAAGAGAAAACCTGTAACCTCTACATGTATCTCCTGTGGTATAGTTGTTACTGTGCTATCATTTAGTATTTCCTTTAGGCACAGTAACAGCAGTAAGGCAGTAACACCACGCTACAGTAACGCAGCATACTACAGTAACACGGTAATGCCATGCCAGCAGTGTATGGTTATTTTTTGTCACTATGTCACTGTAGTGATGCGCTATAGGGAGGAAGCATATTGCTATAACACCACTATCTGTGGTGACACAGTTTTTGCCCACTGACACCAAGTTGCTGTAGTGCATTGCTATGGCAATGTAGCACCTCACGTAGACATACCCAGTGGTTACAGCACTTCCTTGGGAGGAGCCAGCCTTCAGTTCCACTCCTTGCACTGAGGTCATTTCTGGTTTGTAACCAATGGTTGTCTAATGTAAAATGCCCAAACAGCCTTAGGTGGAAGCATGAGCAAGCCTAACACTGTCGTCTAGCACTTAACAGCACTCTCCTGGGAGAGCTCAGGAGTCCTGGGCTCCAGGTCCTGCTGCCAGAACGGTTATTGTTTTTTAAGCAATGATTGCAAAACAAAGTGCATAATGGGCCCACCAATGACTGATGTGCCTCCCCAGCACCACGTGAGATCTCAGGAGAGTTTAGGAAATCCTAGGCACTTAAGATGAAGGAATGAGGGGTTTTGAGATCCAGATCAATCCAAATGAATGAATAGTGACCTTTTTTGAAAAAAGATAACATCCCAATGGGAAACCTTAGGCAGGCTTATGGGTATGAAGAGGCATTCTTTTAAAGTGTTAAGATGTTCTGGAAAATTTGCAATGCTGTGGAAACAGGTTGAGATGCGTATAGAGCTGCTCAAATGCCTGGTCATCCAGTGTCATAGAGCAGTGGTGCTTGGACTCCAGCCCATGGGCTGAATCCAGACTGTGAGGCCACATCATCCAGTGTATGGAGCTCACTGTGGGTTTGGAAATGTGGCAGCAGGAGAGTAGTGGCTGCCACTTCTCCCCACTGCCAAGTTTCCAGACCCATAGGGAGTGCTGTGGGTTAAATGACAGAGCCCTGCATGCTGGATCACTTCATGGATGAATCTGGCCCAAGGGGTTGGGCTGGTGGATAAACAGGATTGTTTTATGGCCAGATCTGGCATGTGGGGTGAGCCAGCATGCTGAGTCACATCCACAGGCCAATCCCATGTGGCAGCCCCGTGCTGGATCAGGCCCATGGCCCGGACTGGCTGAGGACTGGCTCCATGCACTCATCCGGCCCACAGGGCTGGAAGGTTAAGCGGCACTACCATAGAGTATGGCGAGAGCATGCACTGCCAGTGCACTGTAGCGAGGGAGCTGATGTACAGCAATCCCAGAATGCTTTGTGGGAGGGAGGGGGCATATGCAGAGGTTCCCAGGGCAGCCAAGCACAGAGGCAAGTGCTGATATACTGGCAACCCTGGGAGCCACAGCAGCCAGGAACGCCCCTCTACAGCCCATCACGCTGGGTGTGCATGGCCACAGCACACCTGTTCAGTTTCCACAGAGAAAGCTTGTCAGTTCCCCTCCCCGGCTACCATGGATCCCTGCTGCCCATGCAGAAATCATTCTATTTTAGACCGGATTTTGGAAAGTTGTGAGGACGCTATAGAAAATAGCATTAGTCATGAGCTGATTCAGTTTCAAATATAGACAAAGCAGGTGCATAATTAAGGTTTTCATCTATCTGCAAAGGACAATTTTTGATAAAATAAGGGAAGGAGTTGCTAAAGTCACCTGGAGGATGGAGTTCAGGGAAATGACTGCAGAGAAGACCTGGAATGTCTTAAAGTCCACTACCAAGAGGGCCACTGCCACACTCCTGCTGGCACAGAGTCAAAGACTATTACCACTTCCTCAGAGAACTCATTCAGCTCCTCTGCTGGCTGTTCACAGCGCCATTTACAGCCACACAGTCCAGGCCCTGGCAAGCAGTCTTTGATTTGCCAACAATTCAGGACAGATAAGTTTACAGTGCTGAAGTGTCAGTGGCTATCCAGTGGGTGCTGGCACCACAATTCACCTGTCTCAGCAACCCATGGGAGGACAGTGGTAGGAGAAGGGCTCTGATGTTGCCTCTAAGGGAGAGGGGCTGCAGGAACTCCCCTTGTCTCAGCCACGGCCTTATAAAGTACAGCAGCCAGTCTCTACATCAAGCAGATGTGGACCTGCCAGCCATTCTATCACTTTGCAGGGCTCCAACACTTCTTCTGCTTCAGGATCAGTGCTGAGAAGTCTCCCCTATGCCCTGTCCATGGCATTTGCTACTTGTAAAAGCCAATTTGGGCAGTACCCAGAAACAAGTTCAAACACCCATGAATTCCTGCTCAATGTCTTTCCTCCTGGCTTGTAGATCACAAAAGAGGTATTGGTGTGACAGGAATAGATTTTTTTTGCGTGGCAGGAGGGCTTAGGAAGCGGATTTCTGCCATGTTCTTTGGGCAGATTTTATCTTGTCCACAAGGAGACTCAGAGTTGAGCAGTGGGACCTTATGGCAACCTGGGAGCAGTAGCATTTGGGATGAGAGACAGACTCCCCAGGAGCATGGCATCCTGAGATGCTGGAGGACGAAGCCATGCCCTGTGACACTGTGTAACTGGACAGGCATTGCACATGGCATGTTGTTGGACTGTTGAGAAGTTGCTGTTGGAAATAGCTAGTGTTTCTTTTCAGAACTGCTTTTCCATGCAAACACCCTTGAATGGCTGTACGGTTGTTTTTGTGGCACTACAAGGGTATAATTCTTGCTAAAATTGTAGCCTCTCCATACCCTAACTGCCTCTGTCTATATGAGGGAAAGGAAGTGCCACAGTCTTGTTAACAAAAGGTCCCAAAACTCAAGAGTACACTTCAGATGTCACTAGTAACAACATTCCTTGTTACATGGCCGTGCTGTCCATTCATTTTTATAGTTTCATAGTTTCTAGGGTCGGAAGGGACCTGAGCAGATCATCTAGTCTGACCCCCTGCCATGGCAGGAAAGAATACTGGGGTCAGATGACCCCAGCAAGGTGTTCATCTAACCTCCTCTTAAACACCCCCAGGGTAGGAGCCAGCACCACTTCTCTTGGAAGCTGGTTCCAGACCCTAGCCG
>NW_017728943.1:98215430-98230626 GCF_001723895.1 Crocodylus porosus
ATACAGGCTGGGGAGTTCCCCTCTTGAAAGCACAGAGGCAGAAAGGGATCTTGGAGTCATTATTGACTCCAGGATGAACATGAGCTGCCAATGCCAGACCACAGCCAGCAAGGCCAGCCATACCTTGTCATGCATCCAAAGGTGCATCTCAAGCTGGTCCAGAGAGGTGTTACTCCCTGTCTTATGTGACACTGGTCGGGCTGCAGTTGGAGTAGTGTGTCCAGTTCTGGGCACCGCGCTTCAAAAGGGATGTGGCCAGCCTGGAGAGGGTTCAGAGGGTTCAGAGGGTTCCTATGAACCCTCATAGGACAGGCCCTATGAGGAGAGACTGAGGGACCAGAACCTGTTCAGCCTCAGCAAGAGAGGAGGCTGAGGGGGGGACCTGGTGGCTTCCTACAAACTCATCAGGGGCGATCAACAGCAAATGGGTAGAGCCCTTTTCTCCCCAGCACCACCTGGGATGACAAGGAACAATGGTAATAAGCTGATGGAGAGTAGGTTTAGGTTAGAGATCAGGAGGCAATATTTTAAGTTAGGGTGCCCAGAATCTGGAACCAACTTCACAGGGACGTGGGCCTTGCCCCTACCTTGGGCAAATTCAAGAGGAGGTTGCATGATCACCTGTCCGGGGTCTTGTGAACCCAGCATTCATTCCTGCCTGTGGCAGGGGGTCAGGCTAAACAATCTGTTCAGGTTCCTCCTGACTCTAGCTACTATGAAACCAGGAAACTGTGATTCCTATCTGAAATCTCTGGGTTTGACCTGTGAATCATGTTTACACACCTAACAGTGCTAACGATGTATGCCAGTTTGCGGCACCTTCAAAAAAGACCATGAGCACCTTGTTTGAGAATCACTGATCTGGATAATAATAGGAAACAAACATTAAATTCACAAGAATTATGGACATTTTCTTATATTGTATCTTAACATAAGGGATGCAACTGGGGTCATAAGGAGTCAAAGAGCTATAAAGCACTGACCTATAACCCTTCTGACACTTATATTTTTGATGGCTTTATTTATTTTGATTTCACTTATAATGTGATTGTCTTCAATGAACATATTTGTGTGATACGTTCATGGGTGACTGGTGCCTCCTGAGTCAAGGGGGCCATTTGCACTCCCAGAAGCCAGTCAGCAACCAGGGTGGAGAGGATCGTGCTGACTGCCGGGTGTTCTGGGTCAGTGCGATTGGCTGTGGGAGAACACCCCGTCCCCCACTCCCCCATTGGTGTGATCCGCCATGGGGGGAGTGCAGGGATGCACTTTTCTTGGCACCCCCACTCGGGGGGAGTGCAGGGGTGCACTTTTCTTGGCACCCCCATTCCCCAGCCAGCGCTCTAGAGGGGGGCACTAGTGCTTTTGCCTGGCCCGCCACCCATCGGCTAAGCGGGGTACACTGGCTGTCAGGGGGCACAGTAGTGCTCTCAGGGGTGCACGTGCACCCCCATGTACCTCCTATACATTGCCACTGGATATGTTTCTTCTGCTGGATGCATTAATTTGATGAGGAGCCTCTGCAATAAAGGCCAAGGTAGAATGATTTGCAGCATTAATTGAATGGCTCCTCTCTGTATTGCAGGTACATTCAGATTTCTAAATTGCAGGATGAAAGTGGTCATATTGGAAATAAATTACTTGCCTCCTACCTGAAAAAAGTCATTTTGGCTTTTAACACAAGGCAATGCACTTTCTGGGCTTGTGTAGAAGGCAGAAAAAGCTCTGCAAAGTTAGAAACAACACTGACATCCATTCTGCTTAAAAGAGCAATGGGCAACAAAAAAATAGAGCTCTGGCAGCTGGAATCTCAGTGAATAATGTCCATGGAAGGTTAGGGAAATTCGCCGTTGATAAAAATAAACATTTCTATCAGGTTACAGAAGGTTATGTGGCTTATGTGCCTACAGACATGACATATTGGCCCCATGTCAATGAAACTGCAGGCCTTTCGTTTCTAATCACTAGAGCTCATTGGGATTTTTCTGATCAAATGTTTGTTGGTCAAAAGCTTAAACTTTCTGGATGAAAGGCTCCATTTCAACACACTTCCTACCATTAAAAAAAGATATGGAAGTATCACATTTCAACATTTTTAAATGGAAAATTTTGCTTTTGGTTCAAAATTACATTTTGTTTTGAGATAGAGGTAACTGTGAAATGGTGTCTTCTAATGTCCAGCCTTCCAGCCTTCAAGATACTTCACAGTCAGGGCAGCTAGGATCCAGAACCAACTTCCAAGGGAAATGGTGCTGGCTCCTACTCTGGGGGTCTTTAAGAGGAGGCTTGATAACTACCAACTGGGGTCGTATGACCCCAGTATTCTCTCCTGCCCAGGACAGGGGGTCGGACTTGATGATCTACTTAGGTCCCTTCCAACTCAACATCTATGAACCTATGAAAAAGGCAATAGAATGGGTGAATCTATGATGTTCTGTAGTAGTTTCCAGATTTATGCTTTGTGACTAAAGGAAGTGAAGGACTACTCTACCTCATTACTTGTAACAAAAACTCTAGAAAACTAAATAAGTTGTAAAGAAGTGCTGAAACAGTTCCATATCTAATGACTTTTCTTTCTTTTTGCATGCCTCTGGTTGAGGTACTTTTTTTTTAAATCAATCATATTGAACATATGTTTATGGGATGAAGGTAGAGGTTGACTAATAGAAACAGGTGAGGAAAATTTTTGCATAGCAGGAATTTTTTCAATATTTCAAATTTCACAATTTTTGATTTGGAATTCTTTCTTCCCTGACCCTTCAATTTACAACAGGCTGTAAAACTTCCAGTGATATCAAGCATTAGGACACTATATAAAACAAACCTTCTGCTAGGTACCTGGGGCAAATCCAGAGACAGATAAAACATTTACACTCATCTTTCAAAAATATTACACCATGAGGAGTTTAAGTTCTGGTAGCTCTTCTCTTAGGTTATATCAGCCCAGATAACTTAGCAGCTCACTCTTACCTGCTTTAGCAGTTGAATGTTTGAGATCTGCTCTGCACTCCATAATTCTGCAAGCCACTATCTTCCCTCCTTTACTTCCTCAAACATGAAAGAACACAGTTAGTGGAAATTCATACTTATTCTATCCTCCGGTAGCACGTTCCTGAGTTCTAATTCTTCCTTAGTTTCTGCATATCCCTTGTTGCTGCTTGCTTTCTCTCTGAGCCTCCAACTCTTTAATTTTTCCTATGAAAGCTTCTTTAGGCTTTCTTTAGTGCTGAATGCATGCAGACTTCTCCCTTTGTTCGTGCCTTAGTTTCCCACACAATCCATGAGAAAGTGTCCCCAGTAGTATTCATTTTCAAAAAATCATACCCCTCTAGTCAGCTTCATATTATTTACAACACTTTTGAGTTTGTACCTTATGTAGAATGTGCCTAGCGAGAGGGTGAAGTGTGGAAGCAGTCACCCTATAAAACATGCTTCACACATTGTGGGTTCTAATGGTACCTCTGGTTTTGCTGCTCCTGACAGAGAAGACAAGAAAAGAGTGTAGACCTGAGATGCGCGAGGCCTTGGGTATGGACAAACATAATTTTTAATTAATTTAAAATTGGAGAGGGATTTATCCCTTGGTATCATACATCAGCTGTTACGATGTAACAATCAATCTGCTCCTGTAGGGATACAAGTGAGCTATATCACTGTAACCTTACTGCTGAATGGACCAGGTTTAAATTGCAATGATTTTGCTACACTTGCATCTCTATAGAAGCAGGAAGATACAAGTTACATTTAACCACTTTTTGGGTATGTACAGAAGTTGCTTTTTTCTCTATTTAAAGTACTTTATTGCTGTAACTTAATAAAAGTGCATGACTTTATAGCACTTTGGGTGCAGACAGAAATGACATTTGTCGCCCAGTCAGTCCTGTGAACTCATTCTAAAGCTATGCCCAAACAGAAGAGCACAGCTACAGGGCCCTCTGATCAGGTGACAAATTCACCCTCATTCTATAAGGGTTCAAATGAAGCCACTCCTAAGTAGAGCAACTTAATTAATTTCTGTCTGTTCTGGCTGCAGCAAAACAAGCTGCAGCTGCTGTCTCTGGGTGGAAGAGGGAGAAGGCAGGGTACTTTCTGGGGTTTTATCAGTCTGGGTGGGGTGGACAGAGGGCAGTGAATTGGAGCCCCTGACCTTGAGGTGGCTACAATCCACCTGCACCCTGTCTCCCATCCAGAAGGGCTGAGAAAACCCATGAGCAACCTCCCTCCTCTGCCTTTTCCCCCTCCCATCCAGAGACAGCAACGGAGCTTGGTGGGTGGTGGGAGGGAGCCAGGGAAAGAGACAGCCTCTCTCCCTGGATTAGATCCAAATTGAAGCCGATCCTCCACCCTTTGAATCCAACAGCTAACATCTCTTGGATCAGAGGGATAGGTCTAACTCATGGCAATTTCTATGAACTGTCATGAGTTAGTTCCAGCAGCTGCACTTCTGTCTGCTCCCTTTAAAAATGGTGACAGCACTTTAACCTTATTAAATGAGGTATTAAATTTGAAGCACTGTATTTTACAGCACTTCAGCAACCTACAGCACTTTAAATAACTTCTGTACACTGGTCAAATTTCTGACCAGTGGAAAGGCCCCAAGAGGCTGGGAGGTGCCCCCTGCTTCCTACCCTGGAAAGTGTAGGGAGGCTCAGAGGCCCATTCCCCTCCACTAAACACTGCATTTCTGTCATGTTTAAGACCGCTGTAACTTTATAGTGCTCTATGTTACAGTGCTGTAAAATGTGCATGGAGCACTTCTGTGATAAAATTGATAAAATTGATCTTGATAAAATTGCTACATTTCCTGAAAACAACTTGAATTATTTTACCAATAAGTTAAGACTATTGTGCCAGGAACTCGTGGCCCACACATCTCTGGGATAGAATGTGAGCATAGTCACATGGTTTAGTTCTGCTCTCTCTGATTTCAATAGAAGCATGACCAAGCCCTAACAGTCTTTACGGTTTTCTCCTTTAGAGTTTGGGTAATAAAAACTGGAAATAGGCTATAAGCCACTTCTATATTTATGTTATGTAAGAGCCTCTGTGATATGATGTTAGAGAAAGATAGCAGATGAAAAAGACATTGCAAATATTATTTCTATTCTTCACAATTTGAAACTACTGACCCTAAAGACTTTTAAAAACAGAATGCTAGGAAATGAGCCAAAGAATATGGTAGATGTTATTTAACTAAGGAACAATTTCTGACCTAAAGACCACAATAGTGTTACATTAAAAATGCTATACTGGGTTTATGAGAAAGGGATTGTTTCAGACATCTGCAAAAACCAGTGCCTCACTTAAAAGAGCAAAGTAGAAAATCGTACAAAAAATATACATGAAGGTGCCATTGAATTGGAGAGTCTGAAAAAAATCTATTATTGAAAAACAGCTGATATTGTAGTAAAAGGTACTTTTGAGAAAGGCCTAATATATATCGATTTAAATCAAATGTAGTATAGGAATGAACACCAAAAGTCAATGCAGTTCAGTAAAAAATGAATTCCAGGATTACTAAAATAAATATGTAAAAAATTAGCTAGAATATAAAAGTCAAAAAAGCAAATGTCTTGCCCTTTATTTCTTTGGGCATGAGGATTTCTAGTAGCAAAATGGCTTGTCATACAAATGGGAAGCTGTTTTTGGGGGAGTTTCCTGGGTAGCAGCATGGATGGGAGCAAGCTGCCTGAGCTCCACTGAACACATGAAATATGTGGCAGAGACCATACCTGCTTCTGATGTTCAACCATCACTGATAGGGATTTGGTTAGACCAGGGGTCATCAATGTTTTTGGGTGGAGTTCCAAAAACACCCCAACCTTGACTTGTAAGATGTTGGTGTGCCAGGGGTGGATGGCAGGGGAGCTGGGAGGGGCCTGATTCTTGTCGTGGCAGTGCAGCCCTGTCCCCTTCCCTGTCACCTGCCTGGAGGCACGTGCACCCCTGCTGCCAGCAACAAACTAGGTGAGGGCTCCACAGACCTTGGTGCAGTGTCTTGCAGCTTCCCTGCCATCTGCTGAGAGCAGTCTGGGCTCCATGGTGGGTGGCAGGGGCCTGCCCAGAGCTTGGGCCAGCTGTACCAGGCAGCTGGGAGGCTGCAAGCTGCTGCACTGGGGTCTGTGGAGCCCTGGCCTGGTTTGTTGCTGGGAGCAGGTGCATGTACCTCCAAAATGATGGTGGGAGACTGCAAGAGGCCTGCTTCTTCTTGTGGCAGCACAGCTCTGGCCACTTCCTTGCTGTCCAACCTGAGCCACGTGTGCCAAACAAAATGCTTCACATGCCGCACTCTGGAATGTGTGCCAGGGGTTGCTGACCCCTGGGCTAGACCAACAGGTGCAGGCAAAAGAGAAGACTGTAGAGCAGTGGTTCACAATCTTTTAGCCTCCAGGCCCCCGTCCAAAATTTTTCTGAATTTCCTGGCACCTCAGTTGAAAAGTATTGAGATAGACATACATTCAGGAAAGATCTGGAAGGGAGCTTGAGGCTAAAGAAGTTGAGAATCATGGATCTAGGAGGTGGTGCCACTTAATGGGGGTAGGAGCCAGACTTTACCTGCAATGCCTTGCTTGTTCCACTGCCTTCCCTTCTGACCCTAGGCTGTACCTCAGAGAACAAGAGCAGTCCCTGCTGCTGTGGCTGCATTTGTGGAGTCTCGCATGGTGGTGTCTGCCCCTGTGGCCCTTCCCACAGAGCCTGGGAGCATGGGAACAGTGGAGAGGATGAGCCTTCTATCCCCATCCATGCATCTGCTGGCTCATAGCAAAGTGCACTGCAGGGAGTGTGGTGGGGAGGCTTGCACAGGGGCTGCCTGGGGGCATGGAAAGACAGGGCAGCAGCAGTCTGCAGAGAAGCATCTGCAGGCAGTGCTGCAGTGACCAGAGCACGTGTAGCATGCCAGATTGGGGAGGAGAGCGTCTCCTTCCTCACACCAGGGTCCTGGTGGCATGGCACCCATAGCAGGTCTCATAGCAACCCAGGGTGCTACAGGGCCCCAGTTGAGAATCACTGTTGTAGAGGTTAAAAGGACATTTTCAGCATATGGTCCCGGTCAGATGCACGTGGCCAAACCTCATTATCCTCCTCCATTGCAGCAGGTTCTGCATTGGGATACAATTTAAGCTGATATCAGAAGCTGGAAATGGTGGAAAAGGCAACCACTCAACAGTACACGGCAATTCTACCAACAGTGCATGACACCCTTTGCTCCAGGATGTGCTGCTTACCTGTAAGCATCCAGATAGATTTGGTTCTGGCTAATGCAGTTCTATATGGCCTTCAACCACCTAACTTAGAAGATTGTGTTGTTTCCATGACATGCTGCCCCTAGTGTTGTGATACAATAGAAAGCAGCTGGCTGCCAGAGCACTTTCTGATGGGAGTGCCCTTTTATCCTATAATTCAAAATAACCTGTTTTTTTATTTTCAGACACTTGGCCATTCTGTTTCATGTGACATTTGAAGATAGGCAGGTAGATTGAGGTGTGGGTCAACATATCGATGTTAGAAAGTAAAAATATAAATAAATAACCAAATAGACAATTTGGTCTTTCATTACTTCTCCTACTTACACAGTAGGAGAACAAAGAAGCTAAAATGAATGGAGAGGGTTATATAAAGAGAGAGAATGATTTTATAGACCTGTATCATATTCATATCCCCCTTCAGCCTTCTCCTTTCCAAACTGAAAAGTCTTAGCCTTTTTAATCTCTCCTGGCATGTCAACTGCTCCATGCTTTTGATCATTTTGGTTGCCTTTCACTATACATTTTCTAGTGCTGCTATATCCTTTTTGAGATGTGGGGATCAATGCACACTGAGCTGTTTTTTTCAGCGAACAATGATTCCAAGGTCTCTTTCACGAGTAATAACAGCTAGTTCAGAAACCAGCATTGTATACATACAGTTGAGGTTATTTTTCTCCAGATACATGGCCTTGCACTTACTAATATTGAAGTTCATTTGCCAGTTTTTTTTGCCCACTCACTCAGCTTGGTGAGATCTTTTCTGCAGGTCCTCTCCATATGGTTAGTATTTGACTACCCAGAATTATGTACATGAAGAATTTAGGGGGGGATGCATATGTCACAGAGTGCTGAAGTGATTTTGTAGCCATGATGATCTACAAAATATGTGAGAAGCAAGAATTTCTGTGGGTGATCTCTTTCATTAGACTAACTGCATGGTTGGGCTAAATTTCGACAAGCATTTGAGTATCACAGTACACTTTCTCAGGATACTGTGACACTAGTGTAGGTGGAGATGGCAGAGATGTCATCAAAATGAGCTAGACATGAAAAGCCGCTGGTCAGCTTCAGGTACCACAGAATTACACAACTGTAAAGCATTTGGGCCTAATCTGAAGACTACTGAAATCGATGGAAAAGCTCTCTTTATGAGTTTTGGATCCAGCTCTGATAGTACATGCTGTTTCACTTTTTGAGAGGCATCCTCTCATTTGTATAATACCATTTTCCTTGTTGTCTTCTTCTTGATTAAGCAACTTGTTTTTATTTTGTGATAACTCTGAAGAACAGGAACACTTCTGGCCAAAGAAGCATGTTGAAAGCCCTATCACAGTGAGGAGGAAGCTGGTACCTCACTGGTATCTGTTGTGCCATTCTAACCTTGGCTGTCAATCTATACTTAGGATTTCAGTTCAGCCACTCCCTACAGTATAAACTTATTTCCTGTAAGACTGGATAGCACTGAAAAGTCCTTATCTGCATGCAGTAAAAACATAGAAATGTCTCTGAATAAGGTTGTGGAGCTCTTGGTTAATGACCTGGAAAACAGTGGACCAAATGCTTCAGTCATCATGATGCAGCGTTAACAAATTTGCAATAATGATAACTCTAAAACAAACAAAACAAATTCTACACTACCAAGGAAGTTGCTCCCTGGTGTTTATGAAGAGATGAAACTGACTGACATATTATTCAGTGTCTTCTAGGCTAAGTACAGAGGTTCAAAAAGCCCAAGGCAGAATTGATTCAGTCTTCACAGGTTTTTCTAAGCCGTGTAGACTGCACTGATAACAAACTGAACTGACGTTCAATGTTACAGTGGCCAAATCAGGTAGAAGCCAGGAGCCTAAGGCACTCATGCACACCTCCCATCATGCCAGCCAATGGCTGCCAAACCTAGCCAAATGGCAGTCCACGCCTGATTGGCTGTTGAACACCTGCGCCCAATCCACGTTGTCAGCTGCAGGGAGGGCGATAGCCAGCAGACAATCTCTCCTCAGCTCCACTTCCTTGCCAGTCACCTGCCTCTTTCAGAGGAGGGAGCAGGGGAGGAACACACCTCTGGCCCAGCGCTGCCCCCCCCGCCGAGGACTACACGGTGCGGGGGGAGACGGAGACCCCTGCAGAGGGGATTCCCTCAGCCCCCCGCCCAGTGAGCCAGGCTGGAAAAGCCCCAGCCCTGCCCCCTCACCAGCTGCTGGCCTCTCTGAGAGGCTGGGAGCGGGGAACCCCCCCCCCCCCCAGTGTGGCACCAGCCCCCTCACCAGGTGCTGGGCTAGGGGGGTGTTTTCTCTTCCCCCCTGGCCCCCTGCCTCTTAGAGGAGCAGATAGCACAGCCCAGGGCTGCAAAGCATCCTGGGATGCTGGGGCATTGAAAGGTTACTTGAATCAGGAGGGGATCTGGGACACAAGTTCAAGAGACTGATTTAGCCTAAACCAGTTAAGTCTGATACTACATCCATCCAGGTATATCTTAAACCAGGGTTGGCTGTTTTGAAAGGAGTTTATGTGCACTGAACTTCTGTTCCGTTATAGGTTTGAATTGTTTTCCAATTACTTATACTGGTTTAACTTCTGTCCCTAGCCCTATGTGAGAAAATGAGAGTTTTCATAGACATTAGACATTAGGGCTGGGAGGGACCTCGGGAGATCATCAAGTCCAGCCCCCAAACCTTCTGGGCTCTGTTTCCTGGTCTTTCACTCAGCTGGGGTACAGAAGCCAGTAGTGAGAATTAAATATGTGCAGGGTATTTTGTAATCCTTCAATACAAGTGCAAAGCATGCATTTGGCTTTTCTATGTCTGAAGCCACCATGTGAAATTTTGGTATGGACTGACTCCTTGAAACTGATGCTGCTTAGCTCAGTCCAGAGGCTTCCTGAAGAATAAGGAAACAAATATATGCCTTCTTTATGACAGAATGTTCTCTCAAATTTGGATCTTTTTCTGTGAGATAAACAGCTGTGACTGGACTATTAATATTTCACCATGTTCATATTGCAATTGGGAGTGGCATCGCTTTAAATTAAATAATAAAACTTTTTTTTAGAATCACTAGCAGGCAAGATCGAGAACCATCCATCACGAGATTCTTCTGTCCAGACAGAGCATGTGGAAAAGCTAGAAGGACAGTCATTTATTTTTAGATTTGCAGAAATACAGGAGTGTGGTTCCTGCATGTGTCAAAGAAATGTGAAACTTGAGGGCTGCATCATTTAAAGTTGACATAATAAATCTTAACTTGGATTTCTTGTAAGCAACACAGACCATGCATGTCATAAGACAAGTGTTCAGGCCATCCATTACCTTTTATGTGTTCACTGAATTCTGATGTGTCTCTGGTAACAACTTTTAATAAAGCATCTGGAATATTCTGTTAACCAAGATGCATGTTCAGATACTGAATGATGAAATGTAATATACATACGCAGATGTGTTTTGATGAGAAGAAGGGATTTATAAATGTCAGGGCACCTCCTCATGTTGTATAAACTGGTGCAGCTCCAATGAAGTTAATAAAGCAATGTACATACCAGATAAAGATCCAGTCCATCCATTTTAAGGATGCTTGTTTTCAGTCATTGTAACTAAAACAAAATCATTCAAGGGCATAAGTCTGGGATTTATAGCACTCGGGTTAGTGTCTGGAAGATGGAGGGTATTTTGGGGATTTGCAAACCTGAGCCACCATGTAAAGGCTACACAGTGGGAGCATCTCCTTCTGAACGATCCTGAAAGAAGAACTGTTCTAAAGACAAATGAGTATTTGTCACAAACAGAAATAGTAGTTCTCCCTCCCAATTTCTTCTTTTAATCCACAGAATGTGCCTGTTACAGATGTAGACTTGAAATGTCATATTGTGATGCTAACTCCCATAAGAAACCCCTATTCATGGACTTTAGTAGCAGTTCTGACAGATTATGTAAGTGGATCTGGTTCTTACCATTTGGGAGAGAAGAAATCGCATTCAGAAATTTTTCAGGGTGTCACCAAGAGAAATGGCCTTTAAATACCAATTATTAATGCCTGGATTATTGGCATGCTCACTCTGTCTCTTTTGCCAATAGATTTATAAGGCCCCTTTACTTATAGTCTAATTATAAAATTGCTTTTTTGGCCCCTTTCCAAAACTGTGGTCCTAGAGGGCAGCATCAGAAATGCATCTCATTGTTTTGATTGGATAAGCTTTGGCCATAGATATATTCAAATCCTGCTGCAGCTATTTGGGAGAGACTTACTGGAAAATGTAAATGCCTGGCTTTATAATGGGCAGTTTTAAAATACAAATGGCTGGTGGGCTTTATTTTAGAGGTTTAAAAAAAAAGAGTAATGGGCATATTTAGGGATCAATCATGGATCTTGGTTTTCTCTGATAACAAAATCATAAATTCTTTGATTAAAACCCCCCCAAAGAGACAGACGTTCTGTCTCTCCTCTCACTTATGGCTTCTTGATCCAATTCTCACTGACTTCAATAGGAGCTGGTTAGAATTTTATAGAAATGGAAGGTGAACTAAGTGGAATTATGCTGGTATAAAAGTGATATAATCGGGAGAAGAATCAGGCTTACTGTTATTATCTTCTTTTCCTGTTTCTAGTCATTTTTCCTGTATTATCATTAGTTTCAGGGATCTTCACAACTCTCTCCCTCAATGCTTAAGCTTATCACTTTCTATAGTGTTACTCACTTGGTTCTTCCACTGATGTCAAACTCGATCAGCTGCTATGTGTGTTTCCCCTAAAAGTCTGTGCTTTCTTCCATGCCATGAAGAACCTAAGGGCCACAATGGGTCAGACTCCAAGCTCTGCAGGCCACATTTGGCCTGCGGGCCAGAGGCTGAGCACCCCTGCTTTAGAGGGAAAGCATTGAACTGGGTCATCTTTTTCTAATGTCCTGTCACCATGCTCAAATTTGAGTCCAGAAATAGACACCTACTATTGCTCAATCTGTAGCCTTAGTGAGGTCCTCACTGGTGCATGGCTTCCGTATATGTGGGCAGGCCAGTAGTTTGTGTATCTCCTCCTGTTCATTACCCTCCCTAGCATCTACATGGGCAGGCCAGTAGATGTTCTGTAGTGTGTTCATCTACCCCTGTTCATTTCCTATCCTGGCACCCACCATCACTGGTAGAGAAGCCAGAGGGTATAACCCTCACTGCTCTGTTTAATAGTTATTAATGGAGCTGTCATCCATTAATCTGTCTAATCCCTTCTTGAACCTGGCTGTATATCTACCTCTACAACCATCAGAGTTCCCTAAGTTAACTATGTGCTGTGTAAAAAAGTACTTTTTGTTAGTTTTAAATCTGTCTCCTATTGATTTCAGCAGGTGCCCCTTAGTTCTAGGACTTGGTTAATGACATTTCCCTATTTATTTTGTTCATACCCCTCATGATTTTATAGATCTTTATCATATTCCCACTCATCCTTCGCCTTTCCAAATTATAGAGTTCTAGCCATTTTAGTCTCTCCTGGAATGGCAACTGCTCCTGATCATTTTGGTTGACCTTTTCTGTACCTTTTCTAATTCTTCTACATCCTTTTTGATATGCGGAGACCAGAACTACACATAGTATTCAAAATGTGGGTGCACCATGGATTAATATAGTGGCATGATGATGTTCTCTGTTTTGTTTCCTATTCTCTTCTCAGTTATGCCCATTTTACTGGCTTTTTTGGTCGCCACTGCGCATTGGGCTGATCTTTTTTATAGAACTATATACAGTGACTTCAAGGTATCTTTGCTGAATCATCACAGTTAGTTCAGAACCCAGCATCAAGTACATATAGTAGAGGCTATTTTCCCTATGTGTATAACCCTGCACTTGTTGCCACTGAAACTCATATTCCATTTTTTGTTCACTCACTCAGCTTGGTGAGATCTTTTCTGCAGCTCTTTTCCATCAGCCTGGGATTTGACTACCCAGAATAATTTAGCATCATCTACAAACTTAGGGTTTTCACTGTGTACCCCATTTCCAGGTCATTCATGAAAATATTGAACAAAGCCAAGCCCAACACAGATTCCGGTGGGACCTCACTCTTGACCTCCCTCCATTCTGAAAAGCAACCATTTAGTCTTACTTTTTTCTTCCTATCTTTTAATCAGCTCTCAAGCCATGAAAGAACTCCCTCTCCCACTTCATGGCAATGCAGTTGCTTTCAAAGTCTTTGGTGGGGGACCTTTTTGAAAGCTTTTTAAAAATCCAAATATTATGTCAACTGGATTCCCCCTTGTCCATGTGCTTATTATGCTGAAAGAACTCCAACAGATTGGCAAGTAGGATTTCCCTTTACAAAAACACAGCAGATCATAACTTGCCAGGGATGAAGGTGAGATTTACTGGTCTGTATCTCCTGAGATCACCACTCAAATTCTTTTTGAAGATGGGAGTTGTGCTGGCAACCTGCTAGTCCACTCATTATGTATGGAATTCCTTATGATTTTACTGCCTTTCTCAGCACCTGTTCCCCAGCAGGTGGGGAAATCAGTCAATTTTTATTTGGCATTATAAATAAAATTAAATGTAGCAAATTTTAGCATACTTTACATGTTTTATATCCATGCACATGTATGTATATGGCTTATACTCTTAGACTGCAAATTATTTGCTGAACGGACTCCGTTTATTTCTATGTTGGTGGAGCATTTAGGACATGAGAACTGATCAGAGTCCTTTAGCTCTTGCTTTCATATAAATATTTAGCTATAATAATACAAACATGAGTTGTGCTTACAGAATTATGACATTAATACAAAGGAGATACTAATGCTAATGATGGGGATGTAATTTAATATGACTGGTAGGAGTAACTTTCCTCACCCTCTTGTCTTTTCTGTCTTTTGTATTCAGACCAATCTATTGGAGAGCCTGCTTGCTGCATGTCCTTTCATAACATCTGATGAAGTGAGCTCTTACCCACAAGAACTTATGCACCTTTGACAGTTATTCCCTATGGTGCTGCTCTACCCAGACTTCTTCTTGTTTCCTACAGAACACACTAATGACTTTGAGATAAGCTAATGCCTGAAAAGACTCTTACAGGTAAACCCAGGAGACAGAATAAGGAAGGGCTGAAGGGTAATGATAAAAAAAATATCACTTACTACTAATGTCATCAAATGGCATTTGAGAACTATGTAAAGTGACAGTCACCATAGCTAAGTCACTGCATCTGAAATAGTTCCTCTCTCTCATCTAGGTTTAACCTCAGTCCAAGCTTTTCTTAAGCATATGAAAGAGGCTGAACAGATTATTTTGTGTGGTGGTATATGTTCTCTGACTTTGATTAGAGGTTTTCAGACCAAAAAGCTAGCATATCACCAAAAAGAATAAAAAATCCTAATCCTGATCCTAAAATATAGACCTGAAATACTGACCTGACTGCCTAATAATTCCTGCTTTCTCTAGTTGCAATTTATGATCTATTTTTATTTTATGTACGTACTCCTTGAATACAGGTTTATTTTTTTTTTAAATTTGTTCCCTTGTGATTAGTGGAATGCATACACTAACATACACTTACATAAAGCAATCTAGGTACATAGTTAATGTGTATAATGAATGGGAGTTCACAGTTAATTACTGAGAGCATTTTGTGGTACAATTACAAGTCAACTGATTTTACTAAATTCCATTTATTTGGATTGCCTGTGTACTTACTAGCCTAATGGGATAATTGTATTGTACATGATGATTTTCAGAAATGGTTGAACAAATAGGCTAGTTACAGACATTTAAAAAGCCCAAGACAGAATCGATCTTAGTTACATGGTTTTCTATAAGCTGTGTAGTTTAGATCATTAGTGAACAGAACAGCCATTCGCCCTCTGGTTGTGGTGGGAAGAGGAGAACAAATCTTAGACTGGGCTTTAAATCAGTCTATGTGTGCTGAACTCTGTTTTGTTATAGGTATACATGAACGCTGTGTGCCCTGGAGGCTGGGGG
>NW_017728943.1:98230726-98249765 GCF_001723895.1 Crocodylus porosus
GACCGCCTGCAGGCTGCAGTGGTGGTGGCAGTGGTGGTGGCGTGGCAGTAGTGAGCAGGGAGCTCCCGCAGGCGGCTGCAGCAGTGGTGGGGTGGGGGTGGTGAGCATCAACTAGCAGTTGGCGACCATCCACAGGGGGTGCACGTGCACCCGCATACACCCCCTATGTGTCACTAGATTAGTGCAAGTATAGATTGGTTTCTGATCACTTATACCAGTAAAAGTGTAATAATATCTGTACTTGGCCATAGGGACTATTGACTCCAGCTGATGAGATTCAGATTCAGTTACTTCAGCTGATGCCTACTTCCCTATACATCTTGCTAGAGAGAAAGATCAGTAGCTGAGTTCTTTGCTCTCACTGTAATTGGATTCAGGAGACCCAAAGTTGGATCTCACTTCTATGGCTCCACTTGCCTTTCCAGCAGTCTTGATTCTTCTTGATATTGTAGTCTTTGCATACACAACCCTGCTGAAACCCCGGATCCAAACCTTGCTTCTTCAGAAATGCATACATCCTGGGGCATTTATGCAGAGGCAACATCAGTTTCTAAGGGAGCAGATTTAAGGCAACCAGGTACCACAAGTGATTGGAGCCCAGAAATATTGCCACTGAGTTTTGCACTGTGGAAAGGTAAGTATTTGGTGGGGAAGCATATATCTCAACCTCAAATGATATTTCTGGAGCACTATATCAGTATGTCTTTGGATGAATCAACTACAGGATTTGAAATAAAAAGCAACTGTAGGGATAGAAAGTGGACACTTGTAATTAAGTTGCCTTGCTGGTTTGAGCAAAGCCAATCTCAGCTAACTGTAAAATGAATGGGGGCTGATCCTAGAGTCTTTTCTTGTCCAAGTAGTTTCAGTGAGCTAAAACCTAAGTACAGCCACACTATAATTTTTGGGTAACTGTGTAAATCAATAGAGCCACAGGCACCAACTCCATCGGTGTTCTGGGACTCAAGCACCCACCAAAAAAATTAGTGGGTGCTCAGTACCCATGAGCCATGGCTGTTTTGGTTTTATATGCTAGATCTCCCAGTGGTTGCTTGCAGAAGTTAAAAAAAAAAAGTGCTTTACCAGAAGAAGCAGCGCATTACTTCACCCTGGCTCTGCAGTGCCTGTAAAGATCAGGCACTTCAGTGGGACTTTTAGGTGCATTTAGCTAAAGTTGATTCAATCAGCTATTAGATAAAGTGCCAAAAAAGCCCCACTAAAATGCCTGATCTTTACAGACATCGGGCAAACTGAGTTCAAGTACTGTGCTGCCCCTTCTGGGTATGTGCAAGGCTCAGTGCAGGAATATGCCAAGTTTACAGTAAAGCCCCTGGTTATTTTTCTTTTTAAGAAAGATATCCCCTGCCCAGCAATCCTGCAAAAAAAAGCACCCACTGTCAAACCCCAAAGTCGGTGCCCATGAATAGAGCTTTTCCAGATTTACATTGCAGTAACAGAGAGCAGAAACTAGCATTTTTTTCCCATGAAAACTTTACAATCTGCAGGATACTCTGGCGTGTGGCAAAAATTATTTCAAAAGACTCCAAGGACTTCTCTGTACATGTGAAATAGATGATACATTATAGACCCAGAAGAGAGAAGTTGTGTCACTCACTCCAAGGGTGGGAGAGTAGATGTGCTATCCCTGTGCTTTCTAGACTGAGCAGCGTGTTCACCTCTCATAACAATGCTCCCCAGAACTCCTGCTGGGGTAGTGCTCCTGTATGGTAGGGAATAATTGAGCCTACAGGATTTTCTTAAATACTAAGGACCAGTAAGGCATGTGCTGTTTTACAATGGTGCAGTTTGATGTTATCTAAAGTATGAACTGACAGAAAGGGCCTTCAAACACTGGAAAAATGCCTTTGTAGGAAGATTGCCCACTTACTGCTCTGAAAATGAAGTCATGCTGTTGTAAAAGGAATGTACTGACAAAAGCACTTTTGAAAAGATTTCAGAGCTCCACTGAATGATGAAGACTTGGTGCAGGTAGCATACTGGTCTTGATCATGATGACTCACCACAAAGCAGCCAGGCTCTTCCTTTCCTAATTCCATTTTGGTACAGAATTTTTCAGCTGTCTTTTCAGTTGCTGCATCACTGTTGCCTTTTGTATTTTCAAGCATGGAAATACATCCTTACAGAGATCTGCCCAAAGGATCACAGATTATCACCTGGAGGTCAAGGCTCAAATGATTTGTTTAATGATATGTAAATGCTTATATAAATGATTGTTTAAAAATAGTGCTTCAGGGGAAAATATCTGGGTAAAGTAGCAGCTTTGCCAAGATCATAATGGAAGAATGGGCTAGATTCACTTATAGGTCTTTACTGCTGAACAGGCCCAGTTTAGCTTCAAAGAAGGCACAGTCACACTGGCTCAGGGTTTGGGTATACAGTAGCTAAAAGCCTCTGCAGCTTTGGGAATAGTTTTTTAGTTGCCCTTTCCTTGTTGGGAACCTAAGAAAAAGCAACAAAAATAAAACTACCTGCTCTTCCTTGGCAGTCCAGCTCAGATGAGAGCAGGAAAGTTAATTTAATATAGTTGATGCTCACTGCCCACCACTGATGCAAAAGGTACCAGTTTGGTTTCCCTCTCTTCCCCCTCTCTTTTCTCCAGAAGGGGAGATAAAAAGGATCACAGGAAAGTAAGGCTGGAAGGGACCTCACAAGGCCATCTAGTTTAATCCCCTACTGAAGGCATGATCATCCCTGACTAAACCACCCCAGGCAAGTGTCTGTCTACCCTGCTCTTGAAAACTTCTAGAGATGGAGATTCCACAGTTTCTCTAGGTAGCCTGTTCCATGATTGACTACCCTCATGGTCAGAAAGTTCTTCCTAATCTCCATCCCAAATTTCCCTTGCTGCAGCCTGAGGTCAGTGTTCCTAGTCCTGTCTCCTATCGCCACAGAGGAAAGCCCATCCCCTCTGTACCTGCTCTTCAGGTACTTGAAGACTGTTCTCAAATTCCCCTTCAGTCTTCTCTTCTCCAGACTAAATAACCCAAGGGAAGAGGGTGAAAAATTTTAAAATGTAAATTCAAGAAAATCCTATGCTAATTGATGACATCACAAATCTCTTGCTGCTAAGCGCCTTCAGGTGACCATTTATGGGGTAAATTAAATGGGGTAGGGATGAAGAGAAATGCTGCTTTTTCTTCCATGAACAAACAAGCCTTATAGAGGAGTAAGACTTACATCTCCAAAATTTTAAGTTGTAACGCTTACATCTTAAAAAGGCTTTATTAAAATGTACTCTTCTCTGTTTACACAAAGACAGTGGAATAAATGTATTAAGCTTAGTAACTAGAAGGGAGGATAGAGAGAACAGAACAGTGCTGCAGACTGGTTTGGTTCACAGCAACAACACTCATATCCAAGCATTAGAACCACATGATATTCTTCATGGCCACTACACACATTACACATGGAGCGTTCATATGATAGATCAGAGCTCATTATGGTCTAAGGCAGGATGAATGGAGTACCAGCTATAGGAATGCTCCCCACGTAATAGCAAAACAGTGCAGGGAACATTTAGCAAAAGGACTGGAGATACTATCATCTCTTTACTGCATTTTGTGCTGCCAGAAAAGAAAAAGACTGCAGATGGAGAAGAGAGAGGAAAATGAAGGAGAAGGATAAAAAAGGAAGCCTGTTCAGTGAGCTGAGTGGAGCACAGGGAGCAACAAAATATTGATGGCATAATGGCCAAGCACTGCCTTATGGTGTCTCTTTTGTTGTGATGTAATGTTCGGTCAGCTTGTGACGTAAGCGGCTTGGGCCACATCTACACATTACACTTAAGGTGTGATTAGCCAGTTAAATCACACCTTAAGTTGTGACCCAGCCACACATTCAATCAATTCATGGTGTGATAAAACAAGCACTAAGCCACAGAGTTATTCCACAAAACATGTGCAATCCTGGACACCTTCTGCACCAGCAATATGGTGTGATTGGATCTGATGCTGGATCCCACAATCATGCCTCCTACCATCTTGGATGGATATTGCATCAAATCCTATCATGCTTTTACCTAAACATCTAGAGAGGCCTTCACAATCATGTAGCTTTGTGGAGCAAAAGCACTCTGTTCCCATTAAAGCAGAAGCAAAAACAGACCAATGCTGAGTGCTTCTGAAAATCCTGCCCAAACTGTTATGATATCACAACATTATTATTGTATCTGTGACATTGCTATTCAGTGAAAAAGTGCTTCACAAGCTCCTCAAGGCTGAGTCTCACAACAGTATATGTGACCTAACAGGTTCTTCTGTAGATCTGCATTGTGTGAACTGTATTAAGTTGGATGTTATCAGTAGCTCATCTATTTGGTCAGCACATGGATTTTCAGATGCTAGATTCAGCTTCCTTTCAAAACTAAAAGCCCTGTGGTAAGAGAAGGAGGCAATATTACTTAATAATCTTGAGCCCCCATGACAAAGAAAATCATGAAAAGAGCAGTCTAAAACATTTCTGATTTTAGTGTACTGTTCAAATTTGTTTGGAAAGTATACAAGATAACAATGTCAATAGCACCAGTGAAATTTCAGTCTAGCAAGTGAGTTTAGTTATTTGGTGAGCACGGTTTGGCTAAGGTGTTATTTCACTATTGTACTTTTTGACTGGTTTTTATTAATGGGTCTATCACTTAAGCAAGATACAGGCCCAGTCCTCTTTCAGCACTAAAATTTCTCCAGCTTCACTTACCGCTTGTCTCAGACTCAGAAGAGCTGATCCTATTCCACCTCTCCCAGGCACCTAAGATCACCTAAGATTCTCCTAATGGGCTGCCTCATGCACTCCAGGGGCTGATCCTTTTCCCTCCTGAAGGGGCACACAACTCTTCCATTCTGAAAACAGAACCTGTGCATCATTCAGAGAACATATCCAACTCTGCAAAGCATGCTCTCCTCTCTCATTCTATCAATAGGCAGACTGACAGGCAGCCTAACATGCGTATGTAGGTTGTAATTTAGCTTGTTCATACTCCTTAAGCAGAAAGGCACCTTACTGAGATTTCTTATTCTTGGAGAAGACAGTTAACACTATGCCTATACCCCTGACCTGTAGAACAGGCAAACATGGGAGGAAGAGGAAGGCCTACCCTTCTGGCCAACACTTATACCATTTTCCCAGGAAGGAGGAGAGTCAGGTTTGGACACCCTTCACCAGAGGGGATTTGAATCCACATGTTCTTTTCAGAACAATTCCCTAACCCTCACATGATGGACTAGATAGGGCTCAGCTGATCAGTTCTACTACACACAACTGAGCTTCAAAGCTGGGTTTGTGTAACTAGACTCTGGAACAGACTCCCAGTGGTGGTGGTGCAGGCACCTACCCTGGAGATCTTCAAAAGGAGACTGGACACACACTTTGCTGGGCAGAGGGGCTGGACCTGATGATCTCACAAGGTCCCTTCCAGCCCTAAACTTCTGTGAATCTGTCACTGGACAAAAAGGACCAGGAGAGGCAAGGGGACAGAAGGAGAACAAACGAGTGGGAGTGCAATTGTTGTGGCCCAGTGAGGTGGAGGCCATCAGTGGAGGGAGGGAACCAAAGGCTCTAGACAATGCTTTCAATGGTGTTTAGCCATTTTATTTGGTGCTTGTTATGTTTAAACTGCACAAACAGTCCAGGCAGCAAGCAGCAAGTAGCCTGAATCTGCAGCCTAGTAGCTAGGGTGCATAGTCTGTAGCAGGGAGTTCTGCGTTCCAGTCCCTGTTGGTGCATTTTGCACTGGATAAATGTATAACTCACATGGGAACAAGGGCCCAAACCCCCTGCATGATCTCTTCATGCTCAAATATTTGGGAATGTGCATGGGATTTCTGCATGTTCCCAGATCAAGTAGAGCAGAAGAGAGTATGAGCAGCGTTAGGAACCTCAGTGGACATTTGGGTTGCTGCTGAGCACATGCAATAAACCAAATACAAGCATGTAGGGGACTGGGGACTGCTTTTTGGGACAAGGTAGAGGTATCTAAGCAGGACATAAGGAATTTAGGTGCCTTCATGAAACTCATGGGTCAACTAGGATCATGTTTCATGACTTAGGGCATCTTTACACATGCTCTGGGGGTGGGGGTGTTTTAATTAGAGCAGCTCCAAGAGTCACTCTAATTAAAGCAACCACAGTGTCTCATGTATTCAGCATCCCATGCTTCAAAAGGGCAGCAGGGGCACTTTAACTAAAGCTCGTTCAACAAGCTTTAGTTAAAGTACTCCTACCACCATTTGGAAGTCTGGGGACACTCAATGCACATGATGTGGAGGCTGCTGGAGGTGTCTTGGAAGCAAAACACGATTTGGGTCACAGCACTAGATTCCCACAAGTAGGAAACAAAGCCCTCTGTTTATTCCCAGATGAATATATTATTTGTATAGGTAGCAGCATGGAAAATTTTTCTATGTTGCTGTACCAAAGTCCCCCAATCATGTTACAGAGTGATCGATGTGAAAGTCAGGTAACATTCAGTCTGGATGTTCAATCCCTGACAATACTACAGCAACTCTAGACAAAGACATGAATTAGGAATAGAGTACAAACTCACATATTCTATAGGGCTTGAGGACTTTACAAACTTGGGTGTCCAAAAGGTGTCAGGGATAAGCGGAAGTTTAAATGAGAAAAAAACCACTGTGGTTCCTGATTGCAGAGAGCCCATCAATCCTTTAACACAGGAGGCTCAGCAGGAATCCAGTGTCTAGATGTAATATGCAGAATTCTTACTCCAGTGCATAAAGATGTACGTGGTTTAAAGCCTTCTGAGCAAGCCAGCCTTAAAGAAGTCAGCTGGTTTTCTGTTATAAGAGGAGACTGCAAAAGAAACACCAGTTCCTTTTTTCAAGCAGGAGAATCCGAAACAAAGCAGGAGATCTATCATATTGTTCTATACCTTGGTCTCAATACAGTATCCACCAGTCTATGAAGCATACGTGTTTACTCACAGGTTATGCTAAATTTAAAATATGAACTGTTCTAAGAAGCCCATGAGACAGATGTGCTTATTAGAAATCAGCAGGGAATCCTGAGTCCACTTAAGTCCATTTTTGGATCTCATTGCAAAGTCTTATGTCCATCTGGCCCATGATCAAGAGCTTCTTGTAAAGGAAAAAAATCTAGCATTCCTAAATACTACTTTCAAATTAATTATTAATAACACAATGCCATAGAGTTTACTTATTTCACTCATTTAATTTAGTTAGTAAAATGCTATTCCAGAACTGCAAAAAAAATTCCTGGTGAGATAAAAGCACTAGTGCGTATTCTGATCTCACACTAGTACAAATTGGAAGTCAACAGAGTTATATAAGTTGAACTAGAGTGTTAAATAAGTTGAGAATATGGCCCACAGGATATGGACTTGGTAACCTGATGTCATTTGGACCTTTTAAACATTTATTATTCAAAATCTCTTCAGGAAAGGTGATTAAACATAGGAAATAACCTCACTTTAGCCACAGATGTGATTATTATGCACATACAGTATGATAGAGCTGATGTTTTTAATACCATTCTTTTTTTAAAAGGTCTGAATTATACAGACTAACTAAATAAATGACGTCATTGTTTTTTCTTGTAATCTACACAACATCCAGTAAGGTAGCTTCAGTGAAATTCTCAATGATAGCCAATCACCACTGACTGGCAATTAAAGATCAGAGAATGCTCCTACTATTCAGGAGACATGCTGTCAGCTTAAGACATAGTTATCTACAATGGCTCAGTGGATGAGTTAATAGAGGAAGGAAGAATTTCTATTACATATTCAGATCATGACATCATATTGATTCAAAGGCATTAGTTGTCTTCTCATTCTCAGATTTCCCTGATGAGTTACTCCTATATGAGCTTAAAATCTGTGTCTAATTACAGTCTATCTGCAGTAGACAAGGTTTTTTGGGTACCAATAGAATAATGAAGTAAAGTGTTGAAAGGCTGTTTTTACATAGAGAACATTGTTTTTATTTATTTTTAGTACAATTTTCTATTGTGGATCAATACTTGCTTGTCTCTGCAAGTGGGAACCTCCATCTGCAAAACTGTCAGCACAAACCAGCATCAAACTTGAAATGAAACTGATGCATAAATTCTTGGGATGAATGACTGATCTACTTTGGTCAAGGCTCTTACATCCAGTGGTACATAAACCACATAATTATATCTGTATTCATCATACAGCAACACAAAACTAAGCTGTCTTTTGTACAAAAGTCCTATAGAATCTAGTAAGGGTGAAAATAAGTTCTATAGAAATTACTGTATAGGATTTAATAGAAAATTAAATCCTATCGACTGCCTTTGATCTAAAGTTCTATTGCTTGCTATACAATTCTATTCAATAGTTATAATTCTCTGCCAAGTTCTACAGGACTTCCCCATAAAGGCTGACTTAAACTGATAATGTTTGCATGCTCAAATGCAGTCTTGCAGGTGCATCAGTGGAAAACAGTTGATTTTGTTTGGCCTTAGAGTCATCCTCAATTTGTTGTTAGGTTGCCCAACAACAATACCATTTGTTAACATTAAAGATATAGTTTAGGCCTATTAAAAAAAGAGAAAATAAGTGAAATAGAAAAGTACAAATTTCTGTATAATGTTAAGTTACCCAAATACCCTGCAGTAACCTACTGCATTACAAAAAGAAAACCTCCACTGACTGCACATGCCAGGTTGTCACCTACCATTCCACACTCAAACTGATGATCATCAAACAATTACAGTTTATACTCAAAAGGGATCAGAACTTGAGAGAAACATTCCCAAATTCCTACCCCTCCACTCCTGGCTTTTCAAATACCCTCCAAGTCTCCCTCAAACTCATCATCAAAGTGGAACTTGACCGTACCTAAACAGCAAACATAAAACCTGTCCACTAATATCTGCTATCACCACAATCAAGGCATTCTACCATGTAAGTCAGAATCCATGGATCCTAAACAAGTCTATTATAGAATGTGGTATATTTCATTCAGTACACCAAACACTGTCATGGAAACTGTGTGTGAAATTACACAAAAACTATGCAACAGAATGAATGATCACAGGAAGAAAAAAGACAGAGACAGACTAACATGGACAGGACAACCACTCACTTCTCACGGAACAACCACTTCCTTTATGATTTCACAATCCTCATGCTCAAGGGCAATTTACAAAACACCTTCAGAAGATGGAGCTGGGAACAAAACTTCATAAATTTACTGGACACTAAAAACCAGGGTTTAAACACAGATATTGAATTTATGGCTCATTATAATCTACCTGTGATTCCCGCTAATCTTTATGCAGTCCACAAGTGTTAATGATTCTTCTCTCTTCTGAGCGCTCTTTCCTGCCCAGGGCAGGGGGTCGGACTCGATGATCTATTGAGGTCTCTTCTGACACTAACAACTATGAAACTATGAAAGGTCTTGCTCTTCCACTAATCAGGTCACCACTTCTACTGCATTTCTCTTGTCTGTTAACTATTCTTGATAATGTCTGTCTTCTCCTATTTTACAGCCCTGCCCCATTCCTCTAAGCCACTGGTTCTCACAGTTTTTAGATTCCAGGCATACCTCCATTACTTTCTGAATACCCGCTCTTAGTTTTCACTCATTTTTGGCTACAGAAAAATTATAGAGTAATTATTTTGTTGCAAAGAATTGAGAGAGACCACAACAGGGCAGAATGAATCACTGCTCCAAACAGACCATTGTTGTTTACACATGGTGTTTTACAAATGTCATTGTTCTATCTATTACTTAGCTCAAGCTGTGTTTGCTTCTTTCTCAGACTTGAAGAAGGTACTTTGCAGGGTCGGATTACTCTTGCAGGGTCAACCTTTTAATGAGCCCTAAGCAAACAAACTCATGCCCCACTACTTTTTTCACTCACTAATTATAATATGTAAAATAAGCACAACTGTGCACCTTCTTCACTTAGCAACCTAGGCATGTGCCTAGTTTGCTTATGCATCAATCTGGCCCTGATACTTTGTGCCTGAAAACTTGTCTAAATCTCCCCAACTTTGCAGTTGGTTCAAAAAAAGATATCACCCACAAAAATCTTGCCCCTAAATAATGTTAAGCTCAGTGTTTTCATTCACTGGGCCAGAATCTCAGTTGGTTTAAATAAGAAAAGCCAATGCAGCTGTATTGATTTGTCCCATATAAGAATAATCTGGCCTATAATACTTAATATAGAGCACACTGGGAGTATTTGGGGCTAATTAACTAGTTGGTTAAGTCAGCTTAAAGTTTAAGGGCAACCACTGTAAACTGCACTCAGACAAGTTATTTTTAACTTCCTTGTGAGTTCCAGTTCTCATCATACTTGAGACTTAGAGTACATGGACTTTTGATGTGTTTTATATAGATATATATAAATACACTATTCTAAAGGGAATTATAATTAATAATGTTTGGATATGGATTGTTCATTGCCCCAAAACCACTAGCCTCTAACAAAATTAAGAAAAAAATCTGATGCAATAATTATTCAATGATATCATGTACTGGTAACCCAGCAGAAGCTATTTAGATCTTTTTCACGAGGTACCCGAGTGTTCTTCAAATGACACAATAGAGGTATTCTTTCATCTATCAGCCAATGGAATGGGATGGGAGTGATGTGGGTGTTGCCAGCTCTTGAGATTTTATGTCTAATTCTGGGACATCTGTCTGTGGCTGAACTCGTGATTATGTCAAATGCTTAGATTTTATTTAGACAGTAGAGTTTAAATCTTAATAATGGCAGAGAAAATCTCAAAAGTATGAAGCCTACAACCTCAAAAAGATCAGGAAAAAAGCAATCTCAAATTTATTATGTTTTAAAAATATGATTTTAGGCCAAGTATCTAGATTTTAGGAGGTATGATTCATGTTTTTTGAACAGCCTGGACTGATAATATTAAAGCATATATTTAGCAATACATAGCAAGCCTGTGCATTAACTGGGATACAAAAGAATAAAATATGTTGCTGGTAGTATAAAAACATGCATGCTAAAATATTTTGGTATAACTGGGCATTTCCTATATTTCCTACATTTAGGTTGCCTGGCTAAACATTGGAACCCTTTGACTGAAATCTAGGGCAGGTACCAGTAGGTTGTGCTGAAGGAAGATGAGAGATGAATATAGAGTGGTAAAAAAACTAGGAATAAACATGAAGATATGGGTTTAAGAGCTGTATCACCACTTGAATTGACCGAAAAAGCTAAAACTAGAAAGGGCTGCTTCAAGCAGCCAAAAGCCTCACTTGGTGTTTGTTTTTGCTCAGAGTAAGCCTGGACCATTTTGAAATATCCTAATATTTAGTAGGATAATTTTGGATACCAGCAGATGCTTTACAGTGATTCCTAGCAGGAAGCTTGAGTATACTGTACTTGAATGCCTAAGAAACTGATTTAGTAAAAGACACTGCAGTCCCAGCTCATACAATGCAAGATAAAATCCCCATTTAAAATTAAACCAAGAATCTGGCTTGTACTACAGACAGGCAGAGAAGAAAATCAAAGAAAATATTTATGCTAGGTCAAGCATTGTTAGAAGTCATGTCTGGACAGATCCTTCGCTGGCATAAAGAGGCACAATTCCACTGTAGCCAATGGAGCTACACTGATTTACACTAGCTGAGAATCTGTCCTGTAAATGTAGTACGTGCCCTGTGTTAGCAGCATACAATAGAAAGGCTATTACTGTTGTGTTACGGAAGGAGCAACCCAGATGACATGACGCCTCTAGGGTTTAACATGCGTGATTTGACTAAAGCAACTTGTCTTCTTCTTGCAAAAGCAGAGACTGCATACTGATGCGATGGAAGATTTTGGAAGCTGAGGCAAATGCTGCAAAATAGGCAACCCAGCAAAGAAGTGGCAGGCAAATATCTGATCCTCAGTTTGGAGGAAATATGATTAAGAAATTCAGAAGCCAGGAGAAATGAAGAACAACTTCAGTTGTTTAACAAAAATATATAAAAATGAAAAAGTTTATAGCCAAAAATTTAAAAAAGAGAACATGGTGAGATATTAATTAATAAGTGCAGATGATAGTGAACTGATGAGAAACTGAAGTAGAAATGGATAAAATAAGCTTGTACAGCATGAGTGGAATGGTGTAATTCAAGTGGAAGACAGGAGATGCATCTCAGACTAACTGAATCAAAGATGCAGAAGCTTTCATGAGCAAGAGCTCGGATCAACAGATACCGTGAAAGGATATGCACGAGCAGGCTATCAGACAGAGTGATTTGAAAGCAAAAAACAGGGAAGGGAGGGAGGCAGAGAGGGAAAAGAGAGAGGGGGCAATGTGGGGAGCAGGAAACAAGTAATAAACCCACAGGGCATGTCCCCACTGATATGTTGTGGGTTCAGCAACAACACTCTGGACACTCCTGTGCTGAACTAACAATCATTTATTATTATAATTCTCTGGAATCATATCCAGGGTGGATCTTAACAGTTGCATCTGTAGATGTATGCTGATCTTACTTGACTTGACCCTGTCCAGTCCTGTGGATGGAGAGGAACCAAGAATGCCTCTGGCTTCACATGGCAGAGAACGTGGAGTCCCCACTGCTGCAGAACTGCCGCAAAGTAAAGTGAACCCTGCAGGGCTGAGGGCTTTGGCCTTGAAGGGACAGTGCAAGGAAAACACAGCAAGACACAACACCCACCAGCATGTGTGGTTTCTGGTGTTGTGAACTACATGTGCGACACATGCACGCATTCAGTGCACTGCTAATTTGCAGCGTAGTGGGTTTTCTTTGACACTGGGCAATCCCAGTGCCACAAAAACACGCACAAAAAAAGTGGGGCAGCACATGTGGCTGCAGCATGTGCCCCCTGAAACCAAACCCTGGCCAGCCAGACCCACAATTTTTACTGCTGGCCAGGTCCATGCACCCAGATTGCTACTGCTGCAGCCCTGGGAGGCCCCCGAACAGGCTGCTAGGGTCACCCCAAATGCTGGCCCCAGTCTTCCCTACCCCACCCAGGGCAATTTGCTGTGCGCCAGAGCATGCATGCAGGGGCATGCCCAAGGACAACTAGTAGTAGCACAAATACATGCTGCTGTTATTTGTCTCCAGGGAAACGCATGTTCGTGCTCATGGAAATGCGCTCATAAAGTCACAGGAATCAAAAAGGCTAATTCAGGTAAAGGGATAAGAATTCGTTGTCTCTGTTTAGTTACCACACTTAACAAAATCCCAGTTTTGTACTATTTTGTGTTCAGATCACTCTATCTCATAGCCTGCTCCATGCATGTCCTTTCACAGCATCTGATTTAGCATCTCTGATTCCATTAGTCTACAAGGTGCATCTCTAGCCTGCCTTCTGCCTGACTTCAGATCAATGGCTAACTACCTCTCTCAAATCATGTGGGGAGATAAATACAGCCTAACAGCATGATCCAGAGCCCACAGAAGTGCACAGTTATCTTTTCTTTGACTTCTGATCTCTGTATGGACAGACAGGATCCTCTCCGGAAGGTATTTTTCTCTGGGAGAAGTGGGAATAAAGAGAAGCAATCTGCATCAGTTCTTATCCAAAGTAAAGAAATGTAATAAGAAACCATTTTTGTTTTCCTCTGTTTCTTTGATTTCTGTTTTCTTTTGGCAGCTAACCATTATGGCAAAAGGCAAACATCCTTAGATCCAGGAAAACATGGCACTAGCCCTCTGTTATTATGACTAGATGGGGGAACTAGTCTGCTGTCTGGTTCATATGTGTTTCATCTACAGAACTGGCACAGAAGCCAGTGGGAGTTCTGGGTGGGGACTACCTGCTGCCCATGAGCCTTGGTTTTCAAGTAAAAGATATTGTGCCATTTTTAAATGGAAAAATATCAACACCACAATAGTTCTGAGATCTGCAGCCTGAACTTTAAGAGAAAAACACAATTAGATTTTCTGTGAAGCATCTGAGAGCAGAGCCCTGATATGTTCTGACAAAAAAAGGATGCTAATCTTTTTGGCTTAGGAACTTTTCTATGGTAATTTTGACTTAATACACTGGGTTTCAACATTTTTTGATATGACAAGTAAAAGCAAAGCACTGCACTACAAAAAGGGCAGCCAAGGACCATTGTTGTTTGTGTCCTGTGATGTTTAAAAATTAAGTTTATCTCTTGCTAACTTCAGATTTTCTGATTCCTTTCCAGTACAGATAAACATAATGAGAAATTATTTTTTCCTCTAGCAACCGTAAAAATAAGTTACTTCTAATGTCTATCTCAGCCACTCAGAAGCAAGGTCAGTACAGCTAGTTATTTATGCATCTGTTCATGAAAGATATTGGAAACACTATAGAATATGGAAAGCAAAACAGTCTTTGTTAACTGGAGGGAAAGCACATTACTGTAATGCTGTTGGACTAATGAAAATTCAAGCTGTGACTGAGGCCATTTAGATAATGCTCAGCATGTCCTAGAAAAACTGCGCAACACATGTTGTTTTTTCAGGATGCTATAAACATAATATTTTTTGCTCCTAGTTCCTGTATCTAGCACCAATAGACAAGTATATGCTATAGTCACTTTGAAGTATCTCTTAAAATATGTCGAGAAGCATTAGAATTTGTTGTGAATTCTACAAAGACGGTATTAATGGTGCATTGTTAATCAACAACCCTCAGGCTAACCGCACAAAGTAGGGACAAATATACCACTTCTAGTCTTTGACAAAGCAGGCCTTAATAGCTCCCAGAACGGGCAGACCCCACTTTATGACAAGGCTTTTCAGCACTCTCAATTGGGTGGAAAGCTTTCCACTGGGCCAGGAAAGTACATTTCTTCTCAGCCCATTGCATACTGAAATACAAAAGGAATCTAAGATTGTATCATGGACAAACAGAAAGCTAAATTATAGAGGACTGCAGAAACAAAAGAAAATCTTCTCACAGCCATTAACAATTGATTATTCAAAGAGGGTCTTAGTTACTTAACCTAGGCAGAAATAGCAAGCCAGGTAGCTATTAATTCAAAGGGTCTCTCTGAAAGGTCCTACTAAGCCTCTTTTCTAGGAGATGCAGGGAATTGGGACTTGTGCCACATGGAGATTTAGGTACAAAAACAGTCTTTAGGTACCCAAGACCAATTTTTATGGAAGTTCACAGCCAATAACCAGGCAGTCAAGCTCCCCTTATAACATATGAGGAGGGCTCAGTGTTTAAGTTTTAGATTCTCCAACCAAGCAAGCTGATCATGGAACAGCCAACTTGAATCAGTAGGAAATGCTAATAAGAGGAGCAGGACACATATACTAGCTTCAAAGGCAGTTAGGCAACTAACTCTAGGACAGTGGATGGTGCCTATCTCTGACTGACTGGGAGTCTCTGTTGTGAACACTCTTGTAGTGCCTAGGTCACTCAGACCTTACTCATGAAAAAGCAGAGTGGGAGAGAAGGGGAAAGAAAAAGGGATCTCCTATATCCAGTAGGGTAGCAGTTAGGATGCTCATTTGAGAAGTGGAGAGTCAGGTGCAAGCCCTTAGGCCCATGAATACTTAATTGTTTATACAAAGTTAACAGGAGCAACTGAGAGAGACTCTCTTCAGTATTTTCTATTGGTTAGGTTAGGTGACTGCTAGAAAAGGTGGGTTGTTTCTGTGAATCATTTCCTGAGGTGCCTACTGCTTCCCATGCACTGTGTTGGGAATCGGGGATGCTCACCAGAGGCTGAAAGGTAAGAATTAGGCTCTACAATGTCTACGTGCATTTATGGTGCCCTGGACCTCTCTTCAGCAGGTAGAAAAATTCTACCTTAATGGGACAGTATCCCAGAAATACTTTGGGGACCAAAAGCTACATTTTTTTTTAACAGTTGGGAGGTTTTAGAGCATAGTTGATTAGGCTGGAAGGGTATATTTTGTATCAAGAGCCACTCTAAGATTATTAGCAAGAACTTTTACTGACATTAGAAGTGTTAGGTAATGATACATGAATAATCTTTTAAAACAAGAAGTTTTAAGAAAAGAAAGGAAGGAGAAAAGGCCAGAGTGATGGATTTAAATAAACACCTGATAATTGAGGTGCTATTTCTGTATGACTACAGTAACATCTTGAACATAGCAAGAACTTCAAGCTGGAAGCCTGGAACATCCACCAATTCCCTCAGGTCCTTCTGGATTAGTGGGATCCATAGTGACTTCAGGAGAACTGAGAAAGTGGCTATCACACTTCACATCAGAGGACAGCTCGTCATTAACTTTGTGTAAAAAACTGAGGTTAATTATAGAATCTTTCTGAGCTGAGAGCAAGATGTCAGATTCCTGTCAGCAAGAATACCAGTATGTCTTAGATATAGTAGCTGTAAGCATTATAGGGACTATAGTATAGTTCCTTCTCTTCGGTACTGAAGTGGAAGGGAAAGCACAGGTTGGCCATGTTTTACTCTTGCCTCTGTGAACATTTTGCCCTCTAATGAGGACAGAATAGGTAGAAAAATGGATTCATTTTAAATGAAAAAGATGTGGGCTATACAGAAGGGATTCCTGCTGCTTTTGTACATTCAAGAACAGCCATCAGCAAACCTCCTTCAGATGGAAGGTTCAGGTCTGAGACTAGCTCTCCTGAGGTTCAGAGTCCTTTGGGCAGGATAGACAAATAGATTCAGCAACCATGGGCTGAAGTACCTCTGCACAAGATGTACATTTCTTGTCTCTTTCCTGGTTTACCTGCCTTCTGACCCATGTTAACTAAATATAACCTTCTCTCTTTTGGGAACATTTTTGACTGGCTCAGAAAGAAGCTGAAGAGCTAGTGAGAGAAAGGGAAAGAACAGGAGCAAAATGGTGTTTAATATTTGTTGCAGTAAGGCCTGGTGCCTCCTCCAGTGCCTTACAAGATGGCAGAGAACAGCAGCCATTCCAGGCTTGTGTATCTGAGAGGACAAAACAATCACCTGTTTAATGCAAACAGGTTTTTAAAATTTTTTTCCTTTTCCACAAAGCATTTGCTATCTGATTGGGAACATAATAATCCCAAAGTGAACCCACTAACTGAAGTGTCTGCTGCTTTATGTCCTTACCCTGAACTTATCACTAAGTACAGACAGTCAAAAAACCTGAGGCTGAATCTATTCAGTCTTGGCTGCTTATTCCAAACTGCATAGATTGAACAGATAAGCAAGTGAACAGACGTTCACTTTTGATCCCAGAAATACAGTCACATGCCTACAGTGGCTCAGGTCAGAAGCCAGGGGGCACTACAGCATGTCTCCCTGCTCATTTGAAGTAGACAGCTTAGGCCAAGACTAGCTCACCCACCCTGCAGGAGGAGGTGGGGAGGTGAAGGGGGAGGTTTGCAGGGAGGTGCAAAGCATCCTTGGATGCTGGGAGACTGTGAGTTAACTTTAATATGGAGGGGATCTGGGGCATAGTTCAATAAACCAATTTAACCTAAATCAGTTAAGTCTCATACTACATCTATCCAGGTTTATCTTAAACCAGTTTGGGCCATTTTGAAAACAGTTTATGTGCACTGACCTCCTGTTGTGTTACAGATTTTGAACCAGTTTCCTATCACTTATACCTGTTTATCTGTAACTTCTGTCCCTAGCCCATAGGACCAGCTATACTGATATGTCATTATTATCAAAAAGAATATAGAGGATTCAATCCTGCTCTCATGTCTATTTACCCATGAGGTTCAGCTTTGACGTGAGCTAAGCCTAAACCAAACATTCATATATGGAGCTTGACTCAGCACATGAGGCTAGTTAGTGGTATGTCAAGCCAAAAGTTTTTTTGTTTTCTTTTTTATAGTAAACGCCATGGCAGCATCTCCCCAGGAAAAGAACCTATTCTTGCTGCAATGGTAAGCCCTTGTTACTTGAAAGTAATATTGAAACTCTGCCTTACCTGCTTTGGGTCAAATGTATTAGGAGTAAATTATGATATAAATGAAAGCAATTTGAATAGTCTGGAGACTGGTATGACCCTGTCTCTCCTTTCCTCTTCCTATAGGAATTTGTAGGCTTTTGTAAAGTCAGGTGTTGTATAGCTGTGGCGTGGAAGAGGGACTTGGTGTGAATGCTGTTACGGACCCTCTTGAACATATGGATACACACAGACACGACGAGCTGGGCATGATGCTTTTTGTCCCCAGATTCCAATCTGTCCCATTTCTTATAGATGCTCCTATGGGTAATGCAACAGTAGTCCAAGATAACCAGAGACAGGTGAAAATAACTGATCCAGTAGGACAACTTCAAAGCAGAATTAGTTGACTTTGGTTATGATAACCCACTTGCATAAAACCACAAGCCATGCACAACAGAGGCCTAATTAGTTCTGGAAGATAGTGTTATTCAGATCTCAACTCAATTAACTGATTTTATCCATTAGGCCAGATCCTTATGCACATTTAGATTGGCAAGAATCTGAAGGCAAGCATCTGACCTAAGTTCGGAGTTACTCCAGATTTGCCCAAGTCTAAACTAGATCAGAATCTGGCCCACTACATATTTTCAAAGTGATGTTTTCCAGTATGCTTATATGGACTTAAATAGCAAAGTAATTATAGTGTGAAGAGAGTGTAACAAATGTATATTAATTTAAAACTAATGTACAGAACAAGACATACTAAAGTTTACACACTGAAGCTTTTTTAAAAGCAAGAATATGTTATGCTTCACTGGCTGACATTTCCTAAATATGCTGTGCCTTGATGTTGTTGTGCCTTATTTATGACTTTGTTAATGCTGTGTTCTCTGGTGGTAAGGCTCATAGATAAGCAGTAATATAAATCAGTAGCATGCCAACAGCCAACCGCATGGCAACATTTTAATGCTATTTGGATGAGAGAGATTCATGAATACAAAATATAGAAAATCAATAACAAACTTAATCGATAACAAACAATCCTTAATGGACTGGCCGATACCAACATCCTAAGGGATAGCCAGCACGGGTTTGTTGTGGGTAGGTCTTGCTTGACCATTCTCATTTCCTTCTACGATCAGGTGACCTATCACCTGGACAAGGGAGAAGAGATTGATGTCATATATCTTGACTTCAAAAAAGCCTTCGATCTGGTATCCCATGAT
>NW_017728943.1:98250297-98260381 GCF_001723895.1 Crocodylus porosus
AGGCTCAGGGGTGATCTGATGGCCACCTATAAGTTTATCGGGTTGACCACCAGGATCTGGGGGAACGTTTGTTCACCAGAGCTCCCCAAGGGATGACGAGGTCGAACAGTCATAAACTACTACCAGATCGTTTCAGGCTGGACATCAGGAAGAATTTCTTTACTGAATTTCTTTACTGCCGTTGGAGGTGATTCAAGCACCTACATTGAACACCTTCAAGAGCAATTTGGATGTTTATCTTGCTGGGATCCTATGACCCTAGCTGACTTCCTGCCCTTTGAGCGGGGGGCTGGACTCGATCTTCCGGGGTCCCTTCTAGGCCTAATGTCTATGAAATATATGAACTGCTTCCTAGTCATCTCATCCCAGGCTATGATCTCATCAGATCTCATAATCTCTTCATGGTTAGGCAGTTATCAGCATCTGGATGGGAAATTTCTACACAAAACCCAGAAATAGGAAGTGGTATTGATGATTCAATAAGTGGCACTCTTTCTTTTGTGTTGGTATTCAGCTAATGGACTCTGGTAAGTTATTGGGGAATGACTGCTGGCCTATGTCTGATCTCAGTTGTATTAGGGTAACTAATTTGGTTCACTGTTTTTGGATTAAATGTAAAACTGGCGCATTGATCACTTCCGGTCACTAAAGATCCTAGACCCCATTCTGATTCAACACAAGTATAAACTAACACTGGCCCTAATAAGGCCAAAGCAATTACTGTCAGAGTAAATGAGGTTGGAAACAGCTCCAGTACTCAGGTCCTGCTCCAAATGATCCTACACTTAAGGGTCCTTCTTAGGATTTGTTTTTTCTTTCTAAAGACAAATCTTCAAACTTTGAAGAATTTGGTACATATCTGGCTGCAATCAACATAGGGGGAAAATTCTCATTAAAAGAAGAAAACTGTTTGTATGCAAACTTAAAGGAATCCCACATACATTCCCTCTCACCTTCCTTTGCTACAGGTGCATACAGCATTAGAATATTTCAGCTGTACTTTATGGTCCATCATGTGGCCCAAGCACCTTATGAACTGACAGTTTTTCTAATTTGAAAAGAAAACCAAAGCTCCAACTTCCAACTTATAAATACATATACACAATATTCTGGGAAGCTCTGGTTGTTACTAGTCAGTAGCCTTTAAATAAAACTGCCTAACTTCAGAATAACTACCTCTCAAGTAAAATTATGTCAGCAAAAACAAACCCCCAGGAGTTCTCATGCTAATGAAGGATAAAATGTTAAAAGTCCTCACCCCAGTCAGGATTTGATGCAGGCAAGAGGTACTTTGTCAGAGGTACTTTGTCTTCTGCCTTGAGAAATGCAAAGCTAACTAATATTTTGCAGAGGCTCTTATTTTACCTTTTATGCAGCAAGGGAGCTCTGGGGCTTTTAATTTATGTTGCCTTATAAATTAACTGTATACATATGTTTGAAAGTTCCTTATCAGATTAAACGTATAATCTTTTAAAGCAGTTTAGAAAGCAAAATGTATGAAACAAGGATGATGTATGTATAAACAATCATTAGATTGCAAATCATCACATTTGCTATTTCTGGACTGGACAATAGTTGACTTACTGCAAATCTAATTGCCTAATCAAAGTATGATCTGATTTAAAGTTAAAGAACACTCAAACAGGAGATAGGCATGCACAGTTAAGTTTGGAATTCTGCAGTGGCTTATCAGAATAGTGTTTCATTTTTACCCTGAATACAGTTTCATTCTAAGTATATATGGCACTACACTAACTACTTCCCCAGTTTACAGTATATACTTCACTGTTGAAGTCAGTGAGGTTGTGTGGTGCAGTCTGGGGAAGACTTAGACCTAAAATATTTCTCAGGACAAAGAAAATGCTTCTGCCTGTTCCAACTCAACCTCAAAAGCACAGCTGAAAAAATCATTTTATTTACTCTGATGTTCCTTCAACCTGGATACACTATGAAAGGAATAAATACTACTGAAATGAAAATACGAGTGACACTCTTGTTATGTTCCAAAATAGGACTGCTATCTCTAGAGCAGTGGTTTTCAACCTTTTTTCATTTGCAGACCCTGAAAAAATCATGAATGGAGGTGGAGACCTCTTTGACTTGTAAGTGTGGGTATTCACACACTTTTGATTGATTATAGTCCTCTTTTGGGGACCCTTAAGACCAGTAGTTCTCAGCCTATTTGCCACAGTGGGCCACACTTGCAGCTCTAAATATGTTATGTGGGCCACACCACCCAGCTGAGGGGGCCCCCAGCTACCAGGCCTATGGGACCAGGCACAGGGCCTCCAGCACCCTGGCCACTCAGCAGCACCCAAGCCCTGCCCATGGGAGGTGCTGCTGCCCATGGGAGGTAGTGGTTGTTGCAGCTGGAGTGGAGCACAGAGCCTGGCTCCTTCCCACCCCCCTGCAGGTGGCACAGCCAGAGTAGAGCCCATGTGGGGGAGGGCTGCCTTCCCCCCAGGACCTTTGCAGAAAGGACCTGGCACCGGTGGGCAGGGAGGGTTGGTGCCACTGCTGGGAGCCCCATGTTGACTGTATTTGCATGGCAAGGCACTCCCTGACTACTCAGCAGCAGTGGCGGTGCAGAGTTGTGCCACATCCTGCTGCTGCCAGGCAGGCATGGGGCACCTCACCATGGTGGCATAGCCGGTGTGGGGCTCCTGGCAGCAGCACCAAGCCTCCCTGGTCCTCTCTGCTATGGTCCTCTCTGCTATGGAGGTCCCTGTGGGGAGGGCAGCAGGGTGGGAAGCCCCAAGCCTGCAATAGGCAGCTTCTATCTGTCCGCTCCCTGAACACAAATCTGGGGGACACATGCCCCACCATGCCTCCCTCCTGTTGCTTCCCCCCCCCCTCCCAGACAAGCCTCCTGTGGCTACATCCTACTCCTTGTCTGTGCCTTGTGGCCACATATTCCTGCCTTGGCCTCAGGCCCTATGCACCACCCTGCCTGGGTAGAGCCCTCAGCCCCAGCCCTGCCCTGCCCTACTCTACTCCTTCCCTTCCTCACCATGGGAGCCTCAATCTGTCCCCTCACACATAGACTTACCTGGAGGGAGCTGCAGGAGCTGCTCTCCATGCTGCTTGGCTTCCATATGCATGTGTACACATGCATATGGCACCCCCTGCCTCTGATTACCCTTCACTTGCTTCCCCCGGACCCAAACAGCCCCTTGCAGCTGGAACTCTGCCACCCTGCCATTTCCTGTATTTTTCTCCGTGACTTAAACTGCAGGTGGCAATCTTTACTTTCTTCTTTTTTAATAGGACATCACATAGATTCATAGATTCATAGATGGTGGGCTGGAAGGGGCTTCAACAGATCATCAGGTCCGACCCCCTGCCTAGGCAGGGAAGAGTGCTGGGGTCAGATGACCCCAGCCAGATGTTTAGCCAGCCTTCTCTTAAAGACCCTCAAGGTCTAGCCTAAATCTGCTCTCTGTCAGTTTGTGGCCATTGTTCCTTGTTACCCCAAGAGGTGTCCTGCTGAACAGAGCATCTCCAATCTCTTGCTGTGTCCCCCTAATGAATTTGTAGGTGGCCACAAGATCACCTCTCAGCCTTCTCTTACGGAGGCTGAAGTGGTCTAGGTCCCTCAGTCTCTCCTCACAGGGCTTGTCCTGTAAGCCTCTAACCATATGAGTGGTCCTCCTCTGGACCCTCTAGAGTCTATCAACACCCTTCTTGAAGTACGGTGCCCAAAACTGGATGCAGTACTCTAACTTTGGTCTGACCAGTAGAGGGGAAGTATCACCTGCTTGGATCTATTTGTCATGCATCTACTGATGCATAATAAAGTGTGGTTATCTTTGGTGATGATTTCATCACACTGACGACTCATGTTCAGTGGACTCTTGGAGTCCACTATGACTCCGAGATCCCTTTCCGCTTCTGTGCTGCTGAGAAGGTCATTTCCCAGCCAGTAGGTGTGCTGGATATTTTTGCACCCTAGGTGCAGCACTCTGCACTTGTCCTTGTTGTACTACATCCTATTGTGTACTGCCCACTTTTCTAACCTATCCAGGTCTGCCTGCAATGCCTACCCTCCAGAGTGTGCACTTCACCCCACAATTTAGTATTGTCCACAAACTTGGACAGAGTACACTTCACACCCACATCCAAGTCACTGATGAAGATATTGAAGAGTACAGGTCCAAGGACTGAACCCTGTGGGACCCCACTACCCACATCCTTCCAGGTTGATACTGACCCATCTACTACCACTCTGTGGGTGCGAGCGCCAATTTGCCACCCACCGGACCATATAAATGTCTATGTCAAAGCCTCTTAATTTATTTATGAAGATGGGATGATATACTGTATCGAAGGCCTTGCTAAAATCCAAGAAAATGACATCCACCTCTACTCCTGCATCTAAGCATTTTGTGACCCTGTCATAAAATGAAACCAGATTGGTCAGACATGATCTACCTGCTACAGATCCACACTGGTTGCCCTGCTTCATTATTTTTCCCACTGGACTCCCACAAACATGATCTTTCACAATCTTTTCAAGGACCTTTCCAAGGATGGGAGTGAGTCTGACTGGCCTATAATTACACAGACCCTCCTTCCTCCCCTTCTTGAAAATAGGTACTACATTGGCCCTTTTCCAGTCCTCCAGGACCTGACTGAGTGCTACAAGTGCTCAAACAGCCATGCCAGTGGTTCTGCTTTGACACCGGCCAATTCCTTCAGTATGCTCAGATGCAGCTCATCTGGGCCTGCTGACTTAAACACATCCAATCCATCCACGTGACTCTGCACCAAGTCATCCTCGACAGTTGGTAGGCTGGTGTCCCTCTGATGCCCGTCTAAGAACCCATTAGGAGACTTATCTTGACCCCTGTTCAGGAACACTGAGGTAAAAACTCATTGAATAGCTCAGCCTTGTCTCTTCTGTCTGTCACTAATTGCTCCTTCTTGTTTATTAGGGGTCCTATGTTACCCTGATCCTTCCTTTTTACTCCCTATATATCTAAAAAAGACTTTTTGTTGTCTTTAATTTGTGTTGCCAACCTCAGCTCTGTAGTTGCTTTGGCTTTTCTAACTACCGCCCTGCCGGTGTGGGCCAAGTAGGTATATTCCTCCTTGGTAGCTTCCCCCAGCTTGCACCACTTATATGTCTTCTTCAGTCATGGGCTGCAGCAGTGTGCTGACTGGGCTGCATGCATCCCAAGGGCCACAGGTTAAGAATCATGGCTTTGGACATAGTCTGTACACTCCCAGGGATCCCCAAACCACAAGTCAAAAAGCATTGCTCTAGAGGTATTCAAGCATGGTAAAACTATGGCACACATTGGCAATTCTTAACTATATGATGATAAGTGGCTCTATGGATATGTACTTTAGCTGTTTATTAATTTAAAATAATTGTTAATACACATTACAGAAAATAATTGAAATGGTTACAAATAAATCATATACACCTGTAGTTAAATGTAAAAGAGTGCAATAATACTGTACTCTCAAACCTCCAAATTTTGCTCCTAAATTTTGACACCTCATCATCAGGCTCTGCTGACTTGAAATGATTCAGATCTATCAGAAGCTCTCTAACCAATTATTTTGTTCTCTCATGGCTCAAATTGTCCCCTTCATTATCCAAATAATCCTTATGAGGTGTCTGGCTGGCTGCACCTTAAATTTTTTGTGAAGACTGAGACACAGTAGTCGTTGAGTAGCTCTGCCTTCTTTACATCTTTCGTTAAGAGTTCCCCTTGGTTAGTTAACAGTGGACCCACACTTTCCTTGGTCTTTCTTTTCTGGCCAACATACTTATAGAACCTATTCTTGTTTGTAAACTCTCTCACCAGGTACAGCTCATTTTTTATCTTTGCCTTCCTGATTTTCTTCCTGAAAGTTCTTGCTTTTTCCTGGTATGCTTCCTTGGTGACCTGTCCATTTTTCCATTGTGTGTATACTTTCCTTTTGCATTTGAGGCACCCTAGAAGTTCCTTGTGCAGCCATACTAGTCTCTTTCCATTCTTCTTGTGCTTCCATCATGTTGGCATGGTTTCTTGTTGGTCTTCCAATACTGTCCCCTGTAGTAGTTCCTAGACATTCTGAATGACTTTAGTCTTCAGTGTGTCTGTCTTCCCATGGCACTATGCCTATTAACTACGAGTTGGTTGAAATCCACCTGTTCGAAATCTAATGTCCTAATTTTGCTGCGCTCATGCTTTCCCTGTCTCAGAATTTGGAATTCCATCATATGGTGATTTCTTTCTCCCATCCTTTCACATCCTCCACCAGATTGTTCTTATTGGTCAGGACAAGTCCCAAGACAGATGATCCCTTAGTTGTGTCCTTAACTTTCTGGAACAGAAAGTTGTTCTCCAGACAAGATAGGAACTGGCTCAACATTTTATATTTTGCTGCCCTGTTCTTCCAGCTGATGTCTGGGAAATTGGAAGTTTTCCATTAGTACCATTCCATTGCTTTTGGACAGATTTGTCACCTCCTTCCAGAGTACCTCATCCACCCCCTCTTCCTGATTTGGTGCCGAGTAATAAATCCCCACATTATATTGATGCTGCATCTTTCATCTTTCATCTTCACACAAATGCATGCCTTCTTGCTCCTGAATCAGGAAACAGGTGTATGTATTTTTGACATACAAGACAATGCCACCACCTTTTCTCTCAAACTTGTCCTTCCAAAGCAGAGTATAATCCTCACTGTTGACATTCCAGTCATAAAAGCTGTCCCACCAGATCTACGTGATACCAACCAGGTCATGCTTCTTTTCACAGGATGCAGTTTCTAGTTCATTTTGTTTATTCTCTACACTACTTGTATTTGTATATATATGTTGAATGTATTTTGCTTTTTGTCTTATTAGCTTCTCTTCTGAACCACTTGCTGTCCTGTGGTTCTGTGGCCCTTTCCCAGAGTTGATCTGCTCCTTTTGGTTCCTATGTTTTTGGAGGATTTTGATCACCATCCCCCATGGAACTTAGTTTAAAGCCCTCCTTACTAGGTTGACCAGACAATGCCCAAAGATACCCTTTCCAGTCCTCATCAGATGGATTCCATCCCTTCATATCAGTTCTTATCCCCAGAACATCTGCTCCTTGTCAAAGAATCTGAAACCTTCATGTTGACACCACCATCTCAGCCATGCATTTAGTCCCAGGATATGCCTCGGCCCTCATCTGCCACAGGGCGGATTGATCAGAACACCACTTGTGCTCCAGGCTCCTTAACCCTCATGTCAAGAGCATTGTAGTTGCTTCTGATCTACTCAGTAATATTCCTAACAATACTGTTGGTGCCTACATGGACAAACAGGAAAAGGCAGTGGTTTCAAGGATGGATGAGCTTTGGCAGTTTTTCTGTGATGTCCTGAATTCAGGATCTAGGCATACAGAACACCTCCTGGGACTCCAAGTCTGAATGACGAACAACATTGTTGAAGTCATTGGGGTCCCACTGGCACAGCTCAGATACAAAATAGTTTAAGTTATTTTTCTTTGCCTTCATGTTTGCTTAAAAACTTCCAAATGTTAACTGTCCTTATGGATATGGTTGGTCATGTGACCTAGCTTAAGTTTTTAAAAATTTGCATACCCTCACTGAGTATGCAGGTTCAAAAGGTTAAGGGCCCATTTGTGCCTACCAACCTATTTTGTGCCTTAAGCATGTAAATGAAAGGGGCCAAACAGAACCCCATTTTTGTGTCACTGGTTACATCTTTGGCCACATCACCTTTCCTCCTCAATTTTTTTTAGAAGGCACACAGAGGCTGCAGGAGACAGTTGTACGGTGGTTATCAAGAGGTTGGTGCTCACTTTGACCAGGCCCGAAGCCAGCCGTGGGGTGGCCAGCCACTGGTTTTCTCTTCTTAAAGGGGGCGAGCCTGGTAGAGCCCAGGGAAACTTGCTCACTGAAGAAGTCTTACTTGTCAGACCATCTATTTTGAGTGTCTATGGAGATCTCAGCAGCACTCCCCAAAGCAGCAGTGAATAACTGCTGCTACCAGCAGGAAGAAACACCGGGTCCTCATCATCAGAGACTCCATCCTCTGAGGGCTGGAAGGTGCCATCTGTCGGCCTGACCCCATGATGCAAGAGGTCTGCTTCATGCCTGGGGCTCGGGTTAGAGACATCACAAAGAGGATCCCGGTCTACATCCAACCTGCAGACCAGTACCCCATGGTTGTCATCCATGTGGGGATGAATGATGCAGCCAGGGGCAACCCTGACCACATTATGAAGGATTTCAAGGCTCTGGGACTTAAGGAGATGGGGCGCAGGTGGTATTCTCCTCTCTTCTTCCCGTGAGTAGGCGGTGACGGCGACATGAGGCCTGCATTGGCAAGGTCAACCGGCACTTATGCAGTTGGTACCTCCAGGCGGGCCTTGGGTTCCTTGATAATGATCCATGCTTTTGGGTGGGGGACTTGCTGGGGTGGGATGGGATTCACCTGTCTCCTAAAGGCAAGCGTGTCTTCTCTTCCAGGTTTGCTGATCTCGTATGGTGAGCTTTAAATTAGCATCGCCGTGGGAGGGGGCCACAGGAAGACAAGGAGACACCACCCGAGCAAGACAGCTGACAAATGCAAGGAGTGCCCAGGTAAGAAACAGGGGTCCAAACAGTCTCCCAAATCGGGGGGTGGCACACGCAGCTAAGCAAGGCCTTAAATGCCTATATACCAATGCTCGTTGTATGGGGAATAAACAGGAGGAACTCGCCCTCAGAATAGCCAGTTCAGACCCAGACATAATAGGGCTTACAGAAACATGGTGGGATTCATCCCATGACTGGGCAGTTAGCATTAGGGGCTATAGACTTTACAGGTGGGATAGAGAAGGAAGGAAAGGCAGGGGTGTGGCGCTCTGTGTCAAAGAGCAATACACATCCTCTGCCAGCCAAATGCGGTCAGAGGGGCAAGCTGAAGTGCTCTGGGTCAAGATACAAGGTAGCCGTGGGGAGAGGGATTTAACGGTGGGCGTCTACTACAGACCACCCCCAACCAAGGGGAGGAGCTAGACTGGGAATTTTCAGGCCAGCTTGCAGAGGCACTTAAGGCGAAGGATGTAGTTATCATGGGTGATTTAAATTACCCGGACATCTGCTGGGAGGAACAGTCAGCCAGGTCGGACTGTTCCAGGAGGTTCCTGGCCGAGATACAGGACCTCCACTTAATTCAGGAGGTGCACAGTCCCACCAGAGGAAATGCCCTGTTGGACCTGGTCCTGGCCACAGGCAATGACCTGGTAAGGGGCTCCAGGTTCTTGACCACCTGGGTGATAGCGATCATCGCTTGCTGGAATTTACCGTCCTGCACAGGGTGTCAAGGCCCTGCAGCAAGGTGGTAGCCCTAGAATTCAATATGGCCAACTTCAACGAGTTGAGATTAGCGGGAAAGGTGCTGGGGTTTTCAAGAGCAGGGGAGCTCAGTGCCCAAGATGAGTGGTTGTTCCTTAAGGAGACGATTCTCAGGGCCCAAGGGGTGACCATCCCAACAAAAAGCAAGGGGGGCAGGAGTGCCCAAAAGGCCACCTGGCTCACCAAGGGTGTACGGGATTGCCAAAAAGGCGGCGTACAACCAGTGGAAGGGGGGTGCTATCTCCAAAGAGGAGTATACCTCCTCTGCTCGGGCCTGTAGGGGGGGTGTCAGGAAAGCTAAGGTGGACATAGAGCTAGAACTTGCATCCAAAATCAAAGATAATAAAAAGTCCTTTTTCAAATATATAGGGAGGATGAAGAAAGCACTGGGAAATGTGGGGCCCCTGCAAGATCCTCTGGGCAATCTGGTGGTTGCACCAGAGGAGAAAGCAGACCTCTTTAACCAATTCTTCACCTCCGTTTTCTTGTGCAGGGACCGGGACTTCCCCACCATGATGCAAGACAGATTCGAGGGGAATGCCTCCAGACCTCAGGTTGGGGAGGACTGGGTTAGAGAGCTTCTGGAGGGGCTAGACATGTTCAAATCAGCTGGTCCAGATGCTCTCCACCCCAGGGTGTTGAGGGAGCTAGCAGGGGTTATTGCAGGGCCTTTGGCATGGCTTTACAAACACTCGTGGTGCTCGGGCTAGGTGCCAGATGATTGGAAGATAGCCAACGTGGTCCCCATCTT
>NW_017728943.1:98260481-98283423 GCF_001723895.1 Crocodylus porosus
AGGGCAGACCCTACAATGAGAGACTGCGGGACCTGAACCTGTTCAGCCTTCACAAGAGAAGGCTGAGGGGGGACCTGGTGACCGTCTATAAACTCACTAGGGGGGACCAGAAGGGTTTGGGAGAGACCTGTTTCCCCTAGCGCCCCCTGGCATAACAAGGAAGAATGGCCATAATTTGTTGGAGAGTAGGTTTAGATTAGACATCCGTAAGAACTACTTCATAGGGCAGCTATGACCTGGAACCAACTTCCAAGGGAAGTGGTGCTGGCTCCTACCCTGGGGGTCTTTAAGAAGAGGCTTGATGCCTTGGCTGGAGTCATCTGAGCCCAGTTTTTCTCCTGCCCAGGCAGAGGATCAGACTTGAAGATCTACAAGATCCCTTCCAACCCTACTTCTATGATTCTATGATTCCATGAACTGTAAGCAGTCTCCAGTGCTCTTCAAAGCATCAGTGGGCACCCCTGAGCGGCAGCAATCTCATGTGGTGAGAGGCAATGATCCTAAGAGGCTGTAAATGAAACTAAGACACCCATGGAGTTTGTTGGTTAGTATGTTGCTTGGTATTTAGGTTGTTGTTTGGTATTCTGAGATATTAGATAACTGGGGTGCTTAACAGTTGGGGTTGGAGGTTGATAAGATTTAGTTAATTTTCATTTATCTTTAATAAACTACTATATTTTTCTTGTTACAAAATTGCTTATGAGAGTGGGAGGGTTGTTCTTTTAGGACCCCCAAGATTTTTCTCAGGTTTCTGGGTGGGGGCTCCAATCAACCCCCCCCCCCAAAAAAAAAAAAAATTAAAAAAATTAAAAATTTGAGCCCAGCCCTTACACTGGACCTGGCCTGGCAGAAAGGTTACACAAGTATCAGGTAGGTCTCTGACCCTGGCATCCCATGTCTGCAGGGGACCAGTTAGATTCCTAATTCTTATGAAAAATATCAGAGTACTGTTAAGACTAATATGTGTACCTTTCTAACACGAACTTACAGGAGGTTATTTATATAAAGTAATACTGAACTCTAGCATAGAAACAAACTACACAAAGCACCACTGGGATAGTGGGGAGAATACATTATGCAACATGGGGTATTTTACTCTTAGAATTTAGACAGTTTACCAGGCAAGTTTTTGCTAATGTTAGAAGAAAAGTGAAAGATTCAGTAATAGGGCTGGAGGAGCAATCCAGATGAGGTCAAATTTTAGAGACTGCTACAATAACCTTAAACCCAAGATGAAGCTAATGGGAGATAGGCAATAAGAACTCAGATGATATGCCGCATACTTAGGGGTCTGGCCATGAAGAAGGTCCATCATTGCTCAAATTCTCTTCTCCTTTATACTTGTGCTATCTTATTGAAATAAATGGGATCAAGCAAATATAGCTGGGATCAGAATTTAGTCCTAGATGTCTAGGGATGAAAGGGATGTGTCAAGTCAATATAATATAATTGGTTAATTTTAGAAGACGTTGCTCTGCCATCTCACTGTGGCCAAGAGATTACAATAAAATTAGCTGCAAAGATTATTGGGTAGTTTCACTGAACTGAGTTAAATCAATAAGTGTTGTAACAACAAGTTAAGATGAGAAATCCCTAAAAGGTTACAAATCAAGGTGCAGACTTCAATGACATGCCTTGTAATATCAGCATTGGAAATAATCCTGCAATTCTGATTGTCAGTACAAACTCAAATAAAGAATAATAATACTGAAAAAGAATGAAAACCTCACAGCTTACGTGCCTTAAGTAATGAATGAAAACCTCACAGCTTACGTGCCTTAAGTAATGAATTCTTAACCTATGTTAACAGTGTTGAAGAGGAAAGCAGGCAAGACTAATTTAACAAGCTGACCTGAATAAAATGTCTGTGTAGTGGTACCACATGTTCAAGTGTCACAAAAGCAAGATCAAAAATGCCAAGTTTACTTACCTGTACCTTTGCTTTGGAGTTTGCTTCTCAGCTGACTTAAAAACATGTCCAATATAATACAAAGGAAAGAATAAAAAGTTCCAGTTTGTTGCAAACCATGTCAGAGTGAAGGGTGCGTCAAATTTCTGAAAGGTCAGTTTTGCCAGCTGTGTTGAACCTGACCAGGAAGAGCAGACCCCCAGGACCATTGCCACACCCCAGAAAAATTTCTTCAGTTGGGTCACAGAGCATTTCCAACAGCAGCGATTCACTCTTCCGCCGCCTTCCACTCCAGCTTGCACTTGTGCTTCTGCTGGGGCTGGAGATTCCCGGGAGCACTCATCCCCTGAGAAGAAAATGCAAGGATTATTGAAGAATTCTATGCAGCGTTTCACTTTCCTAGAACCACATCCTGATCCCTTTTCAAGTCCAGGGGCAAGTTCTGTCATCAACATCAATGAAATACAGATCTTGCCACAAAAGACAGCTCATCTTAAATCAGGCTAAAGCAACTGGTGCATTTATGTCATTTACATAAAAATTACCACCTTTATGATTAGGAGCAACAGGGGAAAATGGAAAGTGAAATGGCAGGTTTGGCTGTCATTATATGACAAGATATATGAAAGTACTGTTGCTAATACTGCTACTATATGTAAAATAATGAATTCTGTGCTGTTAAGTTTAATAACAAACAGGAAATAACAGGAACACTGGCAATCAGACTGTCTTGAAAGATTTAGAATGGTATATATTTTTCAGCATGGTGTTTCTCTTGAAAGAATTGGGGCAGTTTGTTTAATTGTACAGCTGTACTGGTGATACTGTGGAATAAGTGTATTGTACTTGTGTGGTGATTGCAGCTGAAGTATCACTGCAATCCAGTAATCCTTGGTTAACAAACACGTTTTAGAGGTTGTTATCAAGCTGGTGGAACTTAGAGCAACTCAGAGGCTTCTAGACCTAGGCACTTTCACCTGGCCATGAAAATTTGAATCCTGAACCAAACAGGGCTCAGCTATGCCTGAGGATCAAGCACAATGTTTTCAACCTGATACTGGTGCAACTGAGATGAGAATTTCACTTGGAGAAACCAGTTTTCAAACACCAATGCCTTAAAAATAGCATGCAAACTCATTGGCCATATCAGCAGGCAGGTTTTTAAACTGTGTAGATGGTCATGCAAATATGCTCATTTAAATAATCAAACATGGGTATGCAGTATGCAATTTAAGTGGCTACATTTGCAGAATTGATTTCTAGTTTTATTTTTTGGCTTGAATAAAGCTGCATGACAATTAGCCTATATTCCTCCAGTTTCAGTGGATGATGTATTACTACTAAACCAAGAAATGGTCTCATATGATACCATATGCTTTCAACTCCCAGGTGCTTAAGGACTTCAAGTCATTTCAGGAAGAGCTCAGCCCCTTGAAAAAATGAGACCATTTTCTGCAATTTATCTTACTCTGGCTCTGTTTAAGATACAAGAGACTGTTTTGAAAGCTTTGGGCATCAGTTTCATTCACATACAGACATAAAAAATGTGATGGCTGAGGGTAAAGAGCAAGGATATTTCAATCTCTAGATAGTTCAATGAGTGAGACAACCATTGGTGGGGGTCATTGCTGTGCCCTTGGCCCAGCTGTATGAGTGATCATGGTCCATGGGCCAGGTGCCCGGAGATTGGAAACTAGCTAATGTGGTCCCCATTTATAAGAAAGGGAGAAAGGAGGACCCAAGAAACTATAGACCTATAAACCTCACATCGGTCTTGAAAATCTTTGAAAAAATTATCAAGGATCACATCTGTGAGGGGCCAGCAGGGGAGATCATGCCCAGGGGAAATCAACATGGGTTCATCAAATGCAGGTCCTGCCAGACCAACCTGATTGCCTTTTATGACCAGGTAACTAAATCCCTGGATGATGATGTCGCCATGGACATAATCTTTCTGGACTTTAAGAAGGCCTTTGACACTGTCTCTCACCCCATTCTCATTAATAAATTGAGTGACTGTGGCATTGATGCCTATACACTTGGATGGGTCAAAAATTAGCTGATGGGGTGCACCCAGACAGTGGTGGTGGATAAGTGTCACAGGAGTACTGAGGTGCTCTGTGCCTTAAGGAAAGGAAGTAAGGAGTGCCGCCAATCAATGGGGAAGCTCAGGTGTTGGTTACCGTGGCAACCAGGCAGGTCAGGTGTCCAGAAGGGGGCAGGGCTAGGCCTTATAAACAGCCTGGGCCAGAGCCTAGAGAGCAGTTCCCTTCTGGCAGCTGCAGAAGCAGGAGCTCTGTGGCAGAGCTGAGTGGCCTGAGTTGGTGATTGCAGCCTTACATTGCTGACTGGCTGTGATGATGCTAGGGATGAGAACACCCTAAAGGGAGGTAGGGTTGGGAGCCCTAGAGGGGCTTGGAGTTTACGTTATGAGTGGGGAGGCTCTGTGTTGTTTGTGTTGTAGCCAGTTGGCTCGAGTTTCGGTTATAGTTACCCTGGAGGACCGGGTGAGGCTGTAGGGGTGTGAGGAGGCCTCACGGGGGCTCCCCAGTAGCTTGGGGGTTCCCGGTGCCCAGTGGGGCACAGCGGTTTGCGCCAAGAGGTGGGGCACAGTGGTTTGCGCCGAGAGGTGCGGCGCAAGGCCCCAGAGGGGGCGAGAAGCCCGGGAAGTGTGGCAAACGCCCGGGAGGGGGGTGAGAGGCTCCAGATAGGGCGAGGAGTGGCGGGAGAAGCCGCAAGACAGGCCCAGTGGGGTGAGGCCTGGGCACGGCAGGCCCAGGGGCGCCGGTATCAGGGTGCAGGTTGCTTAACCGGCCTGGGGGTGCTGGTGGAGGGGCGATAGGCACGTGACTGACCCAGGGGCACCAGTAGAGGGACTGCCAGTTGGCAGGACAGGCCCAGGAAGATTGGAGAGGGGCGCCAGGTGGGTGACAAGCCCAGGGTGCCAGAAAGGGGCACCAGGGCAGGACGAGCCTGAGGGGCGCCGGAGAGGGCACCGAAGGGCAGGGGACCCAAACAAAGTCCAAGGAACAGCTGCGAGGCTTGGGGCGTGCTAAAGGGGAGGTAGGAGGCACGCATTGCCCTTAAGGCAGGGGTGTGCTGAGGCACCCCATATGGAGTAGGGGTGGTAACACTCACACCGTCCACTAGGGAATAAAAGGCAGCCTCCCTTCTGAACTAATTGTCATCAAAGACATGGCAGGCGAGAACTAGAGGGTGCTGAATCACCTTGAGTGATGGTAGGGGGCACTAGGGAGTACATGGCCGTTCCTAGGCCCCATTCCCTCACAACGGGTTGTACTCGACCTGGCGGGATGTGAACAGTGGGGTCCCCCAGGGCTCAGTCCTGGGGCCTACACTGTTCAACATCTTCATCAGCGACTTGAACGAGTGGGTGGAAAACACGTTGTCCAAGTTTGCCGATGACACCAAGATGTGGGAAGAGGTAGGCATGCTCGAAGGGAGAGAGAGGCTGCAATTAGATTTAGACAGACTACAGAAATGGGCGGATGGTAACAGGAAGGGTTAAATGTAGATAAATTCAGGGTGCTGCACCTGGGGAGAAGGAATCCACAGCATACATACAAGCTGGGGAGCTCCCTGCTTGTGAGCACAGAGGCGGAAAGGGATCTTGGAGTCATTACTGACTCCAAGATGAACATGAGCCACCAATGCCAGACCACAGCCAGCAAAGCCAGCCATACCTTGTCATGCATCCAAAGATGCATCTCATGCCAGTCCAGAGAGGTGACACTCCCCCACCCCCATGTGACATTGGTCAGGCCACAATTGGAGTACTGCATCCAGTTCTGGGTACTGCACTTTAAGAAGGATGTGGCCTGCCTTGAGAGGGTTCAGAGGAGGGCCATTCACTTGGTTGGAGGGCAATAGGGCAGGCCCTATGAGGAGAGGCTGAGGGACCTGAACCTGTTCAGCCTCAGCATACGGAGGCTGAGGGGGGATTTGGTGGCTGCCTACAAACTTGTTAGGGGAGATCAGCAGCAAATAGGAAGGGCCCTATTCCCCCAGCAGCACCTGCGGTGACAAGGAACAATGGCCAGAAGCTGCTGGAGAATATGTTCAGGTTAGAGATTAAGAGGCACTATTTCACTGTTAGGGTGGCTAGGATCTGGAACCAACTTCTTAGGGAAGTGGTCCTCACTCCTACCTTGGGTAAATTCAAAAAGAGGTTGGATGAACACCTGTCTGGGGCCGTGTGATCCCAATGTGTGCTCCAGCCAGTGGTGGGAGGTTAGACTAGATAATCTGTTCAGGTCCCTTCTGACCCCAAACTACTATGAAACCATGAAACTGTATTGACTCAAATCTAAGTCAGCTCTGGACTTAAGATGACCCCCCAATAATTAGACTCTCTATATTAAAAATATTATAAATTTATTATCATTTTCCAGATGTAGAATCTAATTATTGGAGGGCTGTTGTAAATTCACCCCCTTCATTGCTACATCAAAGAAAATAGTGGCTGGAGGGGTCAGGTGGCCACCTTGCCCTCTGTTCTCCCCACTTTTTCCCCCTACAGCCTTCCTGCCCTCCCCCCCCGAGACCCCTGCACCCCATAGCCTCTGTCCCTTTTTCACCACTCCCCACAACCTCTGACATCTTCCTGTCAGATGTTGCTTGGGCTCTGCTCCCTCCAAGAACATAGCCCGTGGAAGCTCAACCCTTGCTGGGCCATGCACCAGTGCCAGCACATCTGGCTGGCTGGGAAGGGGACAAAATTTCCTTGAGCTCCTTGCCTGAACCAGAGCTCAGCTGCACCTGACAGTAAAAGGGAAGGCGGGGGGCAGAAGCCGTAGCGGGCAAGTGGAATGATGGGAGAAGGGATCAGGCGGCTGCTGTGGGTCTGAGTCTGGCCCCAACCTGGGCTCAGAGCCACAGAAGCCACCTGCTCCCCCCTCTGCTTTGTATGTGAATATAAGATGAGGTTTTTTTCCCCTCATGTTGATTAGCGGGGTGACCTCATCTTAGATTTGAGTAAATACAGTATCCATCTTTTTACTTCAACACTGAATGTGTAGTTTCTGTGCCTTATTTTCTGTTCAGCATGGAGTACTAATGTCCTTTACAGCTTTCCTATAGTCCTCATCATTCCAGCACCAAATGCTTTGTGAACCCTAGTGAATGTTATGCCTTCTTTCATATTCCTCTAAATATTGAGGTGAAATAAGCTTTTCAGGCACTATTTGTATGGTTCTATAGGCTTTGTCCTACACACCAGACCAGTTTTGTGCTTGCCCAGCCAGCAATACTTTCATATTATGTTGGATTCACTGTCTCTGGGCAGTGATTTCCCAATATTTTGAACTGGAGTAAAATTATTTTGCCAGGTAGATGTGTAAGAGGTAAGGTTCTTGCTTTGTTTTTCCTGTAATTCTGTGTACACACTTAGGAGCAAATCATCAAAGATATTTAGACAGCCAATTCCCGTTGAAATCAACAGGGTTCAGGTACTTTAATTTCTTTGCTAATCTAAGCTTCATGACTAGACCTACAAAAGTGATTCAGATGCTGGAACAATAGCTCCTAACTTTCTCATGCTGTAGATAGCTAATGGAAATCACAGTATTTAACTTGGTGCCCAGACTCCCAGCAGCTAATATGCTTTTGCCTCTTTCCCAAGTTGATGCCTGGGTCGACTGCTAGGCCACCCTACCCTAGTAATGCTATTGCCAAAAAGTCTCCTGGGATTAAGCATTTCAGCCTTTTTTTTTTTTTAAGAAGATGGATAGAGGAGATGGTGGTATCCTCTTCCACCCTTTTACCGAATACTTAGTAGTTAGACTACTCACCTAGAGCGGTGGTGCTCAACCTTTTTTTGGCCCAATGAGGGGACAGACAGTGCCCAGTCCACCCATGGGCCAGATCCAGCTAGTGGTTCCAACCCAACATGCATGGCAGGGCCCCATCTGGTTGTGTAGAAAGAGGCAGGGGGTAACCTGGTCCTGATCCAGCTGCATGGTGGAAGGGGATCTTGAGCTGGCCCTGCAGGGGGAAAGGGTGTGCTCTGGCTCTGATCCAGTGACTCATGGGATCAGCGGGGTGGGCCAGCCCTGTGGGGAAAAGGAGGCATGGCCCAGCTCTGATCTGGCCATGTTGGGGGAGGGGGCATGGCCCAGTTCTGATCTGCCATGTGAGGCTTTGGAATTTGGTGGTGTGGCAGGCCAGTAGGGGGCACTCCTCTGCTGAAGCACCCACCTCACTGCACCTGGTCAAACCAAGCCTAGAGTGCCTTTCCTGGGGCACTTAGGTCAAGCCGGCCCCCTTCCTGGAGCACACCTGCAAGCCTGGGGTAATCGCTGCCACCACCCAGGGTCTGGTCTTTGTTTGGACCCTATGCCCCCCAGGGTACACAGGCCTTGTAAACCTTGAGGGTGCTTGACCCACTCTGAAATCTTGGGGTGCTTCCTTTAACCTAAGGCACAGAAAGTAGCCTCCCTTAGTCATCCGAGCAAAGGGAGCATAAGGGCGTATCCAAACACCTCTCAAGCATGTACCACAAAGCTTGCTATAATGGATAGTTTTATTGGGTAGAGAGGGTAGGCTTGGGAAGGATACATGTCAGAGAACTATCAAAAGAATAACCCCGAGCAAACAGAACAGTCCTGATAATACACTTGTAAATTACTGTAGGCTACCTTTTTAGTTAAGTTTCTGGTAATTTACTCACTTCAGCATCCCAGAAGAGAGACAGAGAGTTGCAGAGGTTCAAGTTGCTGTGTAAAACACCCAACATGCCTCCCTGCTCTTCCTGGAGAGCTTCTATCTTAAATAGCCCTCCTGACCTCAACTTCTAGACCCAATCAGTGGCAGGTATTGTGTGATGCTGACCAACCAGTCTGAAAAGTATCACACCTTGACCTAGACTGAGGATCCTGTACCCATGTCAAGAGGTCAGAGCTCAAAACAATAGAGGCTAGGTCTACACCCTCTTACCTGATTCAGGTTATTTAGTGGGAACTGAACTTCCCTTGATAGACAGATATCTTTCTGGAGCTGCTGTGGCATAGGGGACTATATACACCAACACCCTCTTTTAAAGTGTGTAGAAATCTCTTGTTGGTCTTCCAGAAGACTAGCTGGCATGAATCTCTGAGCTGGCAGTAGGAGAGAAGAATCTCCCAGCACTGTCTCTGCAACTGCGGAGCTGGTGCTGGGAGAGAAGGATCTCCCAGCATTGGCCCCATGACCATGGAGCTGGCATTAGGAGATAAAGATCTCCCATCCCCAGCTCCACAATCATGCAGTAGAGGCTGGAAGATAAGGATCTGCCAGCCTGGGCCACACAATCCTGAAGCAGAGGCTGTGAGCTCCCTGCTGCTGGAGCAAGGGGATATTGTCCCCACCTGGGCTCCAGTGGAGTCCACCCTGGCAGCAGGCAGGTCCTGGGGGCAAAGAGCATTGTCTCAGCCCTCTCCAGGATACAGCTGTCTCCTGGGCTAGCACCCAGCGGGAACTTAGAGCTCTTCCTGGCTGCTCCAGGAGTCCAGTGCAGGATTGCAGGGAACAGGAGTAATCTGCTGCTAGGAGCAGCAAATCTGCTCCTGCATCCCTGCATGTGTAGATGCATGCCCAGTGTTCAGCCCTTGATGGCTATCCTGGTCACAGCAGCCGATGGATTATTTTATATTTAGTATTCAGTGAAGCAGGGACTGAAACACAGGATTCCCAAAATTAAGGAGTGCCCTCACCATGTCCTAAAAATGGACAGGCATGTACTTACACAAGTATAGGAGACATATATAGTTTGTACTTACTAAATATACTAAACATTTAGTATAATATAAATATAATATACTAAATATAATAACTATATAGTATTTATATTTCCAGGATTTTTTGTAGGAGGGGACTAAAGGCTAGATCTGAAAAAGGACTTAAGTATCTAATTGTCCAAATTTAGATCCTCAGTAGCAAATTTAGATCCTCAGAAGTTTAGTTCCAACTCAGCTGCTGCCTAGCTTTAGAAGTTTCTAAAATTCATAATGTCCTATATTTTCAACAGTGAAGCTCCCTAGATGCTAAAAGGGCTGCTTCCAAGCATACCCAGAAATGTCTCAGTCCAGGTAGTCTATCTTAAGTTCCTATTTTATGCCTCATCCGCCTTGGGATCTAAAAATAGCTGTTCCTTTTTCTCCTGCATTTCAGTAGTGTATTATATTTATATTAAGTATTCACTAGGACAAGGAGCAGGACCAAAGTTTTCCTTCATTCAAGTGAGTGACCTAGTCAGTGGCTATAGAGTCACCCCCTCTCTTGCACAAAGAAAATTTACTTGTCCAGTTTCAACAGTAGAGATGAAGAGTGATCCACCCCTCCCAAGATCCTAACACCAAAGAGCTCAGTGGTTAAGACACTCTTTTAGGAGGTCAAAGATGTAGGTTCAGATTTCCTCAAGCCAAAGACATGTGGGTCCCCTACATCCCTATATCTTGTCAGAGTGATCCAATCACTAGGTTTTTGGTGTCAGCCTGCCCCCACTCTCCCTCTACTTCCAACCCTATATTTTGAGAGAAAGACTGACTTCTTGCATTTTGAGAGCAGGTACCTATGTCCAAGTAAAGATTCTGGACAGTGAATTCAAAATGGAGGAAGGCACATCCTTGTAGCCCAAAGTAAGGCACTCCAATCTCAGGAGGGGTTAAAACACACCCATCTGCTCAGTGCTTTTAATTGAGTACCTAAAGCAGATTTGCTTGCTGGCTTTTTGGAGATCCTATACTGAGGTGCCTAATTTTCCCTGCACACTATCAAGGGAGCCTAGACACTTAACTTGGATATAGTAAATTCTAGTAGACAGACAGCTAGGCACCAAATAGGTGCTGCAAAGAACATCAGTGAGACACCTAAATGTCTTGTGAATCTAGCCCAATGTTTCTTACCAATATTTCTGTGTCACAGAAAACACTAAAGAGATAACAGAAATAACACATTTCATTAGGGAAATACTGATTCACCTATTCTAATGAAAAATAGCAAAATATTGTCTCCTATATGACACTGATTTCTAAAGGGAAAATATAAGGTGCAAACAAATTTAAATTAGAAAAACTTGCTAAATTTGCATTGTTTCCCATTCTGTCTTTATATATTCCTTCTTTACCTATCACATATTGAAAGATATTTATCCTGGAAATACATATTCTAATTTGTGAGAGTGGGGAGTGTTGATAACTTACCAGATTCCAGCTGAAACAGTTGGCCAATCGTGTTAAAAAGGGACTGTTTAATTTATCCCCAGAGGCACATGCTTTAAAATTATTTTAAAACTACTGCTCTGAAGTAGGCGTAATTAAAGGCACTATCTTTTGGCTGTGAATTTGGCAACCTTCTTTTTTCTGATACTGTCCTTTTTTCTTTTAATCATAAAGTAAGATAAAAGTTCTGAATTAATAAAAAGGCATTAGGTTACTTGCTCATCATAATATGATCATTTCTATTTTGAAAGTGATGTAGTTATGAATAAATGGTTTGAGGAATAACTCTAATTTTGAGATGGAAGTTATGAAGCTTATAGTTCAGGTAGGATACACATCTGAGACAGTTTGGCCTGAAAGTTCAATTTTAATTTTTTTTCCATTCTTGGATTAAAATTGTAATTGAACTAGAGGACTTGGCAGTCGTTAGTGTATTTAAAAATGAACTTGGAAAGCAATCATTAATCAAGTCAATGTAAGCTTTGCTATCAACTTAAAGGGGGCTAAGATTTCACTCTTCCTGAAATGTAGAAGCAGAATTTTCATTAGGACATAATTCCATTCTCAGTGCGGTACTTCGGTGCAAACATCTTGCTTGAGTCTGCCAGGATTTCAGGCTGCAGCAAGTTCTAGAGAGTAGAGATGACTGTTTCTGGCACTATAAAAATGACTGGATTCTTTGCAAGAAACTGTTACATTGATTAGCCAACAATTTGATCACTGCATGAGCAAGAAAACATCTCTCTCAAGAAATGGCTTCATCTTTGATGAAGGCTATCCATCCACCCAGGCATTTACATCGTGCTCATTATAGAGGCATACAAGTTCATGCTGGTAGAGGAGACTCTATTGATTGCACAATTAATCAAGGGCAAAACAATCTTAAAAAGTAAAGAAAACAAACAGTAGCTACATTGTTTCTGTGTCTTAACCATTTCTACAGCAGCTGTTTGTTTGGGATCTAACCACTTCAAACTTCACGCAATTTTCTGATTTTTTTTTTTTTTGAGGACTAACAGCTCTTAATTCTATAGTCCACCAGTTTCTCACATGTTGCCTTTTGACTCCTTTTCACTATGCATATTAGTGAAGCTAGATGGCTGAACTGCCAATGAAACAATCCACAACACCTTGTTAACCGTCTATATTTCAGGACAAGATTCTTAAAACAGCTAACTGTTAGACATTTAAATTGGACTTGACAAATTGGCAGGCTCATCTTGGCTGGATTGGCTGCATGTGCACATGTACCATATGTCTTGTATCCACTGAACACTCAAAAAGAACCCTTCTGATCTGTATGCTGCAGCCACACTAGACTATCATCCTCTGAAAACTCATCAGGAATTAAATTTATTAGGAAAAAGCTAGATTCACTTAGCTTTTTCTTAGCACGAAGTCACCCTGAGTGACAGAGCAAATGGATACTAATCTGCAAAGATTCTAGTTTCTATCTAAAATTATTTTCTTGCTCTCCTTTCATAGCTCTTTTGGTAGCCCAAAATTTCCCATTTGTTTCAGTCGGTTAGGGACATTAAACTCTTATGTTTTCAGGAAGAGCACATTTCCTTCTTTGTTAAAAACTGAAACATGGAAACTGAGGTGACCACAGAAATGACAGATTCTGAGGTTTTAAAATTATGTTAGGGTTGGGCTACCTAACTTTTTATGTTGAATTATATAGCTTTCTGGCATTAACTGCATATTCTTACTACAATCTCATATGTGAGAGCTCACTGGCTATTATTCACATAGTACATTATCTGGCTAATGTAATATTAGTAGTCCAGAAACAGTGAATCTGGTCCAGATTTAGTCCTATTGCTCCAAGAAGGTTCAAAGTGTATCTTGTTATATGAACACATAGTGCTGCTGGTTCCAGTACTAAAATGTAAGAGTTTCAGCATCACTCGTCTTAGAATTTATGCCAGTACCTGTTATTTTAAAGTTTTGTTATGCTTTTCATAGGAACCTTGACTGAACACATGCCCTGAATGTTAGGAAGAAGGTTATGAGCATCCCGAATTACTAAAATGCCACTTCCTTTCTGCCACTGCATAATGGTAGTGTCTATGCCAACAGTATCCAATGGGGAGTCTGGAGCAAACCTGCTCCATTATCTATTAGATGTCTGCTTCCTGTGGAATATTGATCGAGGCCAGAGTTTAAGGAGAGAGACACAGAGTGGTTCCTTTCCCAGTACTTCAGCTGAGTTACAGCAGCAGCTTGATATATTGCCATTTATACTTCATTGGTGCCAGCACACAACAAAGAAACAGATCTGCAATATTGTTTATATACTTGAACAGTAGAAAATGGAAGAGTTTTTTGTACTGCTCCTGTGTTGGGCCATTACAGCATTTTATAACCCTTCCTTTATCACTGACTGACATCTTGGTAGAAAAATTCGAAGACTCTTATTGTCTATAATGATATTTGCCAAAAATGATTATATTTGGAGATTCCTTGAGCTTAAGGATGAGGAGTCAGCAGTCTTTGCCTATACAAAACTAATATAGGGTAGACTTTTTGGACTGAATTTTTGCTTTTCACAAATCTGGGTCTCACTTTGTGTTGGAGAAATGTTTGAGTGAAATACATGAGCTCTTAATTACTTTCTAATTGGTTTAATATTTTAGATGAATTCTTGAATTAAGTACTGTCTAACTGCTGGCCCACAAATCACATGAGGTCCACAAGGGGTTAAGTGTCATAGATTCATAGATGCTAGGATCAGAAGAGACCTCAACAGATCATAGAGTCTGACCCCCTTCCCAGGCAGAAAGGAGTGCTGGGGTAAAATGCCTATCCAGCCTTCTCTTAAAGACCCCCAACGTAGAGGAGAGCACCACCTCCCTTGGAAGCCCATGCCAAATTTTGGCCACCCTTACTATGAAGAAGTTTTTCCTTATATCTAGCCTAGATCTGCTCTCTGTCAGTTTGTGGCCATTGTTCCTTGTTACCCCAAGAGGTGTCCTGCTGAACAGAGCATCTCCAATCTCTTGCTGCGTCCCCCTAATGAATTTGTAGGTGGCCACAAGATCACATCTCAGCCTTCTCTTGCGGAGGCTGAAGTGGTCTAGGTCCCTCAGTCTCTCCTCACAGGGCTTGTCCTGTAAACCTCTAACCATATGAGCGGTCCTCTTCTGGACCCTCTAGAGTCTATCAACACCCTTCTTGAAGTACGGTGCCCAAAACTGGATGCCGTACTCCAACTTTGGTCTGACCAGTAGAGGGGAAGTATCACCTGCTTGGATCTATTTGTCATGCATCTACTGATGCATAATAAAGTGTGGTTATCTTTGGTGATGATTTCATCACACTGACGACTCATGTTCATCTTGGAGTCCACTATGACTCCGAAATCCCTTTCTACTTCTGTGTGGCTGAGAGGGTCACTTCCGAGCCAGTAGGTGTGCTGGATATTTTTGCGCCCTATGTGCAGTGCTCTGCACTTGTCCTTGTTGTACTGCAGGCTCCTGCCCAATCCCCACATCACTCTGGCTGCAAAACATCTGGAGTCTCTGGGCTTCCCCTCTCCTCTGGTTAGAGCTCATGAGCCTGTGTGGTGCAATGGGGAGGGGGCGGGGAGGGAGAGCGGTGCCTGGTGCAGGAGTGGAAGGGGGATGTCCACATGGGCACATGGTACCCATGGCGGGGGTACAAAAGGGGTTAATGGGTACATGATGCAGTGGCCTGTGGCTCAGCTGGTGTGGTTCAGCCTGTGTGCAGCCTCCAGAGCATGTAAGCCTCGAGAGTTTAGAAGTTGGATAGCCTTGAATTAATTAATTTAAAGGTAATTGGATGAAATGCAATGGACTATGATATAAACAGGCTAGAGAAGATAATCTAATAGTCCTCTTTAAGATTTAAATGGCATGACTAAATTAAACTGTCTTGTGTTTGTACTGTATATATGCATTCACACATGTATTTACCTTGAAAAAATGACAAATTATGGATATATTTTAAAAAATGATTATCCTCTTGCTTTCAAATGCCATAAAGTTTCTACTTTAGTATTACCCAGCAGTAATGTGTGTGTGTGTGTGTGTACATGCATGAACTCAGCATAATAGTAGTTTTATTTATTTTTTCTATTTACAGGCCATTTGGGGTTGATGTATCACGAATAATGGATCTTTACTAGGCCCACATCAACGACAGGTGAGGTAGCATACAGTTAGATTAATTTTGATCAAAGGCATGATTTAAGTCTAGCTGACTGGAATCCCAAGTGAATGAATCATTCTAGAGCAACTGAGAAAGGTTTGTTGTGAGCCTGTTTAAGCATCATGAAAATGTTGTGTTGCTTGGGAAAGGCAGCAGGTGTTGTGTAGAACAGAAATCCTTCACTCTGTTGCAGCAGACTCTCAGACACCTGCTCAGATACATTTCGGTATTAACCAGGACTGTTGTGGGAAATTGGAAAGCTTAGGCTGTCCACCCATTCAGTTTGCCCCTGCATCAGGGATTTGAGTTCAGTCCCAGTCCATAGTAACTAAAAAGTCATACCACCTGTCAGTGGCATGTGTGTAATTGTGTCATAAAATGAGAGAAAAATAGAGCAGAAAGGGAACTTTAAACTCCATTTGTTTCAAACTCCCTATCCCCTACTCAAGGCAGCATCAACCTTATCTATACCATTGAAAGCAAATATTTGACTAACCAATACTTAACAGACATACAAAAATGAGAGGTTTTGCCCACTAGCTGGTCTTTGGCTTCAATGTTTTCTAAGTACAGAAGCAAAACAAGAGCATTTAAACTGACCACAATGCAATTCTACTCTTTTCACAACTGTGACATAAAGAGGCAGATGCAGAAATCTCTGAAAGTTTGTAAAAACACTATTTTTTTGGTTGAGTTCTCATGAAACCTGGTCCAAAGCTCAGTGAAGTCAGTGTAAAGATTCTCCATGACTTCAGTGAGCATTGGACCAAGCCTGGAGACAGTATGTGTCTGTAGGAATATTCATGCAGCAGTAAAGTTCCCTGAAAAGGGAAATTTGCTATGAAAATGGAGACAGTCACTAACTTAAATTTCATTCAAAGTCCACTGACAGCACTGGAAGTAGCTTTACTGAATCCTCAGAACATCCTTCTGATATAAAATACACAATTATGGCCAAGACACAGGACTAGGAATTGGGAGATTTAGGTTCTATTCTTGTTCATGTGACAGATGTGCTGTTGTGATTGTACACAAGCTGTGCCACCACATAATGCTTCAGTTGCTCCATCTGTAAAATGGGGATAATATTATGTTGCCTACTACAAAGGAGGGTTGAGAGGAATGAGTCATTTTAAACTGTTTAAGATTTTCTGACAACAGATTTTAGGGAAGTATGCAGTATTATTGTTACAGCAATTACCACGGGAATGAGCCTGTGAAAAATTAACCTGAAATTATTTGATACATTAATAGTCATTTATGATTTTATGAATCCCTAGCAACTCCACTGGTGCCAATGGAGTTACCCCAAATCAGTACATGGCAGAATCTGGCTCTAAGCAAAGACAAGCATATACAATAATTTGTGGAGGGCAGATAAAACTTGTATTATGAGCAGCTTCTGAAATCACCAGTTTTGTTTCCATTCTTTCTGCTAAACCACGGCAAAAACAAAACAATGTTTCATTATTAATTGAATAATGTAAAAACATAAGTGGTTGTAATAAATGTAATGAGAAGAAACTGCAATGAGAAAATGTGGTACAATTATTACAAGTAAAGTGTGTGTGTGTGTGTGTGTGTGTGTGTGTGTGCGTGCGCGCGCGCGCACATGTGTGTGCGCACGCACACACACGTGTATATCTATAAAGGAGCTTATTTTCATGCATCAGGGATGCCAGAATTCTTTTTTTGGCTCTGTGTCTAGGAACAGACGTTGCATTTGTCTTTGGATAAGCTGTGCTGGTGTTTGTCCCAGAACAGAAATATCAGTATCTTGGGATTGGCATATACGCACATCATCCTTCTAATCAGGGTTTATTGGGCAGGTGAAAGCAGTGCTGCTTTTTGCCATTGATTCAGTGATGCAGTCCCAGGATGTCCTTTGCAATGTCCCAGGATAAAAAATTGCACTTTATCCTGGGATAATATGGTTTATTCTGAGATAAATGCAACATCTCTTTTGTAGCCTGCAATTTGTGAATTATGCTGCTATCTAAAATGGGATAAGTAAAGGCGTGAATATGAGAAGCTCTGTATATTTAGATGCTTCAGAACAATGCTTTTCAGGTAGCCCTTCTCTTGCTGCCTTTTTCTGTGTTCCCATACACCTCCCAAAGTCTTGGATGGTTTGAGGTTATATTACATACTACAGATGTAGTGATAAACAGCTCTGGATTTTCATTAGCAGAACAAATTATAACTTTGCTTATCTCAATCTTGAAATATTTCCAAACAAAAGTTAGAGTTACTAAAAATATCCTGTTTCTTCATCTCCTTTGCATTAACGTCACTGGTATCCTATTTTTCATTGTTCTGAGTTCAATACAATGCCCAGATTCTGATATAACCTAACAGTTATCAGAGAGAAAAAAAATGAAGATGATAACAGGTCCACAGACCTTCCTGAAGGCAAGCTAACTTTTGCAAATATATCTATAAGTGCACAGCTCCAGAACTAGAAAATCCTTTTGAAGGAGAGGCTTAAGCAAGTAGGAAGTAGTGACAGCTTCTCTGCTGTTGGGACCCTGGAATTGGATGATGCTGACTAGGAAGGGAGATCAGTTGGGTCAATTAGATAATGTCCTCAGTGCATCTCTCTGGCTGGGGGATGTTCTGGAGCTTCTGGTGACAAATAACATAGCCCTTCTCTGGAAAACCCTCAAATGGAGAACAGGATTGGGAATATAATTTACCCTTCCCTGGAAGTGAACATAGTCATCAAAGTAAATAGGACCACCCTGTACCAATGGGGTAAAGCTGGCCCTCTGGCTGGGATGGGTGACAGCGCATAGCTTTAAAGATGGCCACAATACAGAGACGGCCCATAAAAACATCAGCAGAAAGATGAACAAGCATAAAAAATGGATAGTGAGCCTACTCATCACAGGACCTGCACAAAAAATGAACAGAATGTGATAGGTGTGATATCAGACACAAGAGAAAGGGATACGGTTACTACCTGTCCAACTGATACGCACAAGATATGGTTGTCTTTGAAATGCTGGTACAGCAGGCTCAGTGCATGGTGATGATTCAATCTCTGGAATAATTTGAAATGGCAGTCACGCTTCTGAAAGAGCACAAAGTCCTTATCTCCCTTTTAAAGCAAAATAGCTACAGTACAGAAAGAGAGAGGGAAGGATGGAAGGCTGAAAAGCATTACAGTAATGCATATCAATGAAAAGCTCTTCTTGGCTGAGGTACCTTCCCACAGGCTTCACCAGTTCCTCCAAGTACCTTTGGTGTTGATCTGGGAAGGGGTATTTATTTTCAGTAGCAAAAGCAAGGACAAACACTTGCCATTGCCTTGCTCTTGCCCAATCACTCCACCATACAATTGTCAAAATTCTCAGCTATCCAGCTGTGCTAAGGGGAGGCCAGCACACAAAACAAGGGTGGGACAGGCCTTTGCTGTGGTCCAGCTTCAGGGCTGAGTGAAGAAGCTTGCCCCCAGTATGCTTGGGTTTATTTATTTTCAGAGCTATGTCCTTCCTGACTTTTTAATACATGTAAGGCCCCAATTTTTAAGGAAAGAGGCTCGGGGCCATTAACAACCTTAAAGGAAATATGTTGTTTAATTAATCTGGAGAGAGAAGCTTTCACATAGGCTAGGGACAGAAGTTACACATAAACTGGTTTAAGTCATCAGAAACTGGTTTAAACCTCTAACAGAACAGGAGTTCAGTGCACATAAACCAGTTTCAAAATGGCTGAAACTGGTTTAAGATAAACCTAGTTGAATGTAGTATCAGACTTAACTGATTTGGGTCAAACCAAACTGGATTATGAAACTTCTGTCCCAGAACCCTTCCTGGTTCAAGTTAAATCACAGTCCTCCAGCATCCCAGCATGCTTTCCAGCCCTTGACTGGGCTATGCTATATCTGCTCTAGCAGAGAAGGGTTGGTGAGGGCGGGTGGAAGCAGAGACCTTTCCTCCCTGGAGAAGTGGCTAAAATTCCCTTCCCCTGAGTACAGAAATGCCCTGCCCTGATGAATTTACTGCTGACCACAACTGTGGACTACAAATCCCAGAGGCACCTGGACGCATGAAGAGAAAGTGATGAGCAACCCTGCAGAGTCTTGCTGCTGTGATTCTGGACTGAAAATCCCAGAGACCTTGGGGGCAGCAGGAAGAGGAAGTGAACATACAGCCCATGCTGGCTATGTGCCAGAGAGCTGTGCTCTAGTACCTCTCAGTTTCTGGCCTGAGCCACTGCAGGCATACGGCTGCATTTCCTGAATCAAAAGTGAATGTCTGTCCAATTGTTTCTCAGTTTCATCTCTGCAGCTTAGACTAACCTGCAAAGACTTAAATGATTCAGCCTTGGGCTTTTTGACTGTCTGTACTTAGCCATAGAGTTGGTCGGGCTCCGGAGGCTCCTTCCAGCCCTACTTGTCTATGATTTTATTTAAAAAAGGCACAAATGGTGAATGTAACTGTTTCCATATAACGTTTCAGACCTTTCCTGCTTAATGAAATAAATGTTGTCATTGATTACAATGAAAACTGAATCAAGCCCATATGAACTGAATATGGAAAAAACCAACTAAGTCAACAAAGACCTTGGTACCTGCTGATAGAGAATCTGGAAGCTGATACACAGAGCTGGCATGAAAAGGCTTGAAGGGATTCATTTTATAGCCCCAGGGACAATCGGAATACTTCACATTCTAAACAGGTTTAAAAAACTGCACTCGAGCTGAAGAGAAAAACAGATGATATATCCCACATTTCAGGGCCATAATGTCCTGGTTTGTTATACATTATTATTATTTGTACAGCACAACTGTAGTGCAAGACTAAAAGGGAAGTGTACACACTCCCCTGACCAGAGAAGCTTACAGTGCAAATGGAGGGATAGCTATAGGGAGACTAAGAGAATAGGATAACTCAGCATACTTTTATTTGTGTATTTTAATAGATGAAGTAGTAAAAGGCTTGCTTTTATTAAGGTGATCTGTTAAAAAAAGCTCTTCCATCAAGAGCTAGTGGGGAGATTCCTGTGCATTTCTCTCATGCACCATCACCAGGAGAATGTTTTGATTAGGAAATAGGGCGGTATTCTAAATCAACTGAACTGCTAATCTTGTGTTCCCAAACAGCCTTTTTATCTCCCTTTTTTACCCAACAGCCTATTGCCTTTCTCCTCTTTCTGTCCATCTGTTTCTACCATTTCCACTATTTCTTCTATTTGTTTTCCTTTGTCTTTCAATGTTTCTTTTCCTGTTTGGCTTTCCTCCCTACTTCCCTGTAGTCGCACACTTGTAGTTCTTCTCCCATTCATCCTTTCCCACTTATTCTTTGAGTCCCCCTAGAGAAGAATCTCTCTCTCCTCACCCATCTCTCTTTCTTTTTTTTAATCACTCTTCTCCCACAGTTTCTATTGTTTTCTCTTTTCTCCTAATGTTACATGGTGGCCGCATCTGCATGTGCACTTCACTGCAGAGTAGACCAATTAGCTGCGGTGTAAAGCGACACATCTACACATGTCATGCTATTAGGCTGCAGTAAACTAATTAACACCACTGTAAGTTAGTACTGTGGCGGGAAAGAGTGAGAGGGATTGAGCTGGGGACAGTACTATCTTATGGAGGAGTAATTAACTTGAGATTAAACGAATGTTTAGATGTTGACCATGGGTGTAAACTGCACCCAGTCAGCCCAGCCAGAAGGAGGCCAGATTCCTGCTTCCTTCCTAGCCACATGGTTCTTCACTTTCAGCACCCTCGTGAGCTAGCCAGGTCCTCTGTCACCCAGTGCCTCCACCTGGAGCCTGTGGTGGAGCAGGGCAGGAGTGGCCCTGGGGTAAACTGCTTTGCCCCAATTCAAATTGCTGCTATCATAGATGCTGTGCCAAGGAGTAGTTTACTCCATCTCAAACTGCTCCAGAGTTTATTGCTTCAAATTAATTACACATATAGATGCACCCTGTCACTGTCTTCAAGATCTTTTTCCTTTCAGTTCTGCCAGTTCCAGTCCCCTCTGGCTCCTCTTCCTTCTCCCTTTCCTTTAGCAATTGGTTTACTTCTTCCCCCCCCCCCCCCTCACAGATTGACTGGCTCCTTCTCTTCCTATCTTTTCCCCATATCCCTCTCACTCTTCCTGCCAGACTTCCTGGCAGGCTACCCTCACTCTGCTTCCTTTCTTGTGTTCCAGGATTTAGTCCAGCTCTCCCCCTTCCTCTGATGCCTGCTATGCTCCTTAGAAATGCCCCTCATCCCAGCCTTCCCTATGCTGTACTCCAAGATCCCCTGCCATGACATGCTCCAGGACCAAGTCACCAGGAGTGCCACCTCTTTAGGGGTCCCTGGCTGCCTTTCTCTGCAAATGCTGATGCCTTTTTCTAAGCTATTAGTGCTATTATTATTACTGATAAACCACAACCTGATCCACATCTAGTGCTTCTGTCCCATCGACTTGCCAACACTGACAGAGGCCAAACAACCATCCACTAGGCAGTGGTTATGATGTAAGCCTGGGACTTGAAAGACCTTTGTGCTAATTCTGATTCTGCTGCTGACTTCCTGCATAGCCTTAGGCAAGTTACCTTGTCTCCCTACCCTGATTCTCAGCACTACTGAGGTGCTTCATTCTTAAAGGGAGTTACCTTTAAGGATCTGGACTGTTGTACTTGTTTCCTAGTCAGGAAATGAAGGCAGTAATAGTTCCCTACCTGGTAAGGGCGTTGTGGAGTCTGAGCCCTCTGTAGTCACTTATTTTTGACTACAGAAAAACACTACAGTAATTCTTCTGTTTCAAAGAATGCAGAAAGATCAAGAACCACAACAGGTCAGATTGGTTTTAACACTGGGGATTCCTATTCAAAATCTCTGGGTTTATCTGTTTCTGTGGCAGAGGTGCTGGCATGAAGTGCAGCATGTCCCTGTTGCCCTCAGGGAGCCACAGACAAGGGGCTGAAGGCAGAATCTGCTAGGTGGTCTCCAAGGCAGGGCAGAGTGATGGAAGGCTACAGGGCAGCGTTAGGGAACTAGGATGGTTGTTCTCAAGCTTTTTAGACTCGAGGGACCCTTGGGCAGCCTTGAGGGACCCCTGGGTAGCCTCAAGAGACCCCTGGGGAGACTTGAGGGACCCCTTGGAAACCTCCAGCCCTTCCTTTTCACTTCTGTCAGACTACAGAAAAACAGCAGAGCAGGTCTGTGGTGTTGAAGCCCGCAGAAAGCAAGCCCACAGCCGGGCAGAGCGCCTCTAACACTGCAGATCCCTGCTTGAAAGCTTGGAGGTTTCCCCGTGAATCCTATTTGCACTCCTAGGGTCGCTACACCAGCACCCTCGAGGAGCTCTCAAGGCACCCCAGGGTGCTGCAACCCTTCCTGAATCAGAGACTCGGGGCTGCGGGAGGAAACCCAGGCAGTTCCCTCCTCCCCGCAAGCCCCCCGCAGCCAGGCCCCCGCACAGTCCTCGCCCCCTCCCGGAAACTTCCCGCTCAAGTTAGGGGCGGGAAGGTCACTTTGAGGCGCGGCCGGGCTGCCTGGGCCCTGCGCCAGCGCGCGGGGGAGACACTGACCTTCCACCTTGGTGAGGGTGAGCACGGGGCTGTTGCAGGCGCTGAGCGGGGCCACCCTGGCCGAGTGCTTCTTCATGGCGAGCCCTGGAGCCGCCGCGGGCGCCTACATGCTGCG
>NW_017728943.1:98283720-98317755 GCF_001723895.1 Crocodylus porosus
GCGTGCGAGTGTGTGTATATATGCGTGGATGTGGGTGCGTATATGTATGTGGATGTCTGTGTGCGCGACTGAGGGTATCTGGCCCCGGCCCCCACACGCTGCGGCTGCCGCTGCCACCAGCTGGATTAGTTCCAGCATACACGTGGGTGTGTGCAGGTGCATGTGTGTGTACTTTTGTGCGGGCGGCTGCAGGAGTGTGTGTGGATGTGTGTGTGCAGTGTGTGTTTATGTGCGTGGATCTTCGCGTGTATATGTGGATGTGCATAGGGGGTGTGTGTGTGTGTATGTGTATTGATGTGCAGGAGTTTATTTGCGTGGATCTTTGTGTGTATATGTAGATGTGTACAGGTGCGTGTGTGTGTGTGTGTGTGTGTATATATATGTGTGTGTTATGTGTATGTGCATGGATCTGTGTGTGTGGATGTATATGTGTGTTGATGCGTGTCTGTACATGTGTGTTGTGTGTGGAACTGTGTATATGTGTGTGGGTGTATATGTGTGTGGATGTGTAGACATGTGTGTACATGTGCAGATGTGTGCATGTCTCTTACTAAACCGGGAATAATGGCATGAGCAATACCCCATGTAGGTGCAGGCACAGCTCTGCCCCACTGGACCCACTGGGGGGCCCCTGACTGCTCTGTGGCTACAGGATGTGGGTCCCCCAGGTTGACAGAGGAGCCCTGGCAGTGAGGGCTGGTGCCTGCAGCACCCTGTAGGGGCTCTAGGGGCCAGCGCAAAGCCAGCCCAGCTGGGTACCACCCAGCTCCTGGGGCAGTTCAGCCCTGGGTTTCACAAGGAAGGAAAACAGAAGCATCTGGTTTGCTTTCCCTGAGCCATGGTTCTTTTATTTGCCCACATCAGTCGCTTCTTCCTCTCCTTTCCAAATTAACCAGGCCCAGGGCATGTCTACATGTGTGCTTTAGTATTTATACAGGTGCTCCGGGAGATGGGGAGTGCTTTAATTAGAGCAGCTCGGAGACATCCTGGAGCATCAGACTTCCCACGCTGAAAAATGGTGACCGGGGTGTTTTAACTTCCAGGAGCTGATACAGGGGGATGCTGATACATGTGATGCTGCAGTCCCCTGGAGCACCGTCATTACAGTGTGCTCCCATGTGCTGTAATTACAGTGTGTTGGAACAGCCCCATTGCATGTGTATAGGTATCTTAGCCTATTTTAATGCACATTGAAGTATTATATAAAAGCATGTTTTACTTAATGTAAAATAGGCTAATGTGCATTAAGTGTCACTTTAAAAGCATGCGCTTTAATTAATGCACATTAAGCCAGGCTAATGTGCCTTTTTCTAGTACCTCACAATGGATACCTATACATGAGCAGGGAGGATGCTGCTGCATGCTGTAATAATTAGAGAGGGTCCAAGTGTGGCAATTACCCTGCTCCAGCAGCCTCCAGTGTCTTATAAGTAGTAGCATCCTGGGCTTCAAAATGGTGGTGGGGACCTTGAACTAAAGCTCATTTGAGGAACTTTAGATTAAGGGCCATTTTGAAGCACCAATGCTGATACACAAGATGCTCAGGCACTTTAATTAGAGAGCAGAGCCAGTCTAATTAAAATACTCCTCCTCTCCTAGAGCACATGTACAAGCGCCCCTAGGGCACCCGTGCACATGACCTCATGTGTGCTAACTGGCATGCATGGGAGCAGACTCACTGTGAGCTCACTGGAGTGTGTGTAAAGATGCCCCTAGGTACTAGATTCAAGGTATTAACTGAAGGGAGTTAACGTACGTGTAGAAAGCCCAGTCTTTTTAATCCCTTCTCCATGGAACTTCTCCCCATGTTCTCAGTGCCTTTATTGGCTTGTCTCTGCTCCCTACTTTTCCTGCTAGATCCTTGCTGAAAAGGGCAGGACCAGTAATGCAGATGAGGACACAGCATTCGTTTATACAATGGCATTAAATACCAACAGCAGTAGTCTCTATCCCTTTCTTAGCCCAACCTGACAATTCTTGGTTTTAACCCAGCCCTGCACGAGTACTACCGTGACCCCACACTGACACACACGAGAGCCCAGGTTTGCTCACGGCATGTTGCTGACAGGTAGAAAATTTCCCCCATTATTTTTCAAGCACGTTTTATTGCCCACCCATGTTCGCGGCAGATTTCCCTTGCTTTGTGTGCATGGCACCAAGTCCCAGCGGCAGGGCCGGGACGCTGTAAGCTGCAGGGGAGAACAAGGGGAAACCCCGCACTGCTGCACCCGGCACCAAAGCACGGACCCAGGGGGCTCAGCTCTGAAAAGTGCCCGTCGAGAGCCCTGGCTTCCCACTGACTTGGCTAAAGAGGGCAAGCGTTCAGCACCCTGGAGAGCGACGTCCGGAGGGATGCCTGCAACACGAGCTGCACGTGCTCGCAAGATTTTGGCAAAATCTACCTGCTGCCCCTTGCAGAGGAAACCAGGAAGCTCTCGCCAGTGCACAGCCCTTCTCAACCACGTTTGGGAGATGTGTCAATATGAGCCGTGGGAAGGCATTTCCGATGGATTATTTAACCAAAAGTTGCCCCCAGCTCACCTATTCAGGAAGGCAAGGCGGATCTAGCCTGTCTAGCTGTCTCAGATCGGATGGGCTATTGATCAGTGAGCTACAGGGGCTGATTCACCCTCTCACGGCTCTGCTACAAAGGGCTTGGGGATGAGCTTCATCAAAGAAACGTGTTAGGCTCATTTCAAAGCCCTTCTTCACAGGAGATCGTTCAGCAGCCTAGCATGGTCCAAACGAGAAAGCTCGTATTATTTATCCTGACTGCTGGCATACTCTGATCCAGGCTCAGCCTCGTTCACTTCGTGGGTAGAGAGAGATGTTTTAACGATAAGACTGCTGAGAATTGCATGTCCATTCTCTCCCAAAGAGCCTGGACTAAGACTGCCTTTTTCTCGGTGGCCCAAAGGGGAAATCTAACCCCGCCTGGTTCTTCCAATAGTGATCTTTAAACTTCAGATAAGAATCTTTTACCTGAAGCCCTCTAAGGACTTTTCACAGCACCCCTGCGGCAAGGGTAAACATGAACCTCCCCTCTGTACAGGTGACTAGATTATGGGATGGGAGAAGTCTGATGGCTCAGAGACAGAGAGCAGCTTGCAGCAATCAAGAGAAGCTACAGCTCAGGGCTCTCATTCGCCTGAGTGTTCTGCCCCGTCAGCCCGTCAGACCTGCGCAGTAGGAGCTTACACTACCAAGTCAGAATGGCAAGATTTGCGATCCACCCCCATGCTTATTTTTCCTAGAGGCAAATGACTGTATAGGGCAGGGGAGATCCAGGGGGTAGAAACAGGTGGGTCAAGCCACCCATTGAAGTTAAGGTTTATGTAATCGAGGTTTGAGGTCCTTGATATAACAAATCAAGATAGGAACCTAAACCTTTTCTGTGGGCAGGGTGACCCCACCTCTCCTAGAAGCTGAGCAGACAGGAACACTCTTGGCTGGCATTGCTGAGTCTACCACACAAGGGGTTTTGCAGGCACAGCCCTTTGACTTTTACAGGCTTCTCAGTAGTCAGAGAAGCAGGAGGAGTTCCAAGGTGCTAGGAGTTTACAAGAAGGTCTGAGCTCTCTTACTACTTAGGACTGAGGAACAGAAGTCCTACAGACCCTATGTTAGTCACTGGTGCATCAATTAACACCCTCTCTCCAACTTTGAGACTTGTTTAGGTTTCTGTCTTGATTTGTTATATCAAGAACTTCAAAGCCTGATCACAGTAGCCTAGCCTTATCTTCAATGGGTGGCCTGACCCACCTTTTTCATCCAGGGTTACAGAGGTTTTGCTCATTTCTATTGCTGCAGGAGCACACAGATGTAACAATTACATACCGTAACAGCTGATGCCTGCTCCAAAGGGACAGCTCCTCCTCCCTTGCTGAACTGTGGAAAGTTAACGCCTTAGTCAATACTGCAAAATTTTTGCAGGTAGCATATAGCCACTTTAAGCCAGACTTTCAAATGTATTTAGGAAGCTGGAAATCTAACTGTTCCCTGTGGCATCTTGTGCTATTTCTCATATACCTGCAACAAAGTAAGGCCATCTTATGTGTTTAAAATATTTAACCATCCTTGCAGTAAGAAAACTCTGCATCATTTAAAATGGCATGTTGGATCTGGTGAGTGCATTTAAGGCATGTTTCCTACTTAACCTGCACAGCAGTGCAGCCCCCTTCTCCAAATCTTTAATTTACCCTTTTGCTAGGTTTTATCTAATTTAGGTCAGAAGCAGGAACTTTGTTGAGCACCATGCATATGTATAACATAACTAGGAAACTGTAACAGGAATAGTAAGCTGAAACACTTAGGTTAAAATGTCAAGTCAGTGTTGGAAAGTCACCCATTCCAACAGCAAGGACACAGAAGGGACATCAGCAAGGGGCGGGGCGGGGCTGGGACAAAGCTCGTGAGTTTGGAAAAAAAAGTCTATGGAGGCCTGAGAAAGCATCGATTAACAGCCAAGCTGGGGAACAAGGTTGCTCCTGTGGAAAGAGACATGGTAAAGTGAAGCCAGAATAAAAGCTAGAAGCAGTGGCCACCTATGAGAGGAATTAGGGATAAATCTGTAGAGTTGGATCCTAATTCCTTTCCATGACACTGTTGTTAAGTGCATATGTCTTCACTGAAGTCAAATGACACTTCACCAGTATGAAAAAAAGTGTAACACACAAGAAAATAAAGTCCCAGATTTTTGTCTGCTCTAACTTTTTTGATTGTATACAATAAGGCAGTTTGATTAAATCAAACATACTCAGTTGATAATCCTCCAGTTGAGACACTGCTATTTTTAGTGCACTCATTAACAAGATTGATACTTACTAATTTCTTAAATGCTTGCTCCACCCCTCAAAGCAGTATTGTTGTGCTTAGCATTTTCAAAAGAAACAGAACATTGACTTTTATGTGTGTAACCAATTTCGTAGCAGGCTACATTTCATGCCAAAATTAAATAAATCTTTAAATAGCCAAGCATATGCCTGAATATCAGAACAGGGAACCTTTTTCTTTTCTGTTCACAGTCTGTGCAAGACTGGATCATAATTTTTTTAGTTTACATGAAGTTATGTGCTGTATAGTCTTCTCAAATAATTACTACCCTTGTATCATGCATATGAGCAGATGTATTTGAAATCTGACTAGTTTCAGTGAGGTCTGATGGGTTTGGTGGTTACCTGGTTTCAGTGCTCTGACTGGATAAAAATACCTGTTAAGAGAAGACTCCCAATATAAATCCTAGCAATTAGAAGGACATTTATTTTTCTGAAAATATTCTGAAATATGCATTTTAAAAATCACTGCTTTGGCAGATTTCACCACTCGCACAACTCCCCCCCCAGAGTTTTCACATTCACACATGTAGTATAATAGCCTACATATGTTTATCAAATAACATGGTTTGTCTCATGCAGTGCACTAAATGCTCACATGGAAACTATGTAGGTGAAGTTAAACCACCATGACACACCAAAATGAATGCACACAGAAGAATGATAAAAGATTAAAACACCTAATCCCCTGTAAGGAAACATTTTTCACAGAATGATCACTGCATTTTTGATCTCATGGTTCTTATACTTGAAGGAAAATCAACAAAATACCTTCAGAATGTGAGCCTGGGAGCAAAAATTCATAACTTTACTGGACACTAAACATCATGGACTAAACCACGAGTGGCCAATCTGCAGAATGAGTGGCACCCAGGAGATCAGGGAGGGGATGGACAGCATAGCTACAGATATGTCAGGAAGCAGAAAGGAAAGCAGCAGATGGTGTAGAAGAAAGGGATCAGAGTGGTAATCAAGGAGGGTGAAGGGATAATTTGTGGAAGGGATGCCAAAAAGTTGTCCACCCTGGACTAAACAGAGGTGATAGTTTCATGACTAATTATAATTAGGGGTCTATTTAATACGTGGTTTTGTAGTTTTCGTGGAAATTGTAAAAAATGGTATTGTCTGCAATCACCAGGAAATGTTGCATTGTCTGTGTTTTTCCATGAAATCAAGCTAAAAAAAGCCCCCCACTGTCTTATTCATATAACACTGTTTTAGAATGTATTGTTGGAAACATTGGGACAAAGACAATATGACAATCACTGTAGCCACAGATCACATGATTAAGAGTTAATAAGTGCTGGTTATGTATATGCCTCTTTGCCAATCAGCGGCAAGGGGTGGGGTGCCAGGAAATGCCCACAAAATTGCCTCTTTGTGCTGCAACTAGATTTGCACATGTGCAACTAAAAGCGTAATTTTATCAGAGGTCATGAATTAATTCACATCTAAAACGGAATGTTTTGCTCTATTAACTAAATAAATTTACTAGCATTTCTTTGAATCATAAAAAATAAGAGTTAGAAAGGACCTCAGGATATCATATAGTCCAACCCCTTGCTCAAACCAGGACCATCCCCAACTAGATCATCCCAGTCAAAGCTTTGTCTAGCTGGATTTTGAAAAATGTCAAAGATGGAGATTCTATAACCTCTCTCGGTAACCTGTTCCAGTGCTTTACTACCCTCCTCATGAGAGTTTTTCCTAATATTTAACCTAAACTTCCCTTGCTGCAACTTGAGACAACTGCTTCTTGTTCTGTCATCTGCCAAAACTGCAGTGTTGTGCTTATAGGAATCCTTATAATGTCACAGATGAGACTGAAGAAAAAAGACAGATCTTTCAGTTATAAGTACTTCAGATAAACAATCCTCTCTTCCTTCAGATTCCTAAATCTTTTCAGACATCTTGAACAAAAAGATGCTGTTACAGAGATGGTCTACTGAATAACTGTTGATTTTAGTAGATGTGCAAAAAAAAAAAAAAAAAAAAAAAATCACAGCTGAGGAACATCCTCTGGGATGGGGAAAGGTAGTGGCTACAGGGGAAGATGTGTGCTGTCTCCTAAATCACTCTTGTGCTTTAGCAGTTGACTGTGGCATGACTTGCACCCTCTTCAAATATACAAGTTCGGTACGGTGTGTAGGCAGCACACCGGTTCAGACTGAAGCAACAGTAAATTAAACAATGCTACTTCGTTCATCTACATACTCTTAGTCAGTTTTTTGGGAAAAAAAGAGAAGCTTCTTGAATGCTGCTGCTGCATGCTTCAAACATGCAGTTACCAGCTCAAATACACACATATGGGGGGCTTGTAGACATGAAAGGAAGCTGCTCTGATGCGCTGAAATTACACAACATCGGAGCAATACCAATTACCATGCTCCAGCAGCCTCCATGTCTTGTGTTATTCAGCACCCCCGTGCTTCAAAATGGTGGTGAAGGTGCTTTAACAAAAGCTCATTGAACGAGCTCTTGTTAAAGCACCTCTCATACTCTTTTGAAGTGTGAGGATGCTGAACACACGAGATGCTACAGGCACTTTAATTAAAGCGCTCCCCACCCTCAAAGCACACATAATGATGCCTCTAGTGACTGGGTTACAAGAACCTAGGGCTCAAAGCACATAGCTGTAGGCCCCATTAACTTAAGCAGAATTTTAACTGGTAAAAGCAAAACTACAAGGCAGCTTTTCCTCCTCAGTCAGTAAAAGCTAAGATTTATCTCTACATTTACTAGAAATGTATCTGTATTTGGGAATCTTGTATATTTTAATTTTTTACAGAATCACAGAGAAGAGATTAGTGAGATGTCATCTAGGCCACCCCTGTGCCCCAAGCCAGAGCCCACTATAGCTAAATCATTCCTGACAGATGTTTGTCTACCCTTTAAAACCTCCAATGATGGAGATTCCACAGCCTCTCTAGGTAAATCTATTCTGGTGTCTAGAAAAAATTCCATTTATATCTCTTCACACTAGAAAGCATGTACAGAGTGTATAACTTCTTCAGCAATCAAATATTTTACTCATCTCATGAAGTGATGGGCCCCTCAAACCAATATGAAATACCTACTGCTGACAATTTATAAATAACATTTATGCAAGTCTATTTTTAAATAATAGGAACACACAGCTTTTTATACATGCATATCAGATGAATCAACCACTCCATGAATCACCTCTAGGCAAAATTTTTGGCACATGTTTTATAATAGGCTACTATGCTTACTTTGTAGCAGCAAATAAGATTGATAACGTTAGCACAAGCTGCAAAGCACGACTCCAAGATCATCACAGTACATTTTAAACCATTTTTTAAGTACCAATAATGAGATGGCTCCTTATAAAGACTTTTTGTTGTGTGTCAGTAGTGCCTCACATCAGCACTTGAGTCTGTGGGTTTAGTTCCCAGAGGACTAGCCATCTACAAGCCTCTGACTATTACACACAACTCTAAGATATCCTTCACAGCTATGCAGGAGAACTTCAGAAAAAATTAGAAAACATCTTCTTCACCTAACCTACTCAAAAAGAGATTAGCTCAGGAAGGAAATCACCACATGCTACAGCAACTTCAAAGAGAAAAATCCAGACATCTTTCCTCATGGGCAACTGGTGAGTCCCGAGTCTGGGGGGGCACCTGCAGAAGCCACCAGCTGCGTTGGTGGTGGGGCCGGAGCTGGCGAGCATCCACAGACACTGGTGGGGGCAGAGCTGGTGAGCTTCTGCAGATGCTGGTGTTGGGGACAGCTCTGTTGGGGGCACGTCAAGCTCTCACAGATGCCACCAGCCCCACCCCGTGCCCTCCCTATGCATTGCCTATATCTTTCCTAATATTATACCATGTACAGAAAGAAAGAGACTACCAAAGTTATTCTACAATATCCAACCAACCTAAAACGAAGAAATGGAACAAATGACTCCCAATCACAAAACAACCATCAGAGAAACAACACTAACACCTTACAACATTCCAGCCTCAGACATGATGAATCTGAAAGCAGCAACCAACCCTCAAATATCCACGCACACACTTATCGAAGCTGAAAAATCTGTACTCTAAAGGCCTGAATTTCTGTCCAGAAAAATACCTTAATAAAAGACTTCAATGTAGAGAACTAGAAGAATTCTTCCAACGCCTCCACCTTAAGGAATATTTCCACAGTCAAAATGAATCAATCTCCAACAATTCATCCTCTGACAACACTGAGGAAAAGATCAACCCCTCTGAACATCAGACTGGACACCTCACAGTGGATGAAACGCTAACCTTGACTGCTATATTGACTGCTTCAGGGAAAGAATGAACACTAAAATAATGAACAACACACACCATCATAATGATCTCTCCATAGAATCTCTAAGATTTAACCACAAAATGGTAATAAAACTAGCAGATAAAGGAGGAGCATAGTCATCTTTAACCATGAAGACTACTTATAAGATGCCAACAGACAACTCTCTGACACCACCTACTACAAAAAAAACTACAGAAAGATCCTACTCCTGTTTTCACCTTGAAACTCAAAACTACCATCAAATCATTTCCATCAGAATTACAAGAAAAGCTACAGGCCTTGATCCCCACCACTACCTAACCCAGGGACTTTTTACATGCTCCCTAAAATCCACAAACAAGAGAACCCTGGCAGACCTATCATATCCAATCATGCAACCCTGACTGAAGAAATATCAGGTTTCATCAAATCAATCCTAAAACTGCTTGTCATTCAAAGAGCAAGTTTTGTCCAAGACACAGCAGACTTTCTACAAAAATTTAAAAACACAGACCACCTTCCCAGCAAAGCAGAATCCCTCTAAGGTGTGTGCATGTGTGGCCACACACAAGCAAAAATCTTGCTGTGCACAAACTTTTTTAGGCTGCGCACCTGCCCAGAGAGGAGCTGGGCGCGGAGTGCAGTAGAGGCACTGGGGCCAGCATGGGACACTTACCAAAGGTAAGCTCTTCACTCCATGGCAGGCAGCGGCTCCTCCAAGGTGGGCTGGGGGCTGGGGGTGGGGGCTAGCATAGGCTACAGGGAACTGCTCCACACCCCTGCATCACCTTGGGGAGCAAGGAAGCACTTGGCATCAGGGCTGGGGAGCAAAGCATTCCCCTGGAGCCAGCGGAGTCCATGGAGCAGTTTCCAGCCCCTGTCCCCGCCTCACCATGCCTCTAGGAGTGAGGAGGCACATGGCATCAGGGCTGGGAAGTGGAGCAGTTCCCTGGAGCTGGCATAGCCCACGCCAGCCCCCATTTGTACCCAAGTGTGTGTACCTACCAACCTACGCTGATGCACACTGTGGTTGTCTAAACTTCAACACAGAGGTACAAGAGCTCAAAGGGGAAGTACTGACAAGATACCAATACTTCCTCCCAGAAATATATACCGTTTGAGAATACAGAGGTGAACAGGATGAGAAACTCAGTAATCACAAGTGATCAGCTGATTTTTTTTCTCCCCAGTCTGATATCCACATTAATGGCATTAATCTGGACATTCAAAGTGAAGGGAAACCCATGATACACAAATGGGATCAGCAAATACTTTAAATGATGAGATACTTTTAATGAGAGCAGAGCTATTGATGAACCAGTTCCAGACCACATTTCAGGTGCCTGTCTTATGCTCTTGTCTTACCCTAATTCAGTGGCGCTCAACCTCCAGGCTACAGAGCTGGGTCACCTGGCCTGCGGGATCCCTAAAGGTCTGGAAGTTTGATGGCAGGGGAATCACGGTACTGTTAATACAATTACACTGTCCTTAGGGACACTTACTGGTGGACCACGCCGAAAGGGGGAGGTGGGACCGAAGCCACGCTCACGGACCTCTACTCCTTCGAGGGAACATTCCCAGCAACACCCTCCTAGCCACCATGGATGTTACCACTTTATATACCAACATCCCACGGCAGGATAGCATCCAAACCTGCCTTACATACTTACAAGAGCAAAATGACAACTCAGAGTACAAACCCAAAGATATTACTGACCTTATACACTTCATCTTCACACACAATAACTTCACTTTCAATAACAAACACTTCCTCCAGACCATGGGCATGGCTATGGGCATTAAAATGGCCCCCACAGTATACAAACCTTTTGAGTCACTTGGAAGAATAATTCCTCAAGGACCATCAAACCCTTGCTATACTTAAGATATATCAATGATATCTTCATCATTTGGACTGAAAACTTGCATCTCTGATTGAATTTCTGATGGAATTCAACAATCATCACCCCTCCATCATACTACCTCTTGAATACTGCAGCATCAACATGATGATCAATATCCAGAATGGTAAAATACAGACCACAATATACAAGAAACCCATGGACCAACATACATATCTGCACAGAACCAGCAATCACCCTGAACACACCAAGAAAGCTGTAATATACAGCCAAGCCCTCAGATACCACTAAATTTGCCATATAGGAAGCAAAGTGGCTCATATACCATCCACACCCATGCTGCAGTCTTCTATGTATGGGCAGGGAAAAGAAATGGCATCAGGGGCTCCCACATACACTGGTGAACCCAAATTCTTTGGGTGCCATTTACAACCAGTATAATTGAGAATAGGTGAACAATCCTTTAATTCCCTGCTATGGACAGGACTGGCCCTTGGAACAAAGGGGAGAACAAAGATGATATATGGCCACCTTTGAATTCCCACCCATCCTTCCTTCAGCTGTGCTGCTGCTAGCAGGAGGCCCGTTTGCAAATCTGGAACTATGGGTCATTCCCACCAGATAGGGAAATGTCTTCATCTTTCTCTCTTTTTCTCTCTCCTTTCCACAAGCTTCAGCTCTGTAATTTAAGTTAAACTTTCCATAGCACAGAAAAAGGGGACAGGCAGATAGTATATCCTTTGGTATCCCCCTGAACTGTGCATAAAACATGACTACAGTTCTGATTCAGGGTCTTGGTGACATTAAAAAAGCACTTCAGTTCTGTTCTCAGTTAATAACAAGTACAAATACTATCTGGAACTTGCAGCCCAAGCCAGGTGAAAAAAAATGGTAGAGAATGCCAAAGATCTATTTGGAGGAATGAAAACCTTAAACAGAAAACCGAGAATAAGTAGAACATTTACAACAGATGGGAAAAAAAGAGATCGAGCAGTAAGAAAAAAAAACAATCTTTCAGCAGTAAGGAAGTTAAAGAATGAAGTGAGACTGGCCAAAAGTTTTGTGGAACTGGACCTTGCAAAGGCTATAACAATGAACAACAATACTTCAATTATGTAAATAAAAAGAGAACTAAACACTGAAGTTGGGGTGGAGACTATGGATAAACTAGGTAAGACCCAGGTACAAAATTAATACTTTGTGTCAGTCTCCAGTAAGAATGAAGATGTAAATGATGACAATGGTAAGTTATCTAATAGAAATAAGGATATGATAACAGAAAATAACACTTAGATTGCTTTCTATGAAGAACTTGGGGGGTCCAGATGATCTCATTTGCAGAATATTGAAAGAAATTATACATAAAACAGCAATTCTTGTAATCATGGGTTTACAATGAGTCTGTCAATGCAGGGATAATACCCTACACTGGGGAAGAGCTAAAGAAGTCCCCAGAACTTCTACTATAAGGGGGTTATTCTTAATTTACAGGCAATGGAAGAAAAGAGGGAGGTCAGTATATTGCTTGATCATAAGACGACCATGAACTGCCAGCATGGCATGCCTGAAAAAAGGGCTAGTGCAAATCTAGGGTGTATTAGGCAGGGTATGTTTAGTATAAATTGGAAAGTTTTATATTACTGTAGTAGGTATTGGACTCTATTTAGAATACTGTGTACAGTTTTATTTATATATATTCAAAACAAGATTAACTTAAGCAGGAAAAGGTGCAGGGAATGGTCACTAGGAAGGTTAGAAGAATGAAGAAACTATGTTATAAGCCAGGGGTGGGAAAAATACAGCTGGCAGGCTGGATCCAGCCCATGGAGGGGCTTTGTCCACCTATGGCGGGTCTCTCCGTCCTGCCTAGCCCAGGTATTGTTCCATGGTGGCATGTCCTGCTGCCCTCTGGGCAGGCAGCAGGGCTGAGGCAGCTCCGCAGCTGGACTGCCCTGCTCACTGCTACCCTACCACACACACGCACCGCGAGCCATGCTCCACCTCCACACACCCCACAAACCCTAAAGCCACCCACACATCCCCACAAATACATCCCCCACAAACCCCCATACCCACCCACATCCACACATACTCCCACACCCCACAGCCACCACAAACCCCATATGTCCCCACACTCCTCCACATGCCCTACAATATACAAGAGTAAGACTTCACAATATACAAGAGTAACACTTCATTTTGAGCTATTATACAATCACTTCTGTATACATGACAGATGTTAGATTTTTAGTATAGAATTTGTTTGTTTTTTTCCTGGTTCTAAGATGGCAAACCCCTTTCCTAAAAGGAGTACTTCTGGGGCAAGGGCAGGGACTTTCATTGACAAAGGTCAGAGGTTAGGGGCTGGGACTTCTGGTACCCAGGTGGTGACCGGGGGCAGGGCACTTGTCAAGGGGTGGGGCTACCCTTGTGGGCTTTGACAGCTCACCAAAACTCATGAAGCGGCCCTCCAGCTGAAATAATTGCCCACCCCTGTTAAAGCGATTAAAAGAGCTTAGCTTATTTAGCTGATGAAAATGAAGGTTGAGAAGGGATACCTTTACTTTTTATAAATACTGTTAGGGAATTAATATTAGAGAAAAAGAGGTAGTTACATTAATAGACAATAATAGCATAAGAATAATGAGTACAATCTGGTCATATATACATTTGGACAGGAAATTGAAAGAATCAACTATTTGAGGAATTAAGTTCTGAAGTGGTCTTCCAAATAAATCAGATGGGTCAAAGAACCTGAACCAGCTCCTTCAAGATGGAGCTTGATTAGTTTACGGAAAAGAAAGTATGATAAATATGACAGGACTGTCATGGGAATAGCAATGAGAATAGCAGCATGTAGTTTTCATTGTCTAGGTATCCCATGGAGACTATCCCTAACTCATTTCTCTGTAGCACGGACCCAAGTGCATTTCCTACGATCATCTGGGCATATTTTACCTAACAAATTCTATTGTACTGGCCAATACACTGGTGGTGCCTTTTCTTTTCTTGCTGTCTTGTGGCATGTCGTACATTCTCTTTACTGGCTTTGTGGGTGTGATGTGCAAGATAGAACTAGAGAGGATGCACTTTTCAACCCTTTAGCACAAATGGTTGCCTATGAATGAAGAAGGCCAAACTCAGTGGTCTGGGAGGTGTGCTTCGCTGCTCTTATAATACAGTCTGAAATTTTTGCAGATAAGCATCAAGTCCTATTTTCTCCCCAGAGCTTTGAACCCCCTCAACAAAGCACTCAACAGTAATAAACCATTTTATAAATCTCTATAAGCTGATTAACAGAATATATGTCTACAAATATACAATCACATGAATATTTCATTTCACTCCAATCACTTTAATTAATAATTAGTTATAATAAATAGTAATAGTTTTGGTTACTGAATACTAATAATTAAGAAATAAATTGCTCCTCAGCTTATTGCAGGGCTGTCCAACTGCAGCCCCTGAGGGGTTAACCTGAGGCCCTTGTGCTCCCAGTTTGGGTGATGCTTCCCCCATTGCTTCAGCTGTTGCTGCCACAGGAGTCTCACGGCTCCACCTGCTACCACTGCCTGCCTCTGCCCCTGGGGATAGGGCGACAGTCTGCAGGGCTAAGGGCAGGCAGCTGGCAAGGGCCTGGGAACCACATGTGGCATTCCAGCATGGTGCATTGAGGGGTGGCATGTCCACTGTGTGTCACAGTGGTGGGGGGAGAAGGTCATATGGCATGGTGTGATATATAATTATTAACCTTAATTAGGTGGGAGGCTGCCCATTTCTTGCCCCGATGCTGAGGGGCACCATCTGCAGCTCTGTTCCTCTCCTACACCGCAGCCTCACAGATGGCACCCACAGTTGTTAACATCACTGGCCCCACTCTGGCCCCCAGAATCCTCCAGTCCACACCCCTACAAGATCCCTCCATTCAGGCAGCCTATTCCACACTCATTCTGGGCTGCCTAGCTCCCTGAACAGTTCCCCCTGTCAGGTATGGTCTTGGCCCCAGCACTGACCAGTCGAGGGTTTTCAAGTCAGGTCTATGAGCCTCTAGCTCCCTCTCTAACTTGGGTCCACCTTTTTGACCCTTCTATGGGGTAACCCACCTGGTTGTGGGAGCTAGGGTTATTAAGGTGCCCCAACCCACCTTTCACCGGGGTGGTAACTGGCCTGGTATTTCCTGGGGACTCCTGCACCACTGGGAGTCCCACCAGACTACCCACTCCCAGTAGGGTACAGTTTTAGGTCATGCCCAGAGAGCCTCCAAACCATCCCCTACAGCTCCTGCCCTTACCTCCAGGATGTTGCAAACAGTCTTGCAGCCAAGCAATATTACTGCCTGGCCTGTCAGCAGGGAACTGCTCTGTTTATATGGGTGGCCTAAAATGGCCACCCATAAAATGGATCTAAAATGGCAGCCACATCAAGCACCTGCTGGTTGCTTGGCTCAGTCCTTAAAGTGACGGGCACCAGCAGTGCCCTGCCACAGGCACCTTTCCAGGTCTAACCCTCACATGAAAGTATTACAGGGAGGAACAAGAAAGACAAAACTAACGTGCAGATTTATATCTAGCTACAAGGCAGGCTCAACAAACAGTGCTACCTAGGCCACAGGTGATGTTGCCTTTAATTGCTGCACAGCAATCAGATATTGCACACTGAAAGGTGCTTTAAAAACAACTTAGAAAAGTACACACTCTCCAGAGTTCAAGATTATAAATGATATTGATAAGGCTCCTCATGATTTAAGGAAGCCTCCAAGGGGATTTCAGTGGCAGTTCCAGGATTAAAGGTCTTCTAAGATCAGGCCCTAGTGGATCAGAGACTCAACATAGATATTTTAGCTTAGGAGGCACCCTTAGTGGCTAGGCTTGTGACAAGATCTCTCTAACCAAAGATAGGTAAAGACAACTGCTTTTCCTGTTAGGAAGACCTACTTAATATAGCTTCTGCCATTCCAGTATTCAACTGCAGTACTTGTTCATATAAAAAGAACTGCCAGAAGGGAGTGAGTGCCAGAGGGTCAGTAGGCAGACATGTTTTTTTGGGTAAATCTGATATCTTTTATTAGACCAACTCAAATAGTTGGAAAAATTCTTCTTAGCAAGCTTTCAGGCACAAACACCCTTTGTTAGGCTGATGAAGCATCTGCAGATGGTCTGTGCTCTTCCTGGATGGAGTGGTAAAGCAGCCAGAGCCCAGTAATTAATATTACACAAATATTAAACAATATTACTGTGTCTTGTTGTCATGTATGCTGAAACCAACCTGATATGGATGCATGACAATACTCCAGAGGCTGCAAGCAGATAGAAACAATATTCCCTAATACACACTGGAAAAAAGTAAGGGTATAAAATACAAAACAGATGACATTTGCTGCTACAGACTGGCTTTGCTTGGACAGATAGGATACAGTTCAATCTAGGACAGTGTCCAGGGAAGGATTCATGCATTTCAGCTGGTCCAAAGTTGTTTTATTCATTTAAAGTTGTAAAAAACTGTTGTGACAAAGCCTGCAGTTTACATGCCCTGAACTATCAAGTGCATTAAGTACATTTATTGCACACCAGTGTATATAAATTTAAGGATAAGTTGGTATATCTATCTAAGCATTTTTACTGGCCTCCTTACCCAAGGATCTAAGTACCTTTTATGCTGTTTGTTATGTGTTCCCTGTAGGAAAATCATATGCTGTAGGAACATTTCTATCAAGGTACTTAAGTGACACTCATCCAGGAAACACCACTACATTTTGTGATTCATAGCTACTGATATACTCCCTGGATCCATGTTTGTATATATCTGAACAGAAAAATAAGAACATACAATAAATACCTGAAGTAGCCTCCAAGATATGATGGTAACTAGCTTTTAGAATGGTGCAGCTTTCCTTCCAGAACCTCTCTAAATCCTTTCAATATTCAGATTTTGGGCTCAATGAAAAGCAAAGCCAAAGTATTCAGCCTTTTACCAATCTGAAAGACAGATGGTTCATCTAGCTTCACAATCAGCTCACTAGCCATCTGAATTTGGACTCTCAGAATTGTAATGCCGTCCACCCAATATAACCTGTGTACAGTGGATCCAAGTGTAGCAAACCTCTGGAAGGTGAAGTAGAATTCGACCCCAGAATGATCTGCACACATTACTGTATTATTTATTGTTTATGTTAACATTGTGCCCAGAAGTACAACAACACGTGCTGGGGACTGTACAAAGAGAAAAGAGCAGACCTGAGGTCTTTGGGATAGATACTAATTTAAAACAAGATGGAACAAGAGGAAAAGAAACAATGAGGGTAGCAGTGATAAGAAACCATGTTTATGCAGATGAGCTTTGTCCATGAATAGCTTGGTCTGAGTCTCAGGGTTTTTTGTTTTAGTTTGAAAAACAAAGATGAGATTCTCAAAAGCATGCAAGTAGGTTAGAGCCAATAAATCAAATGCACTTGTGCCCATAAATCACCTAAAGAATTCTGGAAAAAAATATCATCAGTAAGTAATATTAGATTGGAAATGCTGTCTGGCCTATCCATATAGTTATTCAGATTATCATGAAACTGTAAGCAGAGTGAAGCCATTCTGTTAAAAATAAGATGACTCCTCTAATGAGGTTCCATTTCCTTTGCTTGTATTATGTATTTTGCTTTTGCTTGTTTAGAAACCTGTCATCAAATTAAGAGCCAAATCCTGCCAATATTTATTACCAAGCACTCAAGAGTGGCCAAGTGCTGCCTTCCAACTGGTCACTACAATTAAGAATGGTTCTTTTTATCAAGTAGCATTTTAAATGAATGGAAGCTGGGAATGGCGGTCTGGAAACAAACCTGGAGAAAATGTGATCTGTGTTCTGTTCATGGTTCTCTCAAAGGAAGATAAGAAACCTTGGAGCAGCCTTTTAACCTTTTCATTTCCCTGTATGTAAAATGTGAATAATGATATGCACTTGCTCCACCTGGACATTGTCAAGCTTAGAGAGCTCAGATGCTCTTGAATGAATATGTTATAACAGCGTAGGGCATTATTATACATAAGAAAATAAGTCTCTCCTGCTTTACTGAATCTATTTTATCTATCATAAGCTTTACCCCATTTAACTGACACTTAATGTTTTATTACTAAAAGCCTAAATCCCTGAAAAGCAGGAGGATTATAGTCAAAATCCCATTCTTTAAAAAAATGGCCCTTTGTAGACAGCAGGATAATACAGCTGCTCAAAGGTATATTATTTGCCAATGTTTTGATGCAAATGATGCTGTCCAAATAATGACATTCTAACTGATCGGTTTAGAAGACATCTTGAGTGAAAATACTTATTTTAATTTCATCATGTTCTTAATTGCCTTCATTCCTCCTCCAGTATAATTTTGCCATAGCTTGTCTTTAATTGGACAAAATCTATTTCATTCTTCATCCCTAACCAGAGAGTTACAAATGAAACCTGTTTGCCACCTAAAATTCCAATTCTGATATTTAGGAAATCAACCGGCACCACTAGAATTAGCATTCAGTGACTAATGTTTATTTCAGATGTCCCTAATTATGTCATTGATACTTCATTTCCTCTTCATCAGCACATAAATCTTTCTTCTCATGCCATTCTATTCAAAGTGGAAAAAGTTCATAAATTACATACAAATTACAACAGGATTCTCATGCTCCTAACAATGTAATATGCTTGTATTTTGAATAGAGATGCTATATATGTAGGTACAGATGATCCTTTTCTATTCAAAGAGTGTTTTATTCAGGTTTTTGTTCTTTAATCATTTCCATTTCCACATGTGCAGTTAAATTAATTATTAAAGTACACTGCTATCCTGACCAATCAATTTATGCATTTCAAACCATTTCTACTCAATGAAAGACAGTCATTCAATGCCACTGAAGATCCTACAATAGTGTTATAAAAAATAGGATGAAAGTCCCTAAATTCTGGCAAAATTCCTATGCAGATCATTACATGTGGCCTATTGTACTTATAGTTATTTATACCTACTTGTCCCTTGGGTATTTCCACTGACAAAGCTATTCTTTCCTTCCCAAAACTGCTGTCATGTTGTATAACTGTTACATTTCCAGTTCAAAGATGACTGTAAAAAGCCGAGGAATTAGTATATGTGGTCAGCAAATTCCTTGGGATCCTTTGGTATGAAAGACTTTAATTAACAGGGTATTACTCAGGGAAGGCACTCTCAGGGAGGCCAGAAGAAATGCCCTCAAGTCATCCTTGAAACATTTCATCGTCAACCCAAAGTCCTGGGAAGATCTCACTCATGATTGTTCCACTGGAGAAGCCTCATCCATACTGGAGCTACCATATATGAGCAGAACTGCTGAGATGCAAACAGTATAAATCTAGCAACAGCAGCATGTTCACTGTTGATCAAGCAACCTGAAGTGGCATCTCTTGCTCTGTGTGCCATAGTTCAAAACACAAATTGGCCTGATCAGCCAGTCATGTGTTCACAAACTACACCAACCAGTGATGTCATAGTCATCTTTGAATTCGAAGGACAAACAACAACATTACTTAGAGCAGGGGTGCACAACTCATTTAGCTTTGCAGTTACACAACAGATTTAGCAGGCCAGATCCAGACCACAGGGCTTCTTATGGGCATGGCAACACCCTCCAGTGGTTAGGTGGCAGCCTGATGCTGCAGTTGCAGAACCCAGGGGGTGAACACTGCTGCTGCTTGCCCCCCCTTTTTTAGTCACCAACAGTAACTAAAGGCTCTAGATTCAGTAGGGGGCAATGGAGTGGCGGGGGTAAGCCCTATGTGGTGGAATTTAACCACTCAGTCTGCAGACCACTAGTTGAACAACTCTGATTACATTTAAGACATTGGGACTTAAGTGATGCACAACCCTTCTACTGGCCCCTGGCCTTAGGAATCAATCCTCCCATATAACAATCTGTTTCTGTACAAGCCCACATGAAATTCTGCCTGTAATGCTAGAAAGGTTGTCACTACATAGAAAATTAATGTCACATTGCCTGGGACTGCTCCAAATGTGAAGGAAGGTTAGGAAGTACAGCCTGAAGGAAGAGACCAGCCTGATGTTACTAGGGATGAATACATGAGTGCTGAATTATCACGCAGGTTAGAAATCAGGTAGGCCAAGGCAGATACTGAGATGCAATGAGCAAGGTATGTAAAAGGCAACAAGTATGTCTGTAAGTAAGAGAAAGACCAAGGAAAGTGTAAGTGTCTTACTGAATACAAGAGGCAATTTAGAGATTCATGATATAGAGAAGCCTGAAATATTTAATCCTTTTTTACTTTAGCCTACATGAATAAGATTGGCTAGTCAGATGACAAGCATATTTGGCAGAATGGACAGGGGAGGAGATAATCAGACTAGAGTAAGGAAAGAACAGATTTGAGATTACTTAGAGAAGCTGGATGTTTTCAAGTCAGCAGGGCCAGACAAGTTGTATCTTCAGTTAACTCAAGGAGTTGGCTGAGGTAATTAGAGCCACTGGCTATTACCTTTGAGGAGAGAGAAATAATTAGCTATGTTAGTCTAAAGTCAGGCAGAAGGCAGAATAGATTTGCACTTTATATACTAACTAAATCAGAGATGTGTACATTTTAGCAAGAAGCAGCTTACTTTATCAGATGCTAAGAAGGTCCAATAAAGTAAGTGGCTGCTTGCAAAAGCTTATGCATGTCTGATTTACTTAGGTCTTTAAGGCACAAAGCTATCCTGCCTATTATCTTTGATAACCCTTGGAGATCAGATGAGGTTCTGAACAACAAAAAAGAAGGTAATGTTGTACCCATCACCAAGAAAGGGCAGGAGGATGATCCAGGGAATTACAAACCAGTCAGTTTGACCATCATACCTGAAAAAGAGGTCATCTCGGCATATATTTTTAAGCACCTACAAGTTAACAAAATGATCAGTAATAGCCAATCTGGATTTGTTAAGATAAAGTCACACCTGACCAAATTGAATTTCTTCCATGACAAGGTGGAAGGCTGTGGATGGTGGTAAGAGTAGTGGATGTGATATCTCAGGTTTAGTAAAGTTCTTGACACTGTCTTCCAGAATATTTTAATTAGTGGACTAAGGTAATGCATTCTAGATGAAAGTACTGTAAGGAGGACACAACTGGTTGGATCATTGTACTTAGTGAGCAGTCATCAGTTGGGGTGCTGGGAGGAGGTATCAGATGGAGTTGTCCTTGATCTGATAATATCTCCATAATGCTTTGGAAGATGGAGTGCACACTTAACAAATTTGCAGATGACACCCAGCTGGGTGGAGTTGCAGACACTTTTGGAGGACAGGATTAGGAGAAATAGTCCAAAATTAATCAAATGAAAATTCAATAGGGCAGTTTTTATGTCCTGCATTTAGGACAGAACTACAGGCAAAAATGAAGACTGGGGAATGATTGGCTAGGTTGCACTTCTGTATAAAAAGACTTGGGGGTTACAGTAGTCTGTAAGCTGCATATGAGTCAACAGTGTGCTCTTGTTCCAAAAAAGGCCAATGTCATACTGTGCTATTACCTAAAGTGTATAAAGAAGGCAGAGATAGACCATTCTCTATGGCCACAGGGTACAAGACAAGGATTTTAAACTGCAAGAATGGAAATTCAGGTTGGATATTAGGAATATCCAAGGGTAAATTTAGACATGTGATGCCAGATTTTTTCAGGAATATGTTAATCAATTTCTTAACACTTTGCATTAAGATAACTTCTTGCTTGGCTAAAGTTAGACATACAACAACAGCTTGTTTAGAATTTTTATTTCACCACTCTGGCTCCAAAAAGGCCATCCAGACATGTTGCTGACCAGAATAAGACAAATGGAGCAATTTGCTGCTTCTGTTAGGAAAACAGCTGAGTCTTTTGATGAAAGATGAACCAAGCAGTGTGATATAATTTTTTTTTATATAAACATTACACTATTCTGTATAGACACATATTCTCTGCAGTCCTCCAAACTAGTGCAAAGTAAGGGTCACACACTGTCAAATCAGATAGGTCTTGTTTCTCAATACACTTTGGAGAGATTGTGCAAGGTACAAAACAGTGATTAATATGTATGCCAACACTGGCTTATAATCTATACTTGCTTGGTTCTGCCAAGTTCCCTTATCTTTTGTATTTATTACTCTCCCTTAGCATTTATGTAAAACAATACAGTAGTATGTACTGTTAACAATTTTGTTTACCTTTAATAAACAGCAACTAAACAAGTTTGTGTTTTAGAGTTACCACTGCTATGCATAGATAGAGTAGGAATACTTGAGGTTCTAAAAGCTCCTAAAAACGTGAATTCAGAGAAGGAAAATGCAGAAAATGAAAACAGACCAAAAAGCAATAAAGGCTCATGCCAAGGCAAGACATCTAGCTGTAGGCATTCTCCGTAAGAAGAACAAGGGAACCAGAGCACTCAAAACAGCAAAATGCATTTAAGCAAATACCTATGTGCTTCCTGCCCAAAAATGCCACTATGGCTCTGGCAAAGGTCAATAAAAAATGTTTCTTTTCTTTCCCTTCCAACATCCCTATAATTCATTTAGCACCTGAAAGAAAAAAATTAATTTGTGGCCCAGCAATTACCTACACACATGCTGGCTGCCTGCTAACTTTGACCTCACCCCACTGCAGTGGCGATGCATAGGGGGTGCATGTGCACCCCCGAGAGTGCTGGTGCACCACCTGTCAGGCTGCATTCCCTGCTTAGGGGACAGGCAGGGTGGTAGGTGGCAGCGTTGGTGCTCCCCTGCGAGTGTTGGCTGGGGAGTGGGAGTGCCAGATGAAGCAGCCTGGATGAAGCGGTGCTCCCGGAAGTGAAGTGGAAGAAGTAGAAACAGTGCTCCGGTAGCCGCTCCTGTGAAGATGAAGCAGAAGTGGTGGTCCTGTCCACTTCCAGGTGAGTGCGATCAGCTGCGGGGGGAACCCCTTCCACCCCAGTTGCTGACTGATTGCTGGCGGGGCACGTACCCTCCCTGACTAAGGTAGCACCAGTCGCCTATGCCCCACTGCATTTCACTGACATTGTACTTACAGAGCTCAGCAGCAAAATTCCAACCTACCTGGGTGAAAGGGCAGAATTTCACTCTGATGATACACACAAGACAGTCCGTGAGAATCATCTATGGTAATTTTCCACAGGGCGGGGAGGGGGAGAGGTTGGTTTTATCTTTTCAGTCCAATAATTCAATGGCTTCTGTAGGAAGCCCTGTCTAAAACCTGCCCACACACACACATACACACACACTGCTTTCATAAAGTAATGATTTGTTTTTAAAGCCAATAAAGCACTCTTTACCAGCAGGGCTGCAATTCATAGCGATTATACTAAGGAAACAGGGGAAAATCAGAATGATTTTTTTCCTGCTAAAACAGTCATGAGTTTGATTTGGGTTCTGTAAAATGTTAGGGCAGGAACTGGTAATATCATTTACTCTCCCCAGCTTAATTTGTAAACCCAATTAAATAATTGCTTTTTCTCCTTTACTGTCTTCCTCCCAAGAATGCTTGTGAAATAAATATTTATAAATCAAAACATTTTAAATCACCAAAGAACCCATGGAAGCACTTTTTATTACATTCCCAAAACATTTTCTAGTCCTTGTTTTCTCCTCAAAACCTAGCTCTTGCAACTCAGGCTAAACATGAGTCACTACTTGCATGGGAAACCTTGTTGCAGGAATTTGCATTGGTGATTTAGGGTGGAAACAGACATAGTTTTTCATCACCATAAAAAATTTATGGCAGCACAATGGCCAAGCAAATAGATGTCCATGCCCCTTGCGCCAAAATGTCCAAAATTTATGTCCACGATTAAGGTGGTAACAATTTGTGCCACTGTTTAGTTGGAGACATCTGTTTGCTTTATGACAAGCAAATAGGAGTATGGGTAGCCCAGAAATGCCTAGCCTCTCCAGTCACCTTGGGTTCAAAATGGTGGTATATACATTCACCACTGTTATTGTACAGCTTGTGTAAAGCGAGTACAAAACAAAGTGTGACGCCCAGCTTTTCACTTGTTTGGAGGACTGCATAAAATGTGTGGCAATGGAGAATCATGTTGTGTTCATGTAAGTCACCCCATTTGGCTCATCTTTTGTCAAAAGGCTCAGCTGTTTTTCTAGCAGATGCAGCAAATTGCTCCATTTCTCTTATTCTGGTTAACTACATGTCTGTAGTTGGCCTTTCTGGAGCCAGAGTGATAAAATATATTTACTGGTTATAACAGTTGTAAACAAACTGTTATCATACATCTGACTTTTGATAAGGGGCCTGATCCTGTGGACTCCAAGAATTGCCATGTAGTCTTGGGCCCCTCAAGCCCCAAGAACACCTGCCCCAAGCTTTCCCTGTTACAAAGCACACCCAGGGAATCTCAGGGCTCATCCTCATCAGCTGGGAATGCTGAGGTTTTCCCACTAACAGAGATAAGCCCCTGGGAAATCCCAGGGATGCATTTCTAAGTGGGGAAACTGACTCTTCGTGCTTAACAAGACATGCCATGGAGATTCCCTGGGGCACACCTCTGTAAGAGAGGAAGGCTGGAGAGGACCTCCCAGGGTTTGAGGGACCTAATCCTGTGTGGGAATTCCTGAAAAGCCTGGCATGCCATCACCAGCACTACCTCTGGAAGATCCCTGGCATAAAGTGGGAGGACACTGGCATAACACCACAAGTATGGAAGCATTGATTTGATTATTTAACATCAGTTGCAATGGATAGGGCACTATGGGTGGATGCCTGATGTATATTTACCAAAACAACTGCTATACTCTCAACTCAGCCAAGAACAAAGGATTCACAGAGGCCAGAAGAAACGCTTCAAGGACATCCTCAAGGTGAACATTAAGTGTGGCACTGATACCACAAATTAGGAAAAACTAGCTCAGGACAGGGCTACATGGCAGCACCTTGTCAGAGAAGGTATGTCTTACTCTGAGGAAAACTGTCTTGCTCTGGAGGCAGAAAAATTACAGAAGTGGAAGGAAAGGAAACGACTGAGAAATCTGTGGTCCGACCCCCACTGTAACCACCACCTGTAGAGTCTGCAGCTCTAGGATTGGCTGTCTGCAGCTCTAGGATTGGCCTTCTTAGCTAACAATGGACTCATCTACAACTCTTTACTCGATCCATGGGATTGATCATCCTTGATCACGAGGTATTGCTGATGACTCTCATTCACCTCCTATCTAAATGAAAAAAGGTATTTCATCTCTCTTTGTACAGAAGCTTGTTCATGTCTAAGGACTTCTGTTTCCTTTCTCTGCACGTCTTCTGTTCCTGTTATAAAGGTCAACCAGAACTACTGATAATGATGTTATGATGAGCTGTACTGCTCCAATGGGGAACGCAGTGAGAGATTGGGTTCTAGTGACAAACTACTATGCAGCTTTCACCAACAGGTCAGCTGTTTTGCCTAAGATGGGTGCCAGAGTCGGAAAGAGAACCACTTATCCTGACTCATGCCTGCTCATTCTGATTCATGCCACTGTCTGAAGACAGTGTTTTCTGAAAACAGTGTTACCAAAAATCCAGAGCACCACAGGAGAATCCTACAAAAGGAACAAATGCCAACTTCAATTTCAAATTCCATCCACATAATGGTTGACACGCAGTCTTAACTATTTTTATTGTTATAAGTATTGTTATTCTGAAGATGAACTGATCAGCTATCAAAACATTCTGGTCTGATATCCAAATATGTGTATCTATCTTTTGCACAATTTGCCATGGTGCTTGATAAACACCAAAATCTGATTACTTACTAATGAAAACCCAGTTGCACGCTTCAGTGACACTAGAAAGCAATCTGAATAGAATGAAAACCTGAGGAGATTAGCTTGTCTGTTTGTATGAGTCAGTAGGAAAACCGAGCAAAAGCATTATCAGCTGTTGTAGCTCTACTTGAATGGTTGCTCAGTCTTAACATGATGTCAATTTAATATACCCTCTTTTCTTCACATTGTGAGCCTTATCTGTGACATTGTCTGCATAGCAATCAAGACTGTAAACCTTTATTCGCAATAAAACACAGCTACTTGCACAAATAATCCAAGAGTTTTACCAGGAGCATATGAATAGCGGCTCGCCTACAGGACACTGATGGTCTCAATTTTTCCTTAAGGGTCAAGGGACAGATGCAAAGCCTATTCAAGCCAATGAAAAAACTCACTGATTTCACTGGGCTTTGAGTCAGCTGCCATGTTTTCAGCTGGCATACCTCTAGTGGTGCCCATGGCTTGCATTAGCAAAGAATCTAATCCATCCTAAGTGTGAAGTATTAAATAAAAGTCATGCTTTTACCATTGTGAGGCAGAATGGACAAACATGCTAAAATATTCACACTGCATTTAGGGATCAGTGAACAAAAGTAGACGTTTAAAGGGCAAGATCTTCCTTGTTTCATAAACAGCCAGATGGTATTTGATCTTTACAAATGTGTGAGGACTGATCAAATAATAAAGCAAGGACATGGGAACAATGTGCAAAATGAGCAGAACTACAGAATGTTGCATTTATGGTATCACTAAAACGTGGCCATGGGCATATCTACACGTGCATTTATGTTGCATTAAATTTACTGTGCAGTAAGTTATTTCTGAAGTAAGCAGAAATAAGCTGGCATCTTCATGTGCAGGCATTAAAGCACATTAACACTGTGTGGTGTTACTGTGCAGTAAGGTGTCTACTGTGCAGTAACTAATTGGGCATAAATTTGATACCTGCATCATGAAGGTACTAATTTACACCAAGTTGGTGTAAGTCACCATAGTTACTGAGCAGCATGTGCACGTATAGATGCATGCCTGTACTGCACAGTAATTTTAGGTTACTGCATAATAATTTAAACTGCCTTCAAACAGACACAGTGTTTTCTTATAAGAAATGCAAACTTGGCTGATGTCAATGAAAAAGTATAAAAGAATTAAGCATAAGTTATTTTCATACAAGTTTAATTGCATGTCATTTAATTTTATTTGCTTATTAGTAATACCCTTGCATTCAAGCATAAATGATGCAGCAAACCTGGGAATATAGAACTAGAAGGTACCATGTACTATACCTTGACTTAGGACATGGGATTCTAGTCAACTTCTTTAATGGGACTGAGATGTTTACTGCCTCTCAGGATTAGCACATCTGTATCAGTTACTTTTTGTTTAGTGCTTAATTCTACTCCATTAAAGGCAATATAGACTGATGCACTGACTTATACAAGAGCAGGATTAAACCACTATCTCATGGGTAAGCAACCCTTGGCATGGGTGCAAGTGCCTGGCACACAAAGGCATTTTGCTTGGCATGAGTTCCTTGGGGAAGAAGGTGGAGAAGGGGCCAGGGCTGCACTATCACAGTAAGGAACAGGCCCCTCACAGCTGCCCCCACTGTCCACCCCTGGCATGCCAACATCTTACAAGTTGAGGTTGAGGGTGTTTTTGGCACTCTGCTCAAAAACATTGCCAACCCCTGCATTGTTTCATTGATGACTGGGAGCTGTAGCTGAAGATAAACTTGCATAAATCAGTGTGCACCTTCAGTGACTTCTAGAGTGCTTTATTAATTTATATCAGCTGAGACTCTATCCTTAGTTTTTTGCTAAAGAGATTGTACATTGCTGCTGTATACCATGTCTTCAGTCATCTTGCAAGAAGTTAAAGAAAACATAAAAAAACCCACAGGTTTTTATATAACTGAACTGTTCAAGCTATACTTTGGCCAGTCAAGTTCTTACATAAAACTAGGGATGTACTGATGGAGATTTTGGGGGCTGATACCAATAGCTAATTCTTAAGCAGGCATATTGGGTAATACCAATTTGATTTCTGATACAGCTGCATGCAGCTGGTAAGTCTGTTGTGATGAAAGGGGAGGGGGGAGGGAAGAGGCATGGGGGGCAGATCAATGCAGCAAAGGAGGGTGTGGGGCTGGGGTAGGCTCTGGCCAGCCAGTACGGGGCAGGGTGGACAGGACAGCACCTTGGCTCGTCCAGAGGGTGTGCGTGGGGATGTGTGGCTCCCACCGCTGCTCCCACTGCTCACCTGAGAGGGCTTGGGGAGGCGCGTGCCCCAGGATCTGTGCTGCAGCATTGTGCTTGTGGCAGGCAGTGGTGGCACTGGGAGGGTGGCTATGGGGGGTCCTGGAGCCACCCCAAATTTCACTGTAGCCCCCCCCATAGCCCAGTGCTGCTACTGCCTGTCCCAAGTGCAGCATGGCCCCCGGCCCCAGCCCGCAGCTGTAGTTTGCTCAACACAGGTCCAGGCCCCCCCCTCACGCCCTCCCAGATGATTGGTGGGAGCAGCAGCACAAACCACCGGATAAGCAGGGCACAGTAATAGTAACCGCTCCCCCCCGCCCTCCTCTGACCCCCTGGATGAGCTCCAACTCCATTCTGTGGCCATCCTGCCCTGCGCTTACCCCAGCCCCAGCCCCACTCCCTCCCTCACTGTGGGGGCATTGATTGGCACCCCATGCCCCTTCTTTCCCCCCTCCCCTTCCACCACAACAGACCTACCAACTGCACGCTGCCAGGCTGTGCTCCTCGCTGCCTGTGTACTGTGCTGCAGCTGCATGCATGCACAGATATCAGCCCAGTTACTGGCCACATCAGGCCGATTTCCGACATAGTCAGTTTTCTTTATATTAGTGCCGATCTGACATTGGACCAATGTATCAGTGCACTGCTATATAAAACTTAACCACTTTCAACTAACTTCTTTATTCATCTGTAACATGTATAACCTTCTGGCTAGTCATTCATTTGACGAAGTAACTACTTTGGTTGATGAACCGAGTGCTGTGGATATAGGATAGCTCAACTTCAGCAAGGCTTTGACAAAGTCCTACATGCACTTCTTGTAAACAGATGGAAGAAAGGTGGGCTAGACAAAACTACTATAAGGTCAATAGACAACTGGCTCATCACACCCTGGGCCAAATAATCAAAAACATAAATACAAAATGGGTGACACCTACCTGAAAGGCAGTACTATGAAGAAGTATCTAGGAATCTTCGTGGATCACAAAGTCAACAGGAGTCTGTGGTGTGATGCCCCTGCACAAAAAGGAACTGTGGTTTTGGGATGCATCAGTAGAAGCATTAGGTGAAAGGCATGGGAGATGATCATGCCTCTTTTACTCGGCACTGTTTAAGCCTTATCTAGAATATTTTGTGTAGGTTTGGGCTCCACATTTTAAAAAAGACATGGAGAAATTAGAGAGGCAAGTGACAAATATGATGAAGTGCTTGGAAGGCAAGCCATATGAAGAGAGGTTGAAAGAAACAGGAATGTCGAGTTTTCCAAAAATGGCAATTAAGATGGGATATGATAGCAGTCTTCAAATATCTAAAGGGCTGCCATAAAGATGAGAGAGAGCACCCTTTTTTCTTTTGGTTTAGAAAGCAGGATAAGAAATTGCAGCAGAGTAGGGTTAGATTAGATATTAGGAAAAAACTTCACTGAGACAGTGGAATAGACTGGGAGGTTGCAAAATCTCCATCATCACAGGTTTTCAAGAAGTGACAGGATAAGTACTGGTCAGGTATGGCCTAGGAGTAGCTATGCCTGGAGTGTTCTGTAAAGAGCAATAATTAGAAGACCAGGAACCCCCACCCCTCTTCATGTATTGCTCAAGAGCTCTGTTGCCTAAAATAGTTGGATATTGAAAATGACCATAATCAGCAGCAGGAGAATGAAGCAGCATTCCACAACTGACTTAGTTATGAAAGCAAATTAAAGCATCTCGGATACAATTATGAAGGAGGATATGAGAAAGGAAACTCTGGTTGTCTAGTAAGAGGGTGTGATGCGTGGAGTTACGCTTGCTGTTCCCAGGCTGCAGAGTAGCATGTTCATTATTTCCCAAGCATATGAAAAAGCTTTGCATGATTTGAAGAAGTGAACATGTACCCATTCTCAAAACTCTTCTGTAAATGTTCTTAAAATATTTAATTGGACTTCTGTCCAACACATGAAGACATCTCTTGAAAGAATGGACACCCTGAATTGTCAAAGACCAGATTTAGCAAGAGCAGCATTTGACAAATGGTTATTTGTTGCTAAGAGAAAACAAACATATGTTAAACCAAATTCTTTTTATAAGTGTTTAACAGAGGAAGAGACCAGAAAAAAGCCATTTGTTTCCTATACATTGTTCATAAAACTTGCAGGTGTTGCTACCAAGATTATCTATTGTCACTTTAGCTTTTATTCTAAATTACATGATCTTTTACTTCTGGTCTTCAATTCAGGTAGCATTCAGTGTAGGGAACACTGTGTCAAGCTTATCCTGTATTACTGTAGACACATCCTACTGTCAGTCTGATTTGTTTTTTTAAAGGAAAGTACTTTTAGTAACTATTTAACTGCCATGGAACCAAAATAGTTGGCAGTTTGAAGTTTTTTTTCAATGCATCTGGGTGTAGAGATATTTTAGTTTATGATACGATTTGGTTTGGATCCATAACTTACTACCCATGTCTGATTATGGACACTGATTATGTCTGCTTCCCATAATTTCTTGTGGAAACTGATTCAGTAAAATCACAGAATTGAAAATCTGTGACACTTTGTTGTATTAAATAATTAACACAATGCTGTACGGCAGTAAAGCCACATGGCAGATTGGAAGGCTTAGTACTATCAAGAAAAAAACCCATTGAAAATGCTTTAAAAAAACCCTCTCTCCATAGCAAGTTTCAGTGATGACCCATTTCTATTACTGTGGTGTCGTAAGACTTTGTGTCTGTTTCACGGAAGATCAGTGCGTGCTCACACAGGCACAGAGACAAAAATACAATGGTGCTTCTGAATTTCATCCCTGGGAAGATTTTCCTGTACGGGTTTAGAGGTTAGCCCTTTCCAAGCTCTCCTCTGTCTACAAAGCAATAGGTTCCAGAGCCCGGTATCATCTGCAATGTCAAAAGCTGTGAGACAAGATTGTTATGCCATGGTTGTAATCAATGTTAGCTTTTATTTTCAAGTTTGTCTCCTAATTCCTGAACTCAGGAATATTCCTCTCCTTTCTGCAAGCACATTTCCCACTGACGCTGAAAATGTACAAAAAACGCACACGCAAATGGAGGGCCAGGTGCATTTTTTTAACTGATGAGTAGGAAGGTTACCTCAGCATCAGTTAGTAATCTGAGGTGTGTTTCTCTTATTCTACCACATAGAGCCCTGTCGTTTTCTTTTCTGAGTCTGATGAACACTTTGCTCTGTCTCTTAACCAGCTCGCTCCCCTAGGCAATGTCTGTCCTTATCCAGCCCTTTTCCGGACTCACTAATCATGAAGAAAGAGTATGCATCTTTGGTAGTGGTAGCCAGTAAAACTATCCAAAACACACCATGGGATGTGAGTTCTCTAATGAAAATGAACTTGCAGTAACCAGATTCAGAATAGTAAATCAGACTTATTAGGTCAAATTCTGCCAGATACTTATTTACCGTATTTTCTCACAGGCCACGCAACTTCAAAAAAGACATGCAACTTGTTTTGGAAAGGCAGAATGAAGGAAAAAAAGAAAGGAAAAAAAGATATTTCTAGAGTTCTGGCTGACTGCATGGAGCAGGGGCAGAGTCTGATCATTTACCCACCCTTTCCAGCTTAGGCAAAGACTAGGGTTTTAACCCTCTAACAGCCACTGCTGAACTAGCAGCAGCTTTTGGCTGCTCAGTGGAAAGCTCCTACCAGTTCAGTAGTGCTGTAAGAGAGTTAACAACAGCTTTGACACTGAAGCCTGGATCAATCCTTCTGCTTGATGGCCAGACAGGAAGTGGTAGCCATTACAGCATCCACACACTTTCATTCTAGTATAGAAAAAAGCTTCCCCACTTAAGACACTCACCTAAATTTTGGAGGGCTAGTTTTTTGGGGAAAAGGTGATGTGATATGTGAATAAATATGGTCCATATGGAAAAAAGGCATCTTGACTCCATTAGAGCAAGATGGAAATGAAAGCATGTAGACCAGTATGCAGAAGCTGGCAGAGCAGGAAAGTTAAACATGGCAAGAAACTCTCAGTGTTTACCTCTTATTTTCTTGGCATCCATTCAGGCGCACTTTCAATATTGTCATCCCCTATATGTCAATGTTCATTAACAGTCTTTATTATGAGTAACATTTATTTCTCTGGCAAGAAATCTCTCCAATTGGAAATACTTAGCAAATGCCACTAATGCATTAGGTGTGACTAGAATAACATTTATAGTGCAGCTTGAGAAAAGACTTCATCATGCAATCTGATTAACAATTTAAAGATGAAGCAAAACACTTCAATTATAATTTAAGGGCTGGGTACATACACAACAAGCAATGCTGTGGAAACAGACGTGAAGTATCAAGTTATTAGCCCTGCAGTGAAAACCAACAATACTGACACTTTACAGATAAATAAGAGGCTATAAAATTAAAATTAGCAAAAAACAGGTAGTGCAAGGTCTCAAATCATTACCAAGGTACATAAGTACTGAAGGTTTAAATGTTACAAATAAATGCATTGCAAACAGAAAATAAGAAGTTTTTCTCTTCAAACTGGCCATTCAATCCTAGGATTTTGCATTTCTCTTAGAAGATGAGATGATGGTACTAATGCCTACAGGCCTCCAACAACTCCCACCAGCTTTGGGAAGAAGCTAGAGGCATTCAGCAACTCGTATGCTTGGGTTTCAATGAAGCCAAGAACTGGCATACTTACCTTACTCAGGTATTCAGTGTCAGCGAGGCCTAGCTACAATAAGCAGTTTTAAGGGCACTGCCATGTTAGCTAGGAGTGTGAACCCCTTCCCTCCACCTGGGATCTGCATAACTATGCCAACAAAAGCTCAAGTGTAAATATAGGTATCAACAGTCAAAAAATCTTTTGCTGGTCTAGTGAAAATGCATAAACTGTACTGATGAAGATTTTTCTGTTAGCATAAGATACATTTAGGCTTGGAGGGGATGCTGGTAGAACTCTGACTGCAAACCTCTTTGAAGACAGGCATTGTTTGCGGGAGAAATGCAGAACCTGGAACTTCATTCCAGATAGATAAGAAAAAGACTCACTGTTCAAAAGCTGTTACTGGAGCAGAATGAGACACCCTTCTCAAAGCACTAAAATATACACATATTGATGATTTGAAAACTACAAATAAGTATACTGCAAACATGAAATAAGTTTTTCTTTTCCAAACTGGTGCTCAACTCCAGGTTTCCACATTTCTCCTGGAAGATGAGATGACAGAACTAACATTGTCTAGCATGTGATAGACATAGTATTTATCTGACAGTGGCATCTAGGGACTCTGCCTAAGATTTATGCACTCAACATTAACCTCAGTCGAGTAACTCCTGGTTTGTGTGTTACAGTAAAACATCATGGTGATCAGGTGAATACTCTTTTAGGGAAAACAGTGCCCTCCAAAAGTTTGTTTAAAACTATCCCAGCAATGCAGTTTGTCCAGGAAAAGATATCACCCACAAAAACCCTTGCTTCTTGCATATTTCCTGGACCACTGTGGCTACAACCTCACTCTAACACTACCTTTTACTTTTTAATTACTCTAGGTCATTTATGCATCCATGACCACAGAACTAGTTTGGAAGTGTCAAATGTTATTTAAAACTAAAAGGACAAGCAAAGACTCTACAACAGCCTATAGCATCAGGACTTCCTCTCTGCTGTTGTTTAAAATTTAGCAAAACCAGGAATGGTAAAATCCCATTACCCAGGATTGGCTGCCAGGTGTTCTGCATTCTTATATAGTTTCTTCCATTATTAATTTTCTGCCCAACAGCAAGTGCTGGCAATGTGCTGCCATTATTTTTGCCTCCCACTACTGCTCCGTGATGGAAACCCTGCAGTGAAAAATCAAGCAAACTCCTTCTGTTTGCCTGCCTCCAGCTGCTCTTCTGTCTGTCAGAGATGCAACAGGAAAGAAAAATCAGAGTAGGGCAACCTTAAAGAAATTCTGCAGTGATCCTTCTAATCTCAATATTTCATAGATTTCATAGATTTCATAGACATCAGGGCTGGAAGGGACCTCGGGAGATCATCGAGTCCAGCCCCCTGCCCAAAGGGCA
>NW_017728943.1:98318535-98331843 GCF_001723895.1 Crocodylus porosus
TATGGGTCCCAGGACAGAGCCTTGAGGGACCCCACTGGTCACAGGGCACCACGATGAGTGACTGCCATCAATCACAACCCTCTGGGTCCGACAAAACTTTGTAAGCCATTGTCTTGAAAAGAAAAAAAAAACTTTTTATCCTCAGCTTTCAATGACTAATTCCACAGGAAAAGCCATTAATGCATGGGGCAGCCTTATGGGGGGGGGGGGAATTATCCTGAAAGGTACAGCTTGCAGAAGCTTGCATTGTTTTAAAATGACATTCCTGGCTTTGAGTTTTCTAAGCAAGTTTTTTTTACATCCATCATGCAATGTAGGCTGATAGCTGGTTAAACACACAATGGAATTCTAACTTTCATGTGCCCTCTGGCCACGAGGGAAACCAAAGGATCAGCCACTCCTGTGAGAAATACCATTAACCAGTTTTGCTGGGTCTAGAAACTTGACAGTGAGGGGGTGATGTTAGTGTTAATTGCTGCTCTCCTACTGCCACATTTCTGGACCTGTGGGGAATCCCACAAGTCAGATGATGTATCCCTGTGTGATAGATCACTGGTCCACAATGGGACCAGTGCACTGGATCACTCTGCAGCTGGCATGGGGTCAGGCTAACATTACACCCATGTGCTGATACTGCATACTGGATGTAGCCCGTGGACTGGCCCTATGCTACATATCTGGCCTGTGGGGCCAGAAGGTTCAGTACCACTGCTATTAACAGACTGAACTCTAACTAATGGTACCATAACTCAAAGATGGTTGAGCAGGGCACCATTCCTGTAGGGGCCAGAATGGCAGCCTCCAGGGAGCTTGTGCTGCCACAACCATAGCAGCCCCTTCGCAAGTAGGTAAAATATGCTCACTTTGCAACCCCTCCCTCCCCACACCTGGCATGCTGCCAACACATCACCCAAAATTGTAAGTAATGCCTCTTGCCAGAACTGGCAGGGATTAGAACCTTGTAATATGATGATAAAAGGAAATCTTCAGTCACATCTCCTTTGGGTTGCTTAGGAAGATGGTGCCTTATTTAGCCATAAGCAGTTAATTGTATGATACATGGCAGGCAGCAAGTCTTTCTGCAGTGCACCTGAAACTTATTCAGCAACAGGCAATGCATGGGCTGTCAAGTGTTGACATTTTGGTCCAGGTAAGCACCTAAAAATGCCAGCTATATTGAAAATTAATGATGTCATGCTAATACAAGGATTGAGATCTCAGGGACTGTGACACCACTGGCTTCCTCACAGAAAAGGGAACAACTCCTGTGACTAGTACAACTTTAATTCAGGTGGTCATGTTTTTGGATGTGAAGGCCCTGGGTATTGGCCCTGACTTCAAATAGCACGAGTACATATAACTAACTACCATTATAATCAACAATGGCACACATTGTTGTATTTGTTATATTAGGTTGGCAATTTTGTGAAAGACAATTGACAAAAAGACATTTGCTTTTGATCAGAACCAATCAGGGTCTGTGCAAGGGGTCAGTCTGTGGGCATGATCTGGCATAGTAGCCTAACCCCATGTGCGTGGCTGTGGAGTGACCCTGAGTACCAGCCCAACCACGCGTCCCAAATCTGGCTGTGGATTAAACCTACCTGCCAGCATGTTCTGGTGCTTGGGGCCACATCATCCCACCCAACGGGTTCCTCATGGGACTGGAAATTTGTCAGCAGAGGAGTGGTGGCAGTGGCAATGGGGGGCATGGCTCTAGCAGCCAAGACAGCTGAAGATGCCACTGCTTCCCTACTGCCACACATGGGATCCTGCCACCACTTTCCATGGCAATATATCCAAACTCCTGGGGAATCCCAAAGACCAAATGACATAGTTCTGCAGACACATGGGTCATAGGTTGAGCATTGCTGGCCTAGGAAGTAGGAACTGGGAAATCAGGAGCCTGCAGCCATGGACTGGGAACTGGAAACCAGGAGCTCAGAGGCAGGAAGGCAGGAAGAGCCAGGCAAGGCACTAAGAACAAGATTAAGTACAAGATAACAGGAACCACAGAGACTAGGAACCAGAAGCCTGGGTCTGGTCAGATGGAAGACTTGTCTTGTTGGGGAGCCTGCTGAACAGCTTGTATGCCAGCAGCCACATCCATGCATTTTACTGGGGCCAGGAGGGGGCAATTAGGCAGCCCACAGTCAATGAGGGCCAGCTGGGAGCTGATCAGACTGCCTGCCATCCTCGCACCTGATGGGAAGCAGCCCCTTGGACTAACCCTAGAGCGTCTTCACTTATTTCTGCATTTGGAGTGTTCCTGCATGCACAGATGAGCACCTTGTGCTCAGCAGAGTTCCTGCTGGAACATACAGCTGCCTTTGTGGTGTAGATGTGATCTCAGTCTACATGGTTGGGGATCTGCTGTTGTTTCTGAGGGGAAAGCATGAAGGCTGGCTGGGGAGAGGAGCTGGGAAGCTGCCAATCCCCAAGGTACATTTTGCGGACATGTTACATGTGGAGTGCTGCAGCCTAATGTTACTCAAACCAGTGTTTGTGAATCGCCCCATGGAGGACAAGGGGTGGAAGCAGAGGTGAGTGTTTGGGAAGGGGATGAGGCAGGGAGAGGAAGTCCCCTCCCTTTATTTTGTGGAAGATCAATGATGCTTAGAGAGGACAAAGCTGGAAGGAGAGTTGAGGTGGTGTTCAAATCCATATCCATATTGATAATTTTCTTAGCAACAGTGGTACATTTTTTTTTCATGGACTACTGGGATCTCCACACTTTGAAGGTGAGAGAAGAGGGTATCCCCTGAGTATTTTGCAAGCCTTGTGGGGATGGAGGCAGAAGAACAGTATATCTGCACCAGTCAAGGCAAGCACATTATAGCAAACCCACTTCCCCCCACCCCTCCATTCCCCCAATATGGATAATGCTAGCATAGGACACTATTAGAAGGGAACATCTCCCTGCTTGGTATTCTGGACTTACCATTTCCCATACCAGCTGAAACCCAGAAGTAAGGAAGCAGACAGTAATGCAATCGGCACTCTTGCCATACTACACGTTGTGCTTTGTAGCACCTTTTCGTCTTTACCATCTTGGATGACTAGAGTCTCAGACATACCTATATGCTATCTTTCCTGAGAAATTTCTTACAATAAAGCTTGGTTACTGTCTTGTGCTACTCTGTTTTCCTGTAATTGTGACCAGAAAGGAAGATAGGATTCACTTCAGAAACTTGTATCAAATTGCCCAGTACAAGATAACAGTTTTCTTATAGTTAGAGCATTGTTACTTCTTGTTTTGTATATTACTAGATTTGAGCAGATGAAAAACAGTACAGTAAGCAAAGCTATTACAGTAGTTAATCCAGAGCAATGTTGAAACTCTCCTACCTATCATTCCATCTTACCTTCCTTCATCAATGATAAATGTGACTGGTAAGCAACAACTAGGAAGCCTTTTATTTTTTGAGTATCTCCTACTGAGATATAGGGGATAAAGAGGTGGGGAGTCTCAGAAAGACAGAGCTATGGTATACTGAAGGTGACTACACTGCAAAATGTAAATTTTTTTATTCTAATTCTTGATGATGCAAGATACTGGCTTGGCTACAGCTCAGAAGGCTAGAACAAGAGTAGAACATTTCTTTGTATGGGATTCCTTCCAGCAACCTCCACCACCTTACACTATACTTGTTTGCATCCTAATTAGTTTGGTGCAATAGGAAGGTAGCTTTTTTTGCTATTATTATTATTCTGGGAAGTAAGCAAGCGAAGTTTCTTAACAGATCCTGTTAGAGGAGCCTTGACTAGCTGCACAGAAGTCATTGGGGAGCGTGGAAGGTTATGCAGGGCCAGATTATGACATGCTCGGGCTCTAAACTAGGGGTTCCCAACCTTTTTATGCCGTGACCTGACAAACTGTGGTCCACCATGTAGAGCCCCGTGGCCAGAATTTCCAGCCAGAACACAAGTAAAGATACTTCCACCCCACCTCCCGGGGCGGGGGCGGCCTAAACCTCAACTGTGGCTGCCGCGGGCCCTGAGGAAGGAGTCGTGGCCTCTCTGCAGGGCCACAGTTTGCTGGTCCATGGTCACTTTTGGTCTGGCTTCTGACCTTGAGAGGTGCCCATAGCTAGCCCAAGCCACATGATCCATCCCTCCTTGTCTACATGATTTTACCACAGCTGCACAGGCATAAAACAAGATAAGTAGTGGGCACAATGGTTTGTAAAAGAGCTCTGCTCTGCACTTGTCTCTTATTTCGGGTAGCAGGAGCAAGAAGCAGGGTACAGAAGGGCCAGAAGCCAGGTGCTGGCAGATTTCCTGTGCTTGAAATCTTTAGTTTGGGTGAGTTGTGAACACTATGCTGTAAGAAACAGACTTCACCTTGTGCCCTGATGCTCATGAACTTCAAGAAATGGGCTGGATAGCCACAAAGGGATGAGCTAATGGTTTTATCGTGGATGGATCAGCAGATTTTGGCTGAAGGCCTGGCCTGGGAGTCATCTTAGGCTGCAGTATAGATTTATCCATTTTCAATTAGGAAACAATGGACATGTCTACATATGCAATTAGTGTTCTATGGGTTTACTGCGCCCTGGGCAGGTGTCTACATGTGTGGGCACTTGGGAGCAGCTTTGCTGCTCTTGGCAGTAGTCTGCTCCCTGCCTTCTAGCCCTGCTCCATCCCCTTACAGCAACCAAGGGGGAGCTAGATGCTCTGGCCAAGGCTGCCTGTAGCCACAGCCTATCTTTAAAAGACAGCCCTGCACATTCCTCCCTGGCCACCTGACTTTCTGGCCCAGAGTAGGTTGTGGCATGCTGGCACTGTCCTCTGTGGCTCTGTTGCTGGAGCCTGTGTCCACCATATGATGGCTGCTCCACCCCCAGGGCCTGGGAGCAATGACTCATACCCCAACCTTCTGCTCACCACCCTGCTCACTGAGCTTTGCCACTGCAGTGACCGCAGCCTGGCCCAGGTCAGTTTCGGCCTGGCTCCAGTGCTGTCCATAAGTCATGTCCCCACCAGTGCCATCCATGATCTTGTGGGCCTCCAGCCCAGCCATCTGTGGGTCCACCCAGCCAGCCAGGGCTGGTGGCTGCACATCATCTAGCGCACCTGGGATGATGAGCAGTGGCTAGAATCCTTTCACAGGACCCGGGTCACCTTCCAGGAGGTCCCTGCCTAGCTCTGCCCACACCTGGCCCGGGGGAGCTCTTCCATGAGGTTGTGGGGACGACAATGCAGTGGGTAGAAGATGCCTGGTACTGGGAGTGCCAGCTGTGGCCCAGAGACCATGCTAAGTCCGCTGGGCAGGACCTGACACTGGTGGCTGCCAGCTGAGCACCCCCTCCCCACTCACTCCGCAGGGGCAGGTGGGCCACTGGGTGCTATATGCAGGCAGCCTGCCTTTCCTGCCTGCTTCTCAGGCTGGGGCAAGCCTGGCTCCTGGCAGCACCTGTTGCTGCAGCTCCAGACCTCCTCCTCCTGCCCCATTCTCCTCCTGCAGGCCAGGCCGATTCCTCTGTTGCTGCCAGGCCCATGGCGCATGGGCGATGGAGGCATGGGGATCCTAGCTGACTGGGATACAAAGCTGGTGGCACCTCTGCCCTCCCTCCAGGGGCCCTCTCCAGAGAGGTGCCCTGGGGCTGTCCCCTCCCATGCCTACCCTGCACCCTGAGTGTGCCCCTGCTGAGCGTGTCCTGCACATACCATTAGGAACTGTTTGCACAGACCAAGGGGTGCCTGACCCACTAGATCCTGCTGCTGCTGCTCATTATGGTGCCCCAAGCACACCTGAGAACCTGGCATGGGATCCTGAGCATCGATGGTACAGCAGGCAAGCCTGTGCTGCCCTGCAATGTTTGCCACTGCATGGAGGGTTACCTGTCCCCAAGCTATACATCTCTGCCCCCTGCAACTGAAGACAACATTGACACATTTCTTTGTGTGCAAGAGGCCTGTGCCTGCCTAGCTGAGGGGGCCACAGGCTGCTCAAAGTTTTGCACACCCTTCCACCTCCCTGAGTGTTGTCGGGGGAATTCTGGGAGCCAGGGGGAGCTCAGCTGGGTTGGGCAGGGGGGCAGAGGCTGGGCAGGGCACTCCCCCCAGTGTGAGGCTTACCAGGTGTGTGTGACAGGCATTGCCAATGGCCCAAGTCTGTCCCCATTGGCAGAGATGACATAGGGCTCCAAGTAGTGTCCTGGGGTGCAGGGGCACAGTGCCTGGCTGCCTAGGCCAGGGCTCCCTTTGGGGAGAAGCTAGAGCTGCTGCGGGCTAGCAGTGCCCTGGCTGGACTGGCCTCCTAGGCAGGGCTGTGCACCCAGAGCTGGCAGCACAGGCATAATCTGCAGATAGCAAATAAACCACAGAGTAGGTTAACTGACTGTGCAGTAAACATCTGCACATGTAGATGATGATGCTTTACTGTGCAGTCAATTAGTCTACTGTGCAGTAAAGCATCTCATACACTCATCCCTGCCTGAATGAGAGGGAACATCTCCTGTTTCTACCACTGTGTTCTTGTGTAAAAAAGGCCAACAATGGAAGGACCTGGCCTCAGATGTGCCATGGCAAACAATCAAACAAAAGAAGATAAATGAAATTGAATTGGGACAAGTCCCAAGGATGAAAAGGTCTAAATCTTCACAGGGAGATTTGGATTCCATATTGATCTGAGATGCAGTTATGGGAATATGCCAGCAGAGGGAATTTATTGCATTAAAGTCAGTTTTATATTAGGAAGGTACAAATACATTTTACTTTTTCCATTATGAGATTGCTATAGTAAGTACAGGGAGAAGGGAGAGAGGTAGCCAAAAAGAATCATTCTGCATTTCATGCTACCTCTGTGTAAGCTACAGGTATTTATGAAGAAATCTTTTACATGCAATCTGCAGGGACATCTAAAGTCTGTCTCTCAATTCACATACCATCCATGTTGCCTTACTTTCTCCTAGCTTCTGAACCCTGATCATTTCTACAAGTACAATGCACTCAGAAGGATAGGGTGTTCTATTAAACAGCGATACTGGAGATGTTTGAATTCTACCAATATCATAGGAAAGCCAGGACTGACTGCATGGGCAATATGCTGATCAAAATGTAAGTGACTGTACTGTAAACAACTGTAGAGGAAAAAATAATGTTACTGTTAGTTTCTTAGTATTTCACTTTCCCATTATTAAGAACTGTAGGGACAGTTTATTATACCATGTCACTGATCTTGCGACAGGATTCCTGAATGTATGTTTGACTAATTGGCTCATTATAAGGGCTAATTAACAAATTAGAAAGCAGATTAATAAATTGCACTCAAGAGGCAGGGAGAAAGAGAAGGAATTTGCTGACTGGTACCAGCTGTAGAGATTGTGATCTATAAGCTAAGAAAGAAGTGGTTAGTCATGTTAGTCTGAAGTCAGGCAGAAGGCAGGGTAGTTATGCACTTTACAGTCTAACAAAATATAATATAAGGACTAGATTTTAAAGTGGAGTTAAGAAATCTAGGGGATTTTGCTAAATTACCTGAGGTCACCAAAATCAAAGAGAGTTTGACATACAGTGTTAGACACTTGAAAATCCCTTTAGGGACTATTAGGTGCCTAACTACTAGGGCTGCATGAAGCTTCAGCCCCTGATTTGATTCGGTGGAGACTCAGCCTGATTCGGTGGCCGAATCTCTGAATCCAAATAACACTATCTACAACATCACAATACAACATTTCAATTACAAAATATAAGGTGCAAACATGAACCATCTTAATAGCATCTATTCCTTAATAGAGTCCCTGACCCATGGCAAGAAGGAGTCCTCCTTTCAATGGGGGTGGGGTGTCCAGGAAGCACCAGGGGCCCCTCCCCTTAGGGCCTTGACTAGGCAGAGGGGGCTGCTTACCCAGCTCCAAACGTCTTTCCCCTGTGGGACCCAAGGGCCCAATGACTCACGCTCCCTCAGGTGGTGGTGGTCAGGGTGCAGCTCGATGGGGTCTCCTCTGATGGAGCACCTCTCCAGGCCTCTCTTGCACCAATGGGTTTCTCCCCACTCTGTGCCCTGCTCTGGGCACTGGGGGCTCAGCTCCTCTCAGCTGCTGCACCACTGCTGCTGGCTTCTGGGTGCTGGGCCTCACACTGCACCATGCTATTTCCCCGTTCCCTGGCTTGGCACCAAGGGCTGTTCTAGCACAGGCTGGGTCCTTCAAGCTCTGGCTATCTGTCCTCATGCCGGGTGGCTAACCCAAGCAGCCTGCACTGCTCCCTGGCTCCCAAAGCTCGGGCCTACGTGCCACCCTGCACATTGTGGGACCTGGCTGCTTGCCAGGAGATGGGATCTGAGCAGTCTCACTGCCCCAAGGCCTCTGCCCTGTGTGGCCCGCTGGCCCTGCTGGGGTTGCAGGCTTGAGCCGCTGCTTGTGGCTCCCAAAGCCTGGACTCCGTGAATAGAAGCACACACCATGAAAGGCCTGAGCAGTCTCACACCACTCCCAGGGCCAGGTCTCCCTGTACCATCCCGGTGTGCTGTCAACAGCCTGAGTGGTGTTGTACCACCCCCAACACTAGTCCTCCAGTGGCAGCTTCAGGAGCCTTGAGAGCTCCCCAGCTTTTCTTGGCTCCACTCTTCTTGAGTCCCTCACAAGCATCTGCCCAGCATGCTGAGCATGCTGGGCTTTTATTTACACTGGAGGCCCCGCACCTGAAGTCTGCCAGACCTGCAAAGCACAGTCTTCAATCAGGTCCAGGGGCTCCTCGCATTCCCCCTCTCTGAGCACAGGCGGGTCAAGCCCCTCCCAGATGTTACCTGATTGGTGGGTAGGTGGGGAACAGCCCCAGGGGTGCCAGGCCAGAAGCCTCTGCTAGACAGACGCTTCCAGTTCAGGGCTGGGGGTGGGGCAGGGCAGGGTCAGTCAGGCTTTGCTGCTACTGCCATTGTCTTGCTGCCAGCTCTTCCTGGGTCCTCCTGCTACTGGCACCTTGTCATCTTTGACAGGCAGCCATGGGAAGATAATAATTACTTTTCTAATTTTTTTAGGGGCCCCACAGGTCGGATACAATGGCCTGGTGGGCTGGAAGCACCCTGAGAACTGTATTTTGCCAACCCCTGAGCTACAGATAGACTTAAAATAAAGCTATAGGAGAAAAGGATAGGGGAGAGTTGTAGTGTTTGGATTGTCCCTTGCTAGGTCTGAAGGAAGACCACAGTTTTTAGTGTGGTTTGGTTTGGTTTGGTTGCTCACATTCTTATTTTTGTTGTTTGCTGTGGAGACAAGTTTGCGTCATATGGAATAAATCCGGACTGGAAATCTGAAGTCAGAGCTGACTGGGTTTTATAAGGAAGTTGGGTGAGCGATCTGCTTATAGAGTCTTAAATTCTCTGTGTTAATTGATGGATTTGTTGCATACAGTCATTTAAAAAAAGACTTTAAAAGTATTTTCATGGATTTCATCTGCCTGAAGCATCCTGTGAATTTTTCTGGTTTGCAGTTGTATGTCTCTGTTTTTAATAAACTTAGTCTTTTTGCCCTTCTCTGCTGTATCAAAGATATTTATAATTGGGGAAGCTGACTGACAGTACATTGGATACAGTACTGGCCGTCATAGTATACATATGATGAAAATGTCACTTGTGTGGCTTAATAGCATCACACATTATATGAGAGCCAGTTTTGGGGGTTTTAGATGAGTTTGCATCATTGCAAACTAAACTCCGTCCAGATGCAGTTTAACTTGCAATGTTACAAATTCCAATGATACAGCTGTCAGCTCGCACCTGGGCCACAGGAGAGGCAGGCAGACTCCGCAGGGAAAAAAAGAAGGATCAGGACCCTCACCACTTCTGCCTTCAGCAGGCGCCTGCTTAACGGAGAAGTGGCGAGGGGCCAGATCCTTCTTTTGTCTTTTTTTCAGTGGAGTCTGCCTGCCTCTCCAGTGGACAGTGGGCCAAGTAGTCCCTTAGCTGTGGGGTGCCCTGGTCTGCAGCAGCAGCACCCCCCCCCGGACCACCCAAGAGGGCTGCTAGCATGCTAGGTGCTGCCCCAGCTCAGATCCAAGGAAGAGTTTAATTGGGCTGGGTGCTGCCTCAGAGCTAGGCCAGCTCCTGGCCTGCTAGCAGCCTGCCTGGCCAGTCCCAGGGGGTGCTGCCACCACAGAGGGAAGGGCTGGGGCTCCCTCAGCTTAGGGTCTGCTTGGCTGTCCATCAGCTTGCCCCCCAGCTGCAGGCAGGCTCTGGCTCCAAAAAAAAAAAAAAAAGAATTTATCAGGCCCGTTGCTCTAACATGATGGAAAAATTGAAATGATGGGTTTCAATTAAAAACTCATCATTTCAATTTAGGGGGCATAGAATACAACCTTGAGGACTAAACCCCTATCAATGTGTACAAGCAGCCATACAGACTGCTGTTTCACTTTGCTTACTTTAAGTACGTAGAAGAAAAAATATTTCTCTAGTCTTCAGGGTGGCTTACTTTTCAACAACAGTAAATGAAATGTTCAGACAAGTCTGATCTTTAAGGTAACTCTATCTCTTAAATCAAATGATAACATTTCTGAACATATTATACAGTGGGGCTTAATTACCATAGCGTTCTGTCCTGGAGTTCTTTCTCATGAAAACTTGCTGTTGACTTCTGTAGATTATATTATTTGTGCTAAGAGTCTACAGAATGGGAATAGGGTCAGTTTTTAAAGGTAGTTAGTAGGGGTGTGTGAAGCGAGCCTTATTCAATTTGGATTGGATTCGGCCCGTATCAGGAACAGTGATTCTATTAATTGATTTTGATCACTGTCCCTGATTCGATTTGGCTAAATCTGAATCTGAAGATTCAATGCTGATTCAGAGAATCAGTGATTCGGACAGAAACACAGCTTTAAATGTTTTTTCTACATAACTCAAGGTATCAGTGTGGCTTGTGAATGTTGCGATACTGGGGTGCATGGAGCATCCCACAGGAGTGTGGGAGGCCTCTTCATGTACTTGGTGGCAAACCCAGTACTTCCAGTCCACTTCTGGGTCCTTCGGGAAGTGTGCTGGGGGGACCCCCTGTGCCTTCCTGGCTTGGTGATTGCCTGCAGGGTGACCCCGGGTACCCCCCCAGACCCAGGAGGCACCAGTCACTGAGTTGGGGAGGCGTGGGGGCAGCGTGCTCCCCGGCAGACCCAGTAGTGGCTTCTCCGGTACTTCTGGGTCTGCTGCCGAGCATGCTGGGGAGCCCCCTGCACTCCTGTGGCACACTCCATGTACCCCAGCATTCATGAGCCCCTGCTACCTAGAGGTATGTAGAAAAAACATTTAAAGCCATGTCTGTCTGAATCACTGAATTTTTACGAATCTTTCCAAATTGATTCAGAGAGTTCTGATGCGATTCAGAGAGAATAAAGGGTCCTCTGATTCATAACATTGGGTATACCCAGGTTACATATGCAATCCGTTCTATATACAGTACACAAACACAAATCATGACAAATACTTTTTTAAAAAAAATTAAAATATGTTTTAGTAGGTGGTTGCCTTCTAGTGTATGATTTAGGTTTTTTTCTGGTTCTAAGATGGCAACTTTCTCCCAAATGGAGTATTTCTTGGGGGCAAGGGTGGGACTTCTGGTGGTAAAGGTCAGGGGTTATGGAGTGGGACTTCTGGTTCCAAGATGACAACTGGGGGTGGGGCAACTGTCAAGTGCCGGCGTGTCATCCATGCACCTTGATAACTCACCAAAACTCATTAAGCAGACCCCCCAGCTGAAATAATTGCCTGCCCCTACTGTAGCTCCATCATCATTTATTGGTTATTAGTTACAGCCATCTTCCCACCCTTCCAGCCAGGCAGACTCTTAACTGCTGACTACCTGCAGGTGGGTCTCAGCCCTCTGTAGGCTGAGCACTGTCTTACAGATCTATTTAAAAAGTAATTTAAGGGCAAGATTTTGAAAGGTGTTTAGGGGCTTGAAGATGCAAAAGATATATATGTCTAATGGGTTTTTAGGTTTGTTAGTCCTCATAGGAAAATATAATAAGCATATGATTTTAACTATGTATGTATACTAGAGGGACTGTGACAGAATGAAATATTCTGATTATGTGTTAAAAATGTTTTCCACTGATTTAATATTTATGAAGCATTTATGAAATGTCATTCCATGACTAGCTTTAGGAAGCATTAGTAGCAGTCTAATTACAATTAAAAACTCTCTGGGATAGTAGGTACTCCCTTCAGTTACAGTGGTTCCCACCACAGAATATGACATTCCCATTATATTCCCACTATTAAAGGTTTACTAGATCCTGGAACATGATATAAATAAAAAATGGATAAGCGTTCAAAGGGAAAATCCAAGTTATGAACTTTACAACCTTTAATTATGGCAAATTTCCCTAATTTACATACATGAGCAAACCTTGTTAACTTCTTTCCTTATCAACATTATCATCTTTATATGGCATATACTGACTCAGTGCACATCCTTTAAATCTGTTAGTATTGTACTTCCACATAGAATATAAATCTTCACTGTAATGCAATGTAACCTTTTCACAATGCCTTCTACAGAACTGTAGTATGGCTCAGGTTCACAATGAAGTTTAGATGCCTAACTACTATATTGACATCTAAAGTGAACTCAGTGGGAAGTTAGGTACCTAAAAAGCTTTGTGAATTTGGTCTCATGTCCTTTCATCTCTTGGTCTTATGATTGAGGTTGAGACTCTTGCAGACAATTGAGTGTGGTGTTCTACACAGTGGGAGCACCTAATTAATGTGAGGCAATAAACTCTGGAACACTTTGAGTTGGGGTACAGTGCTTCTGGATGCAGTGTCTACTAGGACTGTGCAAAGCAGCTAATATTACCTTTGGATTTGGTTGATTTGGGGGACAGTGATTCGATTTGGTGATTTGAATCACTGTCCTGATTCAATTCGGCCAAATCTGATTTGGAGACTTGGCAGCAAACGAGTCTCCGAATCAGCCAGCCCAGGCCCATTCCCCACCCTTCTCCCAGCTCAGCAACAGCTGCCCCAGCTCCCAGCACTTGGGGGAAAAAAAAGCTCCGGATCAGCGAGTGCTATTGGGCAGGGGGTCAATCCCCACTGCCCCATGCTGCATGGGGGCTCTGCATGAGCCCCTGAACCCTCCCCTCTGTTCCCCCAGCCCCTTCACAGGTGCCCCGCACGGGCCAGCTTCAGCCCTTTAAGAAAAAAGAAAAACCCTGAAGAAAACCCAGGACTCACCCCTGCCATGTGGGGGGGGCTCTGCAGGAGGCCCCGAAGCCCCCAGGCTGCACCAGGAGTGGTGAGTCCCAGGGCTTTTCTCCACTTTTTTTTTTCTTAAAGGGCCAGAGCCGCGGCAGGCTGGGCAGCCATGGGGG
>NW_017728943.1:98332071-98353709 GCF_001723895.1 Crocodylus porosus
CCTGCTGCAGCCACTGGGGACTGCCCAAATCATCAAAGCTCTCCGAATCTTTACTGAAGATTCGGAGAGTTTTGAATTGATTTGGAGCTTTAAATTGGTCCCCAGATTCGATTCAGATTCAGAGATTCAGCCACCAAATTGGGCCAAATCTCCTCCAAATCAAATCATCACCCGAAGCTTCGCACAGCCCTAGTGTCTACAAGTGTGTCCAGGACAGCATCACTGGTCATATGCATTAAATCTACTACAAATAACAAGTGACAACTGCCTTTAAAAGAGAGGCAAATGTTTTAAATGTGTCTTTTACATAGGCAAGATTTTTTTCTTTCTCTCTACTGGTTCAAGGAAGTTTTCACACTTAGCTTTTCTTTGAACTGTCCGTTTCATTAAGAACATCAAGTTGTGGTGCTTTTGGTTCTGGATAGAAGTATGGGCATCACACATCTCCTTTATCTCCTCCATGTGCTCCTGCTCTTTTGTTGCCAGCTTTAACCAAGCTGCAGATTTGTGGCTAAAGCAAAAGGTCACAGAACTACTCTTGAATGACATCAAGGAAATCTTTTCAGGTATACAACTGCACACTCAGCAGAAAGTGCAAAGTAATCAGCATGCCCAGATAAACAAGGCACGGAACCTGCTATCTAGATTAAAAAACAGATTTAGCAGGAAACAGCCTGCAAGAGGACCTTGAAATAAATCAATTAAACATGGCATACAGTAGCTTTAGTAGGAGAATGTTGGCAAAAGTAGTGATTGATGTATCCAGTTGTACTAGACACAGTGGCACACATTATAGAGGTATGCCTTTGTTAAGTTTCTTACATAGGTTACAAAAACAAAAAGCAGCCTTGCTAAAGAAGACCATAAAGTGAAAAAACAGATGGTGATAAGAAAGGAAAGTGATAAAGACTTTCCACCCTTCCGAAAGTTATAATTTTTACAAGGACATGAAGCCCAGCTAATTGGTGCATTCAGAGACCATGGAAGAGCTGGCCCTTTATGGTTCTCAGGGTCTGAATAAAACAAAGAAACGTAGTCAGTTGTGGTAGTCTGAAGTCAGGCAGAAGGCTGGACATGATGGCACCTTACAGACTAACTGGTAAGATGAGAAGAATTTGAACCAGCCAAATCAGAAGACGTATATATACACTGAAAACAAACAAACATGGGCTGATCAAAGGGATAGTGTATAAGAAACAAAGCCAGAAAGGACTGGCTGATCTCCTGATTCTGATACTTTTCCCCCACATACAGGTAAAAAATGTTGTCTTACTGTCACAGGCAGCCAGAGAACTACTGGGATGCCTGTTGGCTGTGAACAATAAAAGAGTGGCCTCTAGACTTGTCTCCTGCCTTTTTTTTAATCTAAAGCTAACCTATCAGGAAACCTAATTCAGGAAACAATAAACAGATCTTTATTTGCCCATTTAATCTTTGCAGCATGGGCTGTCTGTCCCTCATGTTCACTAGCAATAAAAATGTTACCTTTTCCACTGAATTGCTGAGGTAAACTTTGGGGCTAAATACAGACTGTCAAAAAGCCCAAGGCTGAATCAATTCAATTTTCACAGGTTAATCTAAGCTGCGCAGATTGAACTGATAAGCAAGTGAACAGACATTCACTTTTGATTCTGGAAATGCAGCCACATGCCTGCAGTGGCTCAGGCCAGAAACTGGGGGCACTGGAGCATGCCTCACTGCTTAGCTGCGGCACCTATCTTGCAAGGGAGGATTGCAGGGGAGGTGCAATGCATCCCAGGATGCTAGGGGATTTTGAGTTAACTTGAATCTGAAGGGGATCTGGGACAGAAGTTTAATAAACTGAATTAAGCTAAATCAGTTAAATCTGATACTGCATCCATCCAGGTTTATCTTAAACTGGGTTTGGCCATTTTGAAAGTGGTTTATGTGCACTGAAATTTTGGGGCACATACTGACGAACGCACATGTGCAGGGGCGTGCATTTCCCATGAGACAAATAGCAGCAGCATATATTTGTGCCACTGCTATTTGTCCCTGGGCACACCTCTGCATGTGTTCTCTGGCACACAGCAAAGTGAGCTGGGTAAGGTAGGGGAGGCTGAGGCCAGCACATACTCCCCTGTTACAGCGCACTGCTACAGTGAAATAGCTGCTAAAAATAACTGTCGTGCATACAGCACAGTACAGGGTGTCACTTCCTTCCAAAAGAAAGTATTAAATCATGGCACAGTAACAATATTGCCATAGCAACACATGTAGACATGCCAACTGGGTGTGTCTACATGTGATGCTTAATCTCCATTGGACTAACTCTACTGCGCATAAGTGGCTGGCAAAAAGTGTGCTAGTGCACTAATGCACAGTACACTAGTCCAATGGGTATTAAGTGTCACCTAAAAAGTATTCACCTGCACTAATGTGCAGTAGCACAGATTACTGCACATTAAGTTAGTATGTTATTACAGGTACTAACTTACTTTGTAATAGTTACAGTACATTAATAAACTTGTAGGCACGCCCAAAACAGTTTTAAGACTAACATACTCCACTCTACCCAGGACTTTGGAAATGAATTTACTTGTGGCACATATATTCCCTGTATTGTGGGAGATTTAGAAATCCTGCTATTTTTACTTTTGGCATGAAGCATTATTCAATAGAAACTAATTAGCATTTCAGTAAATAAATGAATTCCCAAACTCCTGTCTGAGGCACACATTACTAGCCCCATTAATTTTATATTAGGCTTTTTCAAAGCACAGTGTTCAAAGAGATAACTAGCAAAGAATAATTTATCTCCCATAAAAATAGCTAAATCATATCAAAGAAACACTGTAATTGAAATAATCTGCTTCTCTCAAAGGACTCAAATAAACAGCTCAAACAATAATTAGTTTTGCTGAAAAGCTAGTTGTAATCTAGGTTCACTTATGGTATTCAGCATTATAGTATCATTGCATTTGCTTTTATATTAGCCAGCTTTGCTTTTTTCCTCAGCTTTAGATTAAGTTTTTTAGATGAGCAACACAGATCTAGAAGCAATGGCAGGTTCTTGGGTCTCTGTGATGCCAAACTGAGAAGAGTTTGGAAACAGCACCACCTTGCCCAGGCCAGATCAAGATGGACAGAGTCTCAAAATTATATAAGCAAGGGACTGGAAGGATCTGTCAAAGGTCATCCAATCCACCCCTCTGCACCCCTTTGCAACTTTCTTAGGTAGCAATTTCTATTTCCTTATGGAATTGATTCTCAACCGGGGTGCTGCAACAGCCTGCGGTGCCCCAAGATTCTTTCAAGAATGCCATTGTTCCCAGCCCCTGTGCAAAGTAGGTAAGCACCTGCTACTTCACTTGCTGGGTGCGAAACTCCCATACCTGCCCCAGCAAACAAGTAGAACCCCTGGCTGTTCCTATGGGAGTTTCTGTTCCTGCCCTGCATCCCCCAGCAGCCTCTGTGCTGACTACCCTGTGCTCTGAGGGGTGGACTCTACTGCAGGCAGGTGGATGCTGGGCCATGTTTTTTCATCTCAGCTCATTCTCTCACTCCCTTTTGATTTCATACATTACTTGGCAAAAGGGTGAATTTGGCAAGGGGTTTTTGGTTAGTTGACCGGTGATGAATTGATTCCTGTGTCCCTTCCCACTTTCTCCCCATTCTTCCCTACCAGCTATTCTCAGATAGCACTGTTTTTATAGATTCAAGGATTTTATGGCCAGAGGGACAGACTTGGGAAGCATCCATAGACTTCATACTTGATATAGGCCAAATGTGAGTTCCTACTGTGCTATGCTCCCATCCCCACTGTTTCAGGTACTCCTTGCAATCCCCTGATCCTGTCTTTCATCCCTGGAATTTTGCATAATTCTAGTTCCTCCTTTCCCAGAAGCCAGGGTTTCCCAGTTTTCTCCGGCCTTCCTCATACCCCAACATTATTATATGTCTTTTTCCTCTCTGGGAGATAAATCATTTAGGCTATCAGTATGTTATCATCTATTAGGAGAAATGGCTGGGAATGCAGTATTGCTCTTCTTGAATCTGCTATCAACTAGTTCTTTGTTCTACAGATATTTGCAGGACTATTTCACATGGATCTAATAAACGTAAAGAGAAGGATGTGTGCCCTCCCCCTATTTTGATTTTCCAGCTTTTCCTCAAATTAGAAGCATTCTGCCTGTGGATGCTTAGAACATACCCAGAAAAGAATTTTTTTTTCAGTTGGTCTAATAAAAAATATCATCTTTACCACAAGTCCTGATTCCTTTAGAACACACCCAGACATTTTGGAATTGATTAGAAGTGGAATTCAAAGTTATTACATTATACATACTAACAAAGGAACGCATCATGTTGAGCATCTGCTCTCACAGACTTGGCCCTTTGTCTGATATTCTCCTGTATATGACACAGGCCATGGAATTCCAGCAAATGATTCTTGCATCAAGCCCAAAACATGAAGTGGAGCCTCATTTTAGGAAGATAAACAGCTTTGTTTAAAGACTTCCACTATATCCCTGGATAAATTCTTCCACTATTAAGCATTTATGCCTTACTGGTCACATCTACATGAGAATTTTACTGTGGAGCTGACTAATTAGTTCCACAGAAAATGTCTCAGTGTCTACTTGGATGCCCTTATTGGAGCGCAGGAGACTAATTAACCCTGCAGGAGGGTAGTATTTATAAATACTGCTCTGCAGCAGCGCACATATAGACTCTGACCCAGCTGGGTAGGACATAAGGGTGCTTCAGTGCGGGGGCTGCCTGCGAGCCAGCCCCACACTGGAGTACCTTTGTGCCCTAGCCAGCTCCTCCATAGCACATTGAGCCTGGGCAGAGCAGCCCTGGGCTGGCAGGCTGAACCCCAGGGCCCCCTGCCAGCCAGGGCTGCTTTGCCTGGGCTCCACATGATGCACCTGCATAAACTGCAGAGCACACATTCAAATGTCATGCCCGGGGGCAATTAACTCTGGAGCAATAAGCTCCGCAGTTTATTCAGGAGCTGTAACTGGACATTTAGACATGCCCGTTCCCATCTAGTTTGTATGCAACATGGCATGGAAAATGTTGAGAAAAGGTTTGAAGGAGGACAACATGGGCAACTGGTGCCACCTTAGTCAGGGGGATCATGTGCCCCCTCTGTGACCAGTCTCACCAGCTGGGGGGAGGGGTCCCCCATGGGAAATCCCGCCAACTCAGGGGAGTCTCTCCATGGGTTGTCCCACAATGGCCTACCACTGTGGCCAATCGCTGCGGTCACTGCAGCTGCTTGCAGGAGTGATTGCAGTGATCAGCCGGCAGCTACAGGGGGAGAACTGGCTCTCCCACCTATCCCCCTCCTGCCCATCACCTAAGTGGTGAGCATGGCTGGTCAGGGGGTGCACCAGTGCTCTCAGGGGGTGCACATGCACCCACATGCACCCCCTATGCATTGCCACTGCAGAACAAGATGGTAGCGTTATGTATTTCAGCAAGGAGATTTTTCACAGTGATACAGAAATTTCAAGGTCTGCTTTCACCTTCTCCACCAAGAAAATGAAAAGTACTATTGTTATTTCTTAAAACATAATATTTACTTTCCACACATGTAAGTTGTTCCCTACAGCCTTGCCTTGCAATCAAGGCTTTATAATCAGGTCCACAATTCTTAAGGTGAATTAACTAGACCTTCTCTATCTTTTCCAACCCCAAGTCTATCTAACTGGCTTACAACTGAAATTAACTATAATGTTGTAACAGCTTTTGGATGCCAACAATTTCTAGGCCATTAACCTTTATGGAGAATTTAAATTTGCCCCAAAGGCTAACACAGCTCCCCCAGCCACAAGAGTTCCAATTACTTTAAATGATTCTAATGTCTCTCGGAATTGCTTTTGGGATGCAGGAGTGACAGCTTCAGTGGATATCTTAGAGAAAATATAGCTAATGATTATTGATCTGGAAGCTAATTTTGAGCGTTCCTTATTTTCTTAGACTGAAGGAACTGCACAGTTTTGAGCTATGTAATGAGCTTTCCTCCAACCACTTATGTTCCTGGGCTCTCTCAAAAGTTACAAACAATGTATGCTTGAGTTCAGAACCTTGAGCCCCTCATTGGACCCCTGCCCTTTTTGGGCAGTTATCCATGTGCTCTGGCAGTGGTGTTGGGGGCCACTTTAATTACGGAGTTTCTGAGAGCTGCTCTAATTAAAGCGCCCAGAGTGTCTCATGTATCAGCGCCTCCGGGCTTTAAAATGGCTGTGGGACTTTCCCTTTTTCCAGGAATGGGGGTGGGAAGGGTGATAGAAAGTGCTTCCCACTTCATAAGGTGTAATAGAGAATCCAAATCCTGTTACCTGCTTGCAACAGAGGGAGAGGAGAGGGGAGGAGCAATAATCATTAGCTGTCTTCTGGGAGCTGAACATTTGGGACTTCGAGGGGAAAGGGGATGCAGCAGGCAGCTCAAAAGGGACTCAAGTTTTGAGGCCAAAAGTGGCTAAGGAGCCAGGAAAGGCTGCAAAGCAGCCCATTCAGGTAAGTAGCTAGTTGAATCTGAAAAGGTTGAAGCCTGAACAGGGGTTGTGGCCTGAGGAAGCCCAGTGAGGATTTTGTGGAGGGAGAGACTGTACCTACAAAGGGGCAGATGAGTGGTCATCAGCAAGGTGTGGGTGTGTCTGTGGGGCCAGCAAGGAGCACAATAATAGTTCTAAGGCACCAAGAGAGGACTACCCTGGTCTCAAGGGCAGCCTCCCTTTGAATACATACTGATTGTCATAAACCTGTGGCTGTTGAGAAACAGGAGGTGGAGTAGGTTTGGGAATATGGACAGGAAGAGGCAGGGACTGAAGCCCAGACCTGTCACATAAGCAAACAGTAGTTGATGGAGCTGAACAATTTAAAGCACCAAAGTACAAATGGTTGACAATATATATAAGGACCTTATGGCAAGAATCACAAATAGAGAAGCAGAATATTATATACTGAAATCTATGATTAGGTATCTAACTAAGATGCTCAACTTGTTTAGCCACTCTTGCAGGAGCTGAGGGAATAATTCCCCTTCAGCATGACAGGAAACCGAGGGTCTCAATAGGAGGACTCAGGTGCCTGTACACTAATGCCAGGAGCATGGGGAACAAGCAGGAGGAGCTATCCCTCCTACTGTCCAGTGGGCATTATGATTTAGTAGGGATTACGGAGACCTGATGGGACTCCTCACATGACTGGAGCATAGCCATAGAGGGCTACACCCTGCATAGAAGGGACCGGGTAGGGAAGAAAGGTGGAGGTGTAGCTCTCTATGTGAAGGAGCAATACACCTCCTTGGAGGCTGACATTGGCTCCAAAAAAGAACAACTTGAAATCCTCTGGGTCAAGCTGCAGGGGTGGGGGCATGGTGAGAGAGACCTAACTGTAGGTGTATACTACAGAGTACCAAACCAGGGGGAGGAACTCAATCTGTCAGTTCTCAGGCAAACTCTAGAGAATGCATGTGCATGGGTCATCGTCATCATGGGTGACTTCATTATCCAGACATCTCCTGGAAGGAACATTTGGCCAAGTCAGATCGGTCACATTCCTTCCTGACTTGCATCCAAGAGCTCTTCCTGGCTCAGGAGGTGCATAGACCAACCAGAGGTAATGCTCTCCTAGACTTGGTCCTGGCCAAAGGAGTTGAGCTGGTGACTGACCTAAATATAGAGGATAGTCTGGGCAACAATGATCATGAAACCATCATGTTCACTGTCCATTGCAAGGCAGACAAATCAGATAGCAGGACTGAAGCTTTGGACTTCAAAAATGCAAATTTCAACAAGCTCAGGTCACTAGTGGGGTAGTGCTCCGGAACTAGGGGCCAAAGGCAAAAAGAGTACATGAAGAGTGGTTATTTCTTAAGGACACGATCCTTGAAGCACAAAGTAATTCCATTCGCATGCAGAGGAAAGGTACCAGAAGGGCTGGGAAGCCCTCTTGGCTAAACAGGGAAATCATGGTCCTCCTAAGAAAGAAGAAAGAGGTGTACAAACAGTGGAAACTTGGGACTGTACAACAACAGGCTGCACTTGTAGGGAACAAATGAGAAAGGCTAAGGCTGGGACTGAACTTAAATTAGCAATGGGAATCAAGGACAAGAAGAAGTCTTTCGTTAGTATGTAGGGAAACAGGAGGAAAACAAATGGGAGTGTTTAGCCATTGCTCAGCAACTCAGGACAGCTGGTTACTGGCACTCAGGAGAAAACTGAACTCCTGAATGACTACTTTGCCTTGGTATTTCATTGGGCCAAGGGGAAAATCCTGCCAGATAGGGTACAGAATGTACAAGGCAGGAACGACTGTCTTCCTACTATTACTGTAGAACTGGTGTGTGATCAAATAAAGAAATTAGACATGTAAGTCAGCAGGACCAGATGAACTCTATCTGAGGGTGCTGAAGGAGCTAGCTGAAGTCATTGCAGAACCCCTGGCGAAACTCTTCCAAAACTTATGGCACTCTGGAGAGGTCCCCCAGGACTGGAAGAGGGCCAATGTTGTGCCCATCTTCAAGAAGGGGAAGAGGGAGGACCCAGGTAACTACAGGCCAATTAGCCTAATTTCTATTCTGGGGAAAATCCTGGAAAAAATTAATCAAGGAGTCTATATGCGATAGGCTTGCAGAAGGTAGGATTCTGAATGACAGTTAGCATGGCTTTGTCGCGGGCAGGTCTTGCCTCACCAACCTCAACTCCTTTTACAATCAGGTAGCTCACCACCTGGATAAGGGAGAGGAGGTTGACATTGTATACCTTGACTTCCATAAAGCCTTTGATCTGGTATCCTAAGATGTTCTCATGACAAAATTGGAGGATTGTGGGCCTAACTGTTAGACAGTTAGGTGGGTATGAAGCTGGGGGTGGGGTAGAACACAGAGAGTCCTAATGAATGGATTTATGTTGTCCTGGTGAGAAGTGGCCTGTGGTGTCCCACAGGGGTCCATGTTTCATCCAGTACTTTTCAACATCTTTATCAGTGATTTGGATGTGGGGATGCAGAGCTCACTGGCCAAGTTCACAGACAACAACAAGTTATGGGGAAGCGTGGTCACGCTTGATGATAGGCTACAGGCTATACTCTGCAGGGAATTAGCGGGCCTCCTGCAGCTAAAAAGAAAGACCTACAAAGGATGGAGGACCGGATCCACCTCCAAGGCTGTGACTGAACTCCAACTAGCTACAAGCATCAAGGACAATAAAAAGTCGTTTTTAAGATATTTGGGGAGCTGAAGGAAAAGCAAGGGTAACGTTGGACCCTTGCTAAACCAGATAGGACAACTGACAACCGATGCCCAGGAAAAAGCCAACTTACTAAATGGGTACTTTGTGTCAGTTTTTCACCAGTCCCAAGGGATGCCACTGCCCATTACAAGATGGGAATGCCTGGGTGAGGGTGATTCCTTACCCTCCATCAATGCTGACCTTGTGAAGGAACACCTTGAGAGGCTCGACACCTTCAAGTCAGCCAGCCCTGACAGTTTACATGCCAGGGTACTCACGACGATGGCAAGCATCACAGCCCAGACTCTGGCACAGATCTTCGAGAACTCCTGGTGCTCTGGTGAAGTGCCCAAAGACTGGAAAAAGGCCAATGTGGTGCCTAGCTTCAAGAAAGGGAGGAAAGTGGATCCGGCAAACTACAGGCCCATCAGCCTGACCTCTATCCTGGGGAAGGTCTTAGAAAAGATTATAAAAGAGACCATTCTTAACAGACTGGCCAATGGCAGCATCCTGAGGGATAGCCAGCGCAGGTTTGTTGCAGGTAGGTCTTTCTTGACCAATCTTATTTCCTTTTACAACCAGGTTACCTATCACCTGGACAAGGGAGAGGAGATTGATGTCATATATCTTGACTTTAAAAAAGCCTTCAATCTGGTATCCCATGATCACCTCCTAGCAAAACTCACCAACTGCAGCCTTGGCTTCCCCACGATCTGCTGGCTGGGGAATTGGCTCCGTGGTAGGACCCAGAGGGTGGTGGTTGACAGAAGTCAATTGTTGTGCTGCGCTGTGACCAGTGGGGTCCCCCAAGGCTCCGTTCTTGGGCCAGCACTATTCAACATCTTCATTAATGATGTGGACATTGGTATTAGAAGTGGACTGTCCAAGTTCACAAACAGCACCAAACTTCGGGGTAAAGTGTCCATACCTGAGGACAGGAGAGTGATCCAGGCTGACTAACAGGCTCAGGAAATGGGCGAATTGGAACCTGATGGTGTTCAACCCCAAAAAATGCAAGGTTCTCCACCTTGGGAAGAAAAACCTGCAGTATACTTATAGGCTCGGCAGTGCTACGCTTGCATAGCACTATGGATGAAAGGGACTTGGGCATCATGATTGACCACAAGATGAACTTAAGCCTTCAATGTGATGTTGTGGCTGGTAAAGTGAGCAAAATGCTGGCTTGTATCCATAGATGCGTCTCAAGCAAATCCCAGGATGTCATTATCCTGTTTTACTTGGCATTGGTGAGGCCACAGCTGGAGTACTGCATCCAGTTTTGGGCTCCTCAATTCAAAAAGGATGTGGAGAAGATTGACAGAGTCCAGAGGAGAGCCACATGCATGATCAGAGATCAAGAAAATAGACCTTATGATGAGAGGCTGAGAGCTATGGGACTTTTCAGCCTGGAAAAGCGCAGGCTCAGGGGCGATCTGGTGGCTGCCTATAAGTTTATCGGGGTGCTCACCAGGATATGGGGGAACATCTGTTCACCAGAACGCCCCAGGGGATGACAAGATCAAACAGTCACAAACTCCTCCATGACCTTTTCAGGCTGGACATAAGGAAGAATTTCTTTACTGTCCGAGCCCCCAAGGTCTGGAACAGTCTGCCAGCGGAGGTGCTTCAAGCACCTACTTTGAACACCTTCAAGAGCAATTTGGACATTTATCTTGCTGGGATCCTATGACCCCAGGGCTGACTTCCTGCCCCTGGGGCAGGGGGCTGGACTGGATGATCTTCTGAGGTCCCTGCCAGCCTTAATGTCTATGAAGTCTATGAACAAGTTACCCAGAGTGGTGGTGGAATCTTTTTATCTGAGTCTTAAAAAACTCCAGTTGGTGCTGGTCCTGCTTTAAGCAAGGGGTTGGACTAGATTACCTTTAAGATTGTAAATGCAAAGGGACTTTGCTAACAAAAATGTATAATAAAAAGACTAATACATATTAATAGGTTCTGAGCCTTGTTTTCGTACAGATGAAACCAATTATTCTGACGTAGAAAGGAACAGCCAATCCCTGTTTTACTTAGTGAAAAATATTATCTCTCTCCCCCAAATGTTTGAGCAGTTAAACAGCATCATTATGTACCAATATCCACTGGCAGTTTTTAATTAAAGCTAATGAGTATGATGTTGCTTCTGGTAGTAGATGGATGTCTATGGTAAATAAAATTAATCTCCAATCCAAATTCCCAAGAACTGATATTTTTAATGGTAAATATTTAAATATTTTCTTTATTAATTTTGCTCCAAAGATCACAAAAAATATGGTGAGAGCTTGTCTGTAGAACTATAATTTAAATATACAAATATAAGAAACAGTGACGTTCAAAATACCGTAAAAAAAAAAAGAGAAATAATAACCTGGATTGTTCCATCTGCTGCTGAGTGGAGAGGACTCTTGTGCAAATAACATAGGACAAAGACATTCCCGTTCTAGAGCGATATGCACTCTTCTCTTGCACCCCAGAGATGGAATTCTACCTGTTTGTAGGTCACAGCACTATTCCTTGCACGCTCACTGTTCGTCCAACCAGAAATCTAACTGATGTTGATGCAAGCAGATTTGCGCTTAGATTTCCCAAAGACTACAGCCTACAGTTGATGAGGGAGCTTAGGCACAGAATTGCATCCAAAACACTCTTCACTGTGAAGAGAGATGATTAATTAACAGCTGAGGAGTGCCATCACAAAGAAAGGCTTTGGTAAAAAGGCATTGGCTGTGCTCTGTATGCTACCTCTGCTAAACAGTTTGATCTGCTGGTGAGCATGGCCCATTTCATTTCATTTCATTCCCAGAGCGGGGCACGAATAGGGGCAGTTAAGAAATTATGTATGAACATCAAACTTGCTGAAGCCAGAGAGCTTTGTCCAGTCAAGCAAAAAAGGGAAAATACATAACATGAGATGGAACTACAAGGAAATTACAGAGAAAAAGGAACAGTGTGCAATAAAACAGTATATTGGAGCACGGTAACAAGAGAAAAAGAGGAAGAAGGATGCAGATGCACAGGCACACATGCACACTGAGTTACGAAGTAATGTTGTGCCTAACATTGATGTGCTCTCCAGGGTCATGTGCTCCCCTCCACTGCACAGGTAAAAAAAAAATAGCCATGCCACTGCATTAAATAAAAAAGCCCCTTTCCTTGGGAAGTGCAGAGCATAGGTAGCTATGAATTTCTGAGAAAATGATTATTTTTCATTCTATTGCCAAGGCAAAAGTTTCTGTTTTAAAAAGGCTCAATTCTGAATTACAGCAGAGCCAATTACACTGGTGAACATTTATCCATCACTGAGAAATGGGAAGGTTGCGTTTTTGCAGCCAAGGTTTGTGCCTAATTTGAATCACCTTCCTTCTGTCTCATTGCTTACCTTCTGTTTTACCATTAGCTTTTCTATGCAATGATCTCAGGTGCTAAGGAAATGGACACTGTTAGCAGTAAACCTTGTCCAGTCTCTGGTATAGAGAATTACTGTCAGGACTCATGAGTACCAAGCACATCTGTCTGACAGTAGACAGTCTGGGCCAGAACAAAGAGAACAGAAGACTTTTTCAAGACCACAGGAATGGAACTGCTACACTTTAAGCCATAATGGCTATATGCTGAAAGGTGTTGTGCATTGGTTCCAAATGAGCACTTAAGCATATGCTTAGTTTTAATGGAGGACCCATGCAGAGTGAGAAAAATGGTTCTTACTTCAACCCCTGTGGATCACAGGGATTTGTAGAAGGTAAGAGAATTGTAGTGAAGACCCTAAAAATGCTCGCATCTCTCCTTTCTTCCACAGTAGTGTGGATGTATTATAAAGCAGTGCCTATGCTCCTAACAGCTCAGGAGTGCATCCTATCTCTGATGCTGATCAGTGAAAGACGTTTCAAAGGAAAGTGCAGCACGGTTCACAGTGGACAAAGTAGAGAAACCTGGCTTCAGAGGGAGTTCCTTCCTAACCCCTGTCAGTTAGTGGCTGGCTTAAAGGAATTTATTCTTGAGGGGTTATATCTCAAATAACATACCACAATCCAATACAGCACGTAGCCAAGTTTAAATTAATATTTCTGGAATAGGAATTTAAATATTAAACTCGGCTAAAATGAAGCTATTAAAAATTTAGAGTCTTAGTTTTCCTAGCAAAAATGGTCACTCTGTTAGGAAATTTTTTTATCTATATTTTAGCATTTTCTTTTCAGAGTATTAAAATGACTTGGTTTGTAAATATTGTGAGGCATGGACTATCTTTTTTGCATTTGATTTTTGAAGTATCTACCAATGTTAGCAGATCTATGAATAATAACAGCAGTAAAGTAGCACTAAAGGTTGATTAATATAATATTCCTTTCTTGGATCTCTTAAACATCTTTTAACAATCTTCTCAGCAGCAGATGCTGGCTGCTGTAGTCTCCTCGCTTTACCTGTGGCAGGTCAGGGTGTCGGTTGCATCAGGGTTGACTGAATTTTTGCTAACAAGTTAGACAATGGATTTATGTAGAATGGTTTGGATAGGAATGCTCCTCCGTAAGGCAGGTAGTTGGACTTGACCTCTAGAGGTCCCTTCCAACTCTACTTTTCTATGATTTCCATGTACTCTATGAAAAGGAAATATCAAGCAACAGCAAAAAGTATGTAAAACATAAGTTTACAGAAAGGCACAAAAAGATTTGCACAATGCAGCCCTTAAAGTGATAGACCACCACAGTCACAATATCAGTTGGTATAAACTGACAGAGATCTATTTAAATCAATAGAGTTATACCAGTTCTCACAAACTGGAGATTTGGCTAAAAAAATCTGGCTTACGATACCACATCATCAGATAAAGCTCTCATTCTCTCATCCATATATAATCATGGGTTTTGTAAGAGTTTCAAATACATATGAAGATACTGGGAAATAACCAAGATGGTGTCAACATTTTAGCACTTGCTGCAGCGTATTGTACGTACTACATATAGGATGCTCCAAAACAATGATAACAATAACAAGAAAATAAGGGCCTGATTCATGAATCCTGATCCAAATGAAAAGATTGTCACTGACTTTGGGCACAGTCCACCCCTGGATGCAGAGGAATGCCATGTGCACATAACGTTCTTTTTATTCTGACCCTCCTTCCTATAAAAGATTTCCATTTAGCCACTTCCTGACCTATATTTAATCCAGTACTAAATGAGTGTTAAATATTTTAAACAATGTCCTGGCCAAATGTCAATGATGGTAATTACATTCTGCCTAACAAAATTCCCCTGGCAGTTTCAAGCAAATACAGTATTCTTCACTTCCTACCATGAAATAATACCTAGGTTGCTGTGTGCCATTAAACAGAGTGGCTACATTCCACATCAGTAGTGGATGCCTTTCAAGTCAGATAAATAAGGCTTTATAAATATTAAAAAAATGTTAAGGATACATATTCAAGCACTCAAGGCATTTGGAAATCCCAGAATTAAGGTTGCAACTACAACCTTATTATGGCTCATTTGTGCATGTGCATTGTATCAGTTACACAAGACCTATGCATGCAAGTATTTCTTTAGATATATAATTAATATTTAAGCTATGCAGAACCTTTTCCTATAGTCAGTCAGGTAGCATGTGCTTAATCGCCAGACCATGCAATAGTGTTTTCAGTGGCCATGTGCAGTTCCTGTAGCCTGCCACTGAAAATAGTGGACTGCCATCAACAATATGTAACATGGTGTGTGTTTTGCCATAGCCACAGTCTGAATTGTTGTGAAGACTTCAATGGTGGAGGATGGCTGCACACAGACCTTGCCATATTCAGTAAGGCTCACTGATGGCATGGCACATTGAAGCCAGGTGGGCAGATTGTAGAATCTGTGATAAGGAACTTGTTTGCTGGTAATGACAACCTCTATTCCTCACACTAGAGTGTCTCCATCATACAGTACTGGTGTGGCAGTTTGGACCACAGTGGGTGTCGTGATAGTAGACATGCAGCACGTGGAGCCTTTTCCTATGAAGGTCAATATTACGCTAAGCATTATAAAAGAATAGCTATCATATCTCTGGTGTAGTAACTGATATCAAAATTTAAAAAGTATAAAAGGACCAAAAAAGCAGATCACTTTACAAATTAAGATCTATTTAAGTTGTAGTTTGGGATGGTAATCTTTAGGGAAGAAGATCCAAACATGTCAGGGTACAGAATATTAGCTATTGTAACTAAAGGATGAGCTGTTCATGTATTACTGTAAATGCACCCTGCCTTCTTCATATACTATTGGTCAAGGTCATACATTATATGGAACTGGATAACTTAGATATGTGTTAGGGAGGCAGTATTATGTACTCAGTGGACTGAGGGCTTGGGGTCAGGCAATTAGTTTCTATTCAGAACTCTGCAACTAATTCAAGGAGATAGTTTGGGTACCTTAATAAATCCTCACTGTGCCATCTACCATCCTCTTCTTAATTCTTCCTCCATCCCATGAGGAGTCGTTCACCTGAAAAGCTCTTTATCCAGGACAGAAATAGCTTCTTATTTATCCAAGATGGGCAGCTGCCAGAAAGCAGTGTCCAGCATTGCTGATGAATATTGTGTCTATCCCTGAAGACTGGATATTACTTGGCTGAGTGTGAATGCATCAAGCTCTGCTCCTTAAACAGCTAGAAGAGACTGACTGACAATTTCAATAATTTCTTTAAAAAAAGATGTTTTGTTCTTGTGAAATTATTTTCAGTCTTTATTGCATTGTTCTTTCTCTCTGTTAAAAGAGGCCAAGAGCAACTACATTTATCACTAGCAAGCTGCACATATTTTTGATTTTGACTGTTTCTTCTCCTGTAGAGCTTTTCAGGAGAGTCACCTAAGGCCAGAGGACCAGTACTTCAGTACAATTGAAATAGCCATCAGTTCATGTGCTGGCCCAGATCTCAGGGGTGAATGTCCTAGTTCCATATTTCCAACCATTTTTATTGTTGTTGTTACTGTCCCCACTAGCACCATTTATTTTCATAATGAGCTCACAGTAGGCATTTTATCTGCGATTGTTTGAAACAAGAAAATTAAAAATGTTACTTAGTATTATGCAATAGTTCTATATTGACTTATGGTGGCGTGATGAGGGCAAGGCAACTGGGACAGCAGCCCTGGGTGCTGACTTGTGAAGAGGCATCGAGAGGGAAAAAAACCCCACAAAATTGTGTATGCAGCACGATAGCAACTGGAAATTGCCATTGCCTCTGTGTGTGGCAGCTGCCCTAGGCACATCACTGCGTTATATCTCTGTCTTCTTATGGCTGCAGACTCATGGAATCTATCTGGAATGCTTAACCATATCTACTTTATGTCGTATGGGGGTTGTACTGAGCATAACACCTTTGAAACCACTGCAAACTAAGGGGCCTGTTCAATTACCTTGATGATTACTATGGCCCCTAGGAAAATTAGACCTTCAGGAACAATGTAGGATCAGTGAATTATGAAAATATACTTCTGATTTGTATAGTATACAAGTAAGACAATAGAAATAGATGCATATATTTATTTAATTCTGAATAAGATATTGTCGAAGAAACTGTCACCTTGGGATGTTAGCCATTTGATTCATTTCACTGCGGATTTCCCAGGTAAATATCTTAATAAATATACATCAATTCTTCTAGACTTCATTTGCACATATGGTAAAAAAGTCAAATTCAACAATATCAGGGATGCAGGTCAGTTCTTTACCCCAAAAAATAGCTGCTGGAAACTGAAGTGCACATATAGATGAGAAATACGGGAAGAACAGTTTCTGCTACTTCCCCGGTAAAACAGGAAGTAAAATTTTCATTGATCCACAAAGAACAGAACAATGAGTAGGCCCAGCTTCCTCAGAGCTGCTGCTCAATTACTTAATACAAGGAAATATATTTTTTCCTTATTTCTGCATTTCAAAAACTAAGGTGCGTATTATATTCTGGGGTGCGCTGTATGCAAGAAAATAGGTTATTTTTAGTTCTGCTCTTCCTGCACTTAAAAATTAGTTTGGAAAAATATAAAAACCTTCAACTATAAATCATGCCAAAGTTCATATCCTGCTTAGAAAGTAAAGATTTTTTTCAGTTCTTTGAACCAAGTGACATTGGGCAGATACATATGCAAAGTGTGCATAAGAATTTCTAGTCACTTAGGTGCCTCCTAAGTGCCTAAGGGTACTTTCACACATACTCGGGGGGGCGGCAGTTTAGCTAAAGAGGCTCCAGGAGTCCCATTTGATGAGCTTTCGTTCAAGTGCTCCCACCACCATTTTTAAGCACAGGGACACTGATACATGGGACATAGGAGGCTGCTGGAGCGTGGTAATTGCTACACTCCAGCAGACTTGATTAATCGAGTCTGCTCTGACACGCTAGAATTCCAGCACGTCAGAGCAGCCTCCGCACTCGTGTATAGGTGTCCCATGTCATTTAGGCACCAATGACATGTTCAAAACTGTTGTTTATCCCTGTTGAGCCCTCAGCTTTTTGACAACAGGAATACAGCAGCTGCTTCTGTGTTGACACTCCCTCACAACTAGTAAGTTGCTCATGGATGTAGCTCAAGATGAAAACCCTCAAAGTGGGATTCTTAAAATGGCATCCTTCAACAATCTTGCTACTGGGGCCTGATGCTGTGGATGTGCTCAGAGTACATGTAAGACAAAAGAGATGGAGGAACAGAGATGGAGGGTACTGATGGGTATTTCTGCATGGTGAACCTGGTTACCTGAGGTTAAAGTCCCTGCTCCAAAGTAGAGATTTTAAATCGGGTCTCCAACTTCTCTGGTGCATGCCCTGATCACTCATTGATTTTGGGATGGAACTCTTTTGACTTCATCTGTTGTAGCTGTTCTACTTTGCATAAATAAAGACTTATTAGTGGAGGGACTTGACCCTACATCTCAGATGAATGGTTTAAACCCATTGAGATGCCATCCTTCTCTGACCCATGCATATTTCATTTATACTGGGCAAGTCTATACTTGCCATTAATGTACAGCAATAAATTCTGGAGTTCACTGCTAACAGGAAGCTCCTGAGAAGCTCCTGGGCATGCCACTTACATGTAAGCCTGGGCCACAGCACACTGAGCTGGGTTGGAGCAGCCCCAGTTGGCAGAGGGCCTGCAGGGTTCAGCCTGCCAGCCTGGAGCTGCTCTGGCCAGGCTCGGTGTGCTGTGAAAGGGCTGGCTAGGGCATGAAGGTACTTCAGTGTAGAGCTAGCTGGCAGGCAGCCCCCGCACTGCATCTATACATGCACTGCTGTGCACAAAAAAACTCTGCAGCAGGGTAGTACTTGTATTTACAAGCACTACCTTGCTGTGGAGTTGGTTTTGTGTACCCTAATAGAGGTGTATGTGTAGATGCTAAGACATTTACTGTGGAGTCAATTAGCCAGCTCTGCAGTAAGTGTCTCTTGTAAATGCACCCACTGAGTAGAACAACTTGAATAGGAATTATTGGGGTAGGAGGGGACCATGGAAAACCCAAGAGGTCTCTGCAGATAGCAGTTTGAGCCCCAGCTCCAAATGAGGTAAAGCAAGGAGGTCTGGAATTCCTTCTTACCAGCTGTGTGTTGTAATCATTCAGATAGAAACATATGCAATGGAGCCCTCCTTTGTGTGCCCAGCTGCTTGTCTGTGAGTGTACTCTGATCACGCTTCTAACACCAATGCCTTCTGGCAAGATAGGCAGGGCAATGCCTGGTTCGAGACTCCTGTTTCGTGACCTCTGGGGCTTGAGCTTGAGCTTGGGCCTTGAATACCTTTTTAGCTCTGGGGCAGCATCAGCATTTAGACTCTTTACACATACCCATAGATGCAAATTTGGGATTAACCTACAGGATTAAGCAAAAGCTGAGTGATGCTTTGAGGGTGTCAGTGGTGCCTAAGTGATGGATTTAGGAGTGGCAGAAATGCTGCTCAGTACCTTTCAAAATCTAAGCCTAAGGAGCTGCTGAATGCCTCCTGCAAGAAAGCTCTCATCTTCCACTGAAACCTCACTGAAGATTATGGTAACTGACAGTATTTGGCAACTTATCTGCATCACAGTCAGTACCTGTGCTGTTGCCCTTAGTAGAAACTGATAGGACTAATAGTATATGAAAAAAAAAATCAAACTATCCTATGATACCCTAGGGGTCATCAGGCCAGGCCAGAGATTTGGCAGGGTGGAAAAACCTACAGTGCTGCTGCTAGTGCTTTGCTCATTCAATGTACAAAGACATTAATCACTGTTACCACCTCCCAGTGCTTTATAACAAGCCTCCAAGTGTTTGCTTTTCTCTCTCAGACCAGGGACAGAAATTACATATGAACTGATATAGGTGATCAGAAACCAGTTCAAATCTGTAACATAACAGAAATTCAGTGTGCATAAACTGCTTTCAAAGTGGCCGAAACCAATTTAAGATAAACCTGGGTGGAGGTAGTATCAGACTTCATTGATTTAGGTTAAATTGTTTATTGAATTTCTGTCCCAGATCCCCTCCAGATTCAAGTTCACTTACAATCCCACAGCATCCCAAGATACTTTGCACCTCCCTCACAACCCCCTCTTCACCTCACAGGGTAGGCAGATCAGCCTTGGCCCAAGCTGTCTGCTCCAGCTGAGCGGGGGTGGGGTGGGGGGAGTATTCTAGTGTCCCCCAGCTTTTGGCATGAGCCACTGCAAGCATGTGGCTACATTTCCAGAATCATAAGTGAATGTCTGCTCACTTGCTTATTGGTTCAGTCTACGCAGATTGAAGATTAAACTGATTCAGCCTCAGTCTTTTTGACTGTCTGTACTTAGCCTCAAAGTCCCAAGCTACTGGAGTCAAATGACTGCATGAGAACCCAAACTTTCATTACAGAAAACAGCTTTAAACCTTGAAAGATGATGCTGCCACTGTCTTTTAAACCTTAACTATAGAGGTTTCAAAACCAGTGGCAAAACAGAAAGGATTCTGTGTGTGTGTGTGTGTGTGTGTGTGTGTGTGTGTGTGTGTGTGTGTGTTAAGCCAGTTTCAGGGTTTTGAGAGGCCCAACTCATGACTGTTAATAGGTCAGCCCCGGTGCTACAGTTTCCCATACTTTCAACTGGCGAGCTTTAACAAACACTAGTGACACTTCCAAGAAACCATATTTAGGTGTGGGGGAGAAGGCATCTACCTACTTTAATATAACAATTTTTATATCTGCCAAGAGAGAAAAAAAATGCTCAGAGTTTGTTTTTTACAAGGCATCATGACATGGCAATAAAAGTATTATGCTCTTCACAGAAGGTAAAAAAAGGGACAATGGCATGAAGTTTGAATTAAGCTTTTTACCATTCTTCTGTTTACACAAACAATAGCTAGAGATTTGGTGATCAGTGGGCATGTCTGCATGTTCATTAATGTGCTTTAGGTAACGTATATTAAACCTAGTACCTCCGGGCATTTATACACATACTTTTCTGTCCCGCAACACACTGGAGATCTGCCACCTCCAAGCAGACTCAATTAACTGAGCCTGCTTTACATGCAAGCTGAGGCGAACTGCACCATGTTATGTGTAGTTGTGTAAGTGGTGAAATGCGCATCAGTGCAGAGAAAATGGTGGCAGTGTGCTTTTGAACTAAAGTACCTCTGATATGTTTTAGTTCAAAACTGTGCCACTGCCATTTTCTCAGTTTCACCATTTATACAACTGCTAGCGTTGCAGTGCCAGGCACTTTTCATGTGCAAAAATGTCCTCCATTGTGAGGTACTAGAAAAATGCGCATTAGCTAATGTTCATTAACATAAGCTAAAGAGCATGGTTTTTTTATGATGCTTTAACACGCATTAAAAAAGGCTCATGCACATTAAAGCATATATGTAGATGCACCCACTAAGTTATTTTCTTGTTATTGTCTCCTGTTTATTTGCCATAAGTAGGTTAATTTTAAATTTTTGAAAACAGCTATGTTAAGGCAAAAATGCTGTCTTCTACCTTATTACAAACATCCCAAATACTAAAGCATTTAAACAGTTGAATCTTTTCTATACTAGTCCTCTCCACAAATCTGACATGAAAGCTTTTAACAATACATTGGAAAATGCTGCAAAAATATTGTATGCCCGCAGTGCCACCTTGTGTCCAGAAACTTGTGAAATTCCAGTAAATTAAAACATTCTTTACCTAGCAACAAAGTCCTCCAATGTCTGACAGAAACAGATAGACTTTGAAGACTATGTGGTAGTTAAGTGTTATCTCAGGCAGCAGATACCAGGTTTCAGGACATTTGAAGTAGTAACTTTAAATTATACCATTTTATAAAATTGAGGGAACACCTAGATTCTTCTGCATGTGCACAATTCTTTCTATGTGCACCCAAGCATAATGATCTTATAGGCTCAGCAGTGCTACGTTGGTTAGCACTACAGAAGAAAAAGACTTGGGGGTCATCATTGACCACAAGATGAACATGAGCCTCCAGT
>NW_017728943.1:98354219-98410231 GCF_001723895.1 Crocodylus porosus
CTGACTTCCTGCCCTTTGGGCAGGGGGCTGGACTCGATGATCTCCCGAGGTCCCTTCCAGCTCTAATGTCTATGAAATCTATGAAATCTGACAGTATAATAAATTTATCATCAGCTGTGGGAAATAGGTGCAGTAACTTCAGAATGGGGGCAGTTGTTTAAATGTGGACAATTTTCTTAATCAGAAAAGGAATTGTAAAAGCAATTATGTGTATTACAGTGCTCTGTCCCACTTTGTTACAGGATACAAAGATCTTTAACAATTCTTTCATCATTAACTGGGCAGACACACAGCAGCTCTATTTATAAATCAGTTTAAAAATCTCTAGGGCAGGGGTTCTCAAAGTGTTTATGCTATGGCTCAGCATAACCACGGCCTAGCAGTCACAGCCAACAGTGGCAGGAATTTCTAGCTGGAAGACAGATAAGAATACCCTTACCCCCCTGGGTTGGGGGGGTGGACCAAACCCTCTGCTGCCACAGGCCCTGGAGAAGGAGTCACGGCCTCTCTGCACAGCTCTGGGGGCCATGGTTTGCCTGTCTGCAGTCACTTCCAGTCCAGCAGCCAACCGTGCCGAGGACTGGCAGCCAACCCTCCATGCCTTGGCACCAGGCCACAGCCCGGGGATTGAGAACCACTGCTCTAGGGTTAAATTGAAGACCTAAAGGACAAAATTGCCATTTATAAGTTTAGTAGCATAAGAGAGAAAAAAAATGAAAGGCAGTATTTTAGAGTATCATTGAAGGAGACTTCTAAACAGAAACTGTGTAAAACAGAATCTTCTCATTATCATGGAGTAGATTCTAATAGGAATTATACTATTTTTATACCCCAGGTATTGCAAGCAAAATTTATGCAACAAGCTCCCAATTTCTGCTAGTAAAAAATTACAATCAGGTAGGTCACTATAGGTGTCTGGATTTGTGGAGAATCCCAGAAAACATCTGATTCATAAAGATAGCAACACATGTACCACCTTGGAGAGTTTAATAAAAACCCATTTTTTGGAAACACCTTCCCATTAAATCTAAAAAACAATAGATGGAGGCATGTTTTGAGAATTATTAACAGCAGAATCGCTTCACTGTGGTATGATTCCCAAAGGACTGAGGTGTTGGTGTGATAGAAAGTGGGAAGATCCCGGATCTATCTTAGTATTTGGAAGTTTTCCATGGGGTGGAGGTGGTGCTGACATGCTTCTCCCACTTCTTAGCCATTCCTCTTCTGCCTCTGCCTATTCACACTCCACTGTCTATCCCATACAGATTTTGGACCAGGCAAAGGACCTCTCAAAATGTCTGAGTGAGAAGTGCTACAAAGCAGCAGAGACAGAAGAGTTCTGTTTCCATATCAAAGAATGAAGAGGGTTCATGGCCCACTCATTAAGGTGTTAGCATGGGACTTCAGAGGCTTTGGGCATGGACAAACATTCACGTGGGGCACTTCAAAAGGGGAAGAAAAGCTGCTGTCTGGGAGCACATACCAGCAGTTATACTCTAACTGCTGTGTGTGCATAAGGCTACAAGAATACAGGTGAGATAAATCACTCCTACTTTAACCTTGGATGAAAGCTGGAGCTGTTTCATTACATTTGTATTGCTACAGGCTCCTGCACTTTCACAGCATAACAGCAATTCAATTCCTTGCTTTGCTACAGTCTTCCCGTATGTGCTTCAGAGAGTCACTGATTTCTCTGTGGCTTCTGTAAAGCAGGGATAATAGTATTCTTTAACTCATGAGAGAGAGAAAGAGTGCAAGATGCATTTGATGATTAATACGCTAAAAGTGTGAGGTGCCCCAAATTATGGCAACAGAGGGATACATACCCGAATAGACGGATCCATGTTTAGAGGAGTTCCCAACCTCTGGTTTGGCTTAGGCCTCTAAAAATTTGGAAGTTATTTTTCCTTTGGCCTTTTCCATTCTGAACGGAATCCAAGACTTACTTATAGCAATTACAAGAGAATCTCTGAGTGAAAGATTGTAAAAACCCCTGCTACTGGTAGGTGAAACTCCAAACACATATTAGACTATGTGGAAGGTATACAGGAGTACAAAAGAAACTGCTATTGTTTTAAGAGGATGGCATATATTCATAACTTGGGAATCTATGAATGTCCCATGTGGTATGGAGAAAAAAGAACAACTTCTGCCTGATTTGCTCTACAAAATTTAGGCAAATATGCTAAAGCCCTGCTTTAATTGAAGGTCCATATCTTTTCGTTAATAGCTGGAATTGATTTTGTTAGATAACACTTTAGAAGGATGTATGTGTTCACCAGTATTCTTAAGGGTCTGTGCAGAGTGAGAGAAAGTTAGCATTACCAGCTTCCAGAAAAGCAAATTACAATCTATTAGTGGTTTATAGGAAAAAGGCCTGTAGGGACTAAAAACCTTCTTGTAGTCCACAAATATCCAGAACTCCATTATCATGTACCTGGCATACTGCACATCTACCACTGCAATTGCTGTTATACTCTGGGAAATTGTCTACCTGGACACATTGAAACACAATGAAAGCAATATCCATTCCTGAGTATTTTTTTGGCACACTGTTCCAAATGCCAGTAACTGTGAGAAAGAAGTCTCTCCTCAGCCTCTGTTTCTATTCACAGATAGCTTTTCCCTGAAACATGAAAAGCTTTTCTCAAGATGTGATGTCATTTTGCTACCTATACTTCAATATACCACTCCATCCTACACAAACTTCTTGGTAGTATCAACCTTGTAATAGTAGTGGTTTGACAGTTAATTGCCAGCAGAGGGAGCACAAACTACGAACTCCAAGATCCATTACAACAGTGGAGATTTCTTTACTTCCTTTTATTACTTAATGTGACATGTTCGAGTCTAAATAATTTATAAAGATTCTTGGAAGCTTAGCACAATCTTCCCCAAACGATATCCAGAATCAGAGATGCTGCAATAATGATGGGACATAAGAAATAGGAGATTAGCCAGGATTTATGTTCATTCCTTAAAAAAAGAAAGACAACCCAATCAGAACTATGAGTTTCATTCATGTAGAGATTAAATTCTGAAATACTGTTTGGGTCTTATAGACGCTTTTGTCCATAGAACCCAGTCCTACACTTCACAATGGAGGTCAGTATTGCTACCTACATTTTACAGATGGGGTAATTAAAGCATGGGATGATGAAATGAATTGTTCATAGTCACACCACAGTCAATAACGGAGCTGGCTAAATAATCTAAATGTCTTGATTCTCAGCTGTAGTGTCCACTATTTTCATTCATGTTCTCTCAGTGACTACAAAGCATTAAACTCTTCCATGTGATTAGAAATATAAGATTGTGAGCAAAAGTTTAGCAAATCAGGGAAGGCTAAATATGTTGCAGGAAAGACAGCATAAATAAAAAATTTTTTTCTGATGAGCCTTGAAGGAGCATCCTAGAAAATACACATATTGTAAGATAGGGTTGGAAAAATCTAGCTACTGATGAGGGAGAAATTCAGCTGTCAAACATGCCTGCAGAATCTAAGCTATTATAAAAAAAGTTCCAGCACTTACAGCTGCAAAACTTCCAAATGCAAATGGGATGGAACCAAATGCTGTTTCTCTTGTCACTAAGACTCATGTCATTTTCATTATGTTGTACTCACCTGGGAAATCCACAATGCTGCTAACTTTCAAAAGGATTGTGAGTCATGCAATCTTTGGTATTGTAACCCCAGATTTTCATGCATTTGACTATGTGAGAATCTCATTTTATTTCTTTAAGAACATTTCCAGCTCTCATTGTTCTAGAGAAAAGATGGCAAATATTACTTAACTGCATCCTGGAAAATCAGAAAGCAACTCTTCACCTCTGATATATTTACTTATAAAATCTTGGATTGTTAAGACTCTTCCAATATTTGGATCCCTTACTGATAATTTTACAATGCTTGTTAAATGACAACACTGAATCTATGAGAAGCAGCAAAGAAAGGCATTGCAGTGGGCATGAGCAGCAGTTATTGGCTTGTAGGTCCAGTAGTCGGGTCTACAAAAGAAAGTAGAGTAACAACAGACCTCTTCCTTTTTCCAGTTCAACACAGCCAAGAAACTTTGGAGAGAGCAAAGGAGGACAAAATGCTAAATTTCCCTTCCACCAGTTAGAGGAGCCAGAGCTTCAAATGCATCACAGATTAACTTATTGGAAAGAGCCTGCAAGCAAAATCCAAGAATACCGCTTACAAAACTCAAGCCTCTCAGAACCACTTAGTCTCTACCAATTGCTTACAAATAAAAATTCTAGCATCATGTTCATTTTCCCACAGTTTACACTGGCAGGAAGGTGATGTTTATCATTCAGACCATGTCTTCAGGACTTTGCTATTAGAATGCCCCAATCTCCCATGTTCATCTACTGTAACTCCCTCTGTATAGCTGGCCAAATTCTGCAGCCAGAGAAGATCTAGCATGTAACTGGCTACTAGTTCTGCATGCAGAGCAAAAGGGCCTGAAGTCATTTGAAGTTACCCTGAAGCTATCTTACACTGCTTTGTCAAAGTGTAAAAAATGAACATAAATTGCATTTTCACTTACATTAGAGATGTGAGAGAGGTTGTAAAGTGGTTATTACAAATCAGGTTTCATCAGGGCATAGACACATAACATATTGATTCTGGAACAAAAGTTAAGTGACAAATGACTAGGAACCTACCCAATACACGATTTCATGGATTTAATGGAAACTGTGTAATTGTCAGTTTCCCGTGAAATAGCCAGTTCCCTGTGAAAAGGCATGGGGAACCGGCTATGTTAAAAATGCTGGTAAAGAGCCAGTGAAAAGCTGTCTCCCAGAAGGGTGGAGGGAGAGGGTAGGAAGCAAAGAGGAAAAAAAAAAGGCAAATTGCCTGTCTCCTGAAGTGAGGGGGGAGGAAGTGGGGAGAGGTGGGGAAAGTTTCTGTCTCTCTGTCTCTAGAAGGGGAGTGGGAGGATCAGAGGAAAGCCACCAGAACTGTTTACTCAGTAATTATTGACCTCTCCCTCTTGAAGAGGGTGATAATTACCAAATTAACAAACCAGGCAGCTCCAGCTAAGGCTTTCAATCAATGCCTGGGAGGGGTAGGACTTGCAGCACCTCTCAGCTAATCAGAGGTGTGGGGGGCCTTTTTTGCTTCGCTTTCAAAATGGTGGCCCTGACCATGATATGGCTGTGGAATTGGGTGCCTGGGCCATGTTACAGCCATGTAATTAGCTGCTGGGGACCACGAATTTGCTAGGTCCCTACAAATGACACACAGACTTACACCAATATGTCACAGCAAACTTGGGTAAATTTACCCCTCAGAACATAACAACTAAGTATGTCCCAATGTAGCAAATCCCATAGGGTGCATCCCCATGAATACCGATGTGCAGTTTGTGGCACCACAAACCCATCAGCAGCACTGCAAACCACACACACCGCACATGCATGATGAAGAACTTGGTGTCAAAAAAAGTTGCACCAAAAAAAATGGTGTGGTGCATGAGGATACAGTGTGTGCCACTCAAACTGGAGCCTGGCTGGCCAGAACACACTCCAGCTGCCAGCCAGGCTCTGCATACCTGGATCGCCAACATTGCAGCCCCAGGAGGTCCCCAAGACCTCAAGAAAGGTGCTGGGGCCCTACCCCACCCAGGGCAATTTCCCATGTACTACGGGCATGCCTGGGGACAACGAGCATCCATACAAATATATGCCACTGCTATTTGTCCCCAGGGAAGTGGACATTGCTGCTCATGGGGGACACGCTTATAGTCAACTTTATCCTGGGGTAACAGCTTGCTGAATGCAAATTGCTTCCCTGCCATCAACAAGGCAGATGTTGTAATAATGCCTTCCGAGATAGGTATTAACTCCACACTTTATTACAAAGTTGATCATGAAATAAAATATCCCTTAATAATGTGTCCACACCTCAGTTACATTTGCTGAAGATACCTAATCTTAGGTTTATTTATCTTGCAACAAAAGACTTCCAGCAAAGACTAGTAAAAAGCTCTGTCAAGAATTTCTATATACACTACTGTAATTTCCTTTAGGTTATAGAGCTGGGGTGAGCAATTATTTTAGTTGGAGGGCCGCTTAATGAGTTTTGGTGAGCTGTTGAGGGCTGTGAGGGTAGTTCCACCCTTTGACAGGTGCCCCGGCCCCTGGTCAACATCTTGGGACCAGAAGTCCTGCCCCTAACCCCGATCTTTGCCACCAGAAGTCCCTCTCTTGTCTCCAGAAGTGCTCCTTTTGGGAAGGGAGAGTTGCCATCTGAACCAGAAAAAAAAAATATCATATAGCTAGAAGTCAAACATCTACTATATCTTAATTTTATTACAAAAAATATTTTTGTCATGATTTGTGTTTGTGTAGTATATATAGAGGTAACTGCATAATAGGTCAAAAATAAAGTGCTACTCTTGTAATTTGTGTTGTGGGGGAATGTGTGGGGTGTGGTTGGGTGTGTGTATGGTGGGATGTGGGGGTGTGACTGTGGGTGGTGTGGGGTTTGTGATGGGGTGTGGTTTTGTGTGTGGGGGATATAGGGTATATTACAGGATGTGTGTATGTGGGAGGGTTGTGGGGGCAGGGTGGGGGCCTATGGGGATCCCCCACACAATTTCCCCCATGGCACACACCCTCCCTCACACCCATACCCTACCCACCTGAGCTTTGTACTCCTGTGGCCCCCCTGGCAGGGTCTGAGCTCCTGCCAGCCCCAACCCCATGCTCCTGGCCCCCACCCAGCTGCAGACCCCCACAGCTCCACCACTTCCCTACCTGTTGCCCAGAGCAAGTGCTGCAGCAGGGAGACAAGGAGCAGCTTCTGGAGACTAGGGAAGCCAAACAGGTCTCCAAGTGGCTGAAGCAGTGATGGCAGTGCTCCTCCCACCTCCTGCAGAAGCTATGTGCTGGCTGCCCTGGGTCAGGTCCTTCTGTGCACCAGGATAGGAACAAGGAACACTGGATGAGTGGGGTACAATTAACTGTTGGGAACCCACAGACCAGATGGAATTGCCTGGCAGGCCCTATTTTGAATTAGAGACCTTATTTTCATTTATATTAGGACATTTCCAACACCTTTCTTTCAGTGTAATTAGGTCTTATAGCAGGGGTGCGCAATTATTTAGGCTGGAGGGCTGTTTAATCAGTTTTGGTGAGCTGTTGAGGGCTGTATGGATAGCTCTTCTCCTTGACAGTTGACTCACCCCCTGGTCATCATATTGGGACTAGAAGTCCCATCCCCTAGCCTCTGACCTTTGCCACTGGAAGTACCTCCCCTTGCCCCCTGGAAATACTCCTTTTGGGAGGGTAGGGTTGCCATCTTGGAACCAGAAGAAATCCAGATCATACACTAAAAGTCAAACACCTTCTATAACATATTTTAATTGTATTACAAAAAATATTTGTCATGATTTGTGTTTGCATACTGTATATAGAGAGGATTGCACAATAACTCAAAAATAAAGTCTTACTCTTATATAGTGTGAGATGTAGCGCTGTGTGTGTGTGTGCGTGCATGTGGTGGGGTGTGGGGCACTCATGCTCTGTGCAGGTGCTGGCACCCAGCAATGCACAGCTCTGGCCAGTGGTGCACATGGGGACAAGGAGTGCAACCTGCCCAGCCTCTATTGTAGGGGCTCTGTGTGGCATGCATGTAGCTCCTGCACTTGCATGGTACTGGGGGAAGACCCATGTTGGAGATGGTTGCCTTCCACACCCCTTCCCATGCAGGTCCTGAGGCTCCACCAGAAGCAGAGGGGAACCCTGGCCCCTGCTTCCCCATGGAGTCCCAGGACCTCCATGGGAAGGGGTGAGGAAAGCAGCCAGCTCCAGCACAGGGCTTCCCTTGGTGCTACATGAGTGCGGGAGCTGCCCATCCACTGTGCAGAGCCCCTGTGACAGAGGTGGGTTAGGCAAGCTGTGCTTCTCACCCCTATGTGCAGCGCTGGCCGGAGCTGCACGCCGCTGGGCACCAGCACCTGCACAGAGCACAAGCACCCCTGCCTGCTGCTGCAGCTGGCAGTGGGGGCTGCATGCCATGTGGGGGAGTGTGTGGGGGGTCCCCACACCCTCAACCCTCCCTCAGACCCACATCCTGCCTAGCCGAGCTCCAGATTCCTACTGCCCCCTGGGGTGCAGGCTTTGCACTGCTGCCAGTCCCAGCTCTATGCTCCCTGCCCCCACCCAGCTGCAGCTCCTTCCTGCCCTGCCCCAGCCCCTGCCTCTTCTCTACCTGCTGCCCAGAGTGAGCAGCACTCTGGAGAAGCCAAGCACGTCCCTCTGGAAGAAAACTGTGTATTGGAGGGGCCAGGCCCTTCTGTCCACAAGGATTGGAGCGAGGCACAATAGGGTATGCTGAGGGGTGGGGTGCTGTATACAAGGATGCCTTCCTTGCTCCTATTCTCATGGGCAGGACTGGGCAGGGTACAATTTATTGGTGGGTGCCCACAGGCTGGAGGAAAGTGCCTGGTGGGCCAGACCTAGCCTATGGGTTGTATTTTGCCCACCCCTGCCTTACAGGGTGTAAGATACATTTATGCATATCTTATAATGTTTTTACATCACAAGAGTTACAAAAAGGGTATTTATTAGGCCTGTGTGAAGCAGCTAATATTTGTTTTGGATTCGGCCAATTTGGGGGACAGGGATTTGATCTGGTGATTTGAATCACTGTCCCAAATTAATTTGGCTGAATCTGATTCAGAGATTTGGCCACCACCGAATCTCCAAATCAAACAGGCCCCATTCCTTACCTGCTCTCCCAGCCCCATCAGTGAGTCCTCAGAAGTCCTGACAGCTGCTGCAGCATCTGGTGAGTGCAGGACATTTTTTGTTTTTTAAAAAAACTGGGAGCTGGGGCCAGGCAGGGCAGCCATGGGGGTGGTGGTGGGGCTGAGAGAGTGGGTGGGAGATGGGAGCTCATGGCAGAGTCCTCCACACAGTGTGGGGCAGCAGGGATCACCCCCCCTGCCTGGCAGTAGCCAGTGAGTGCGGGGCTTTTTTCATTTCAAGAACTGGGAGCTGGGGCCTGGTGGGGCAGCAATTGATGGGGCTGGGAGAGTGGGTGGGGGTCAGGGGGTTCTCAGGGGGGCTGGAGAAACAGGTAGGGGATGTGGTCTGGTGGGGTCCCCCCATGATCCTCCTTTCCTCTTCTAGCCCGCCCCCCTGCCCCCTACTTACTGGCATGGAGTCTGGGTCCAGCTCTCTGTGGCAGCAAGTGGGGACTCCAAATCTCCAAAGCTCTCTGAATCTTTCCTGAATCAATTCAGACCTTTTTGCTGGTCTCCCAATTTGATTTAGATTAGGAGATTTGGCCGCCAGATCAGGCTGAATCTGCTCCGAATTGAATCAGCACCTGAAGCTTTGCACAGCCCCAGTATTTATGTTAAAGGGAATCATATCTTGATTTTCTAGAATACCTTACATATGTATTTCAGTGGAATATCATACAATTTGGTTTCAATTTTTTGTCTGTAATGTCACATAATATATCAGCACCACCAGCATTTGAACATAGTTTATTATACTGAGAAGTTATGTGATAAAAAAATTCTTTATCACAGAGATGTGCAATGAGATGCAGAGATTTTAGCTTGAGACTTAAAGAGAAAATACTTTACCTGGATGGTTGTCATTTCTTTCCCAGAACCTAACCTGTGGGAAGGACCAAGTGAGGATTTTATCTGCATTCTTGTAGAAACAATTTGAACTGTGCCCACATGGTGGGCTGTGTAGGATACAATGCAGATATCTGTGCATCCATCCCCTGTGCCATGGGTTGCAGAGGCTACCTTTAGAGTTTCACGTGCAGACTACATGCCAGAATGCATACCACCTAGAACTCTAATTTCTACAGTCTTACTGTTCAAGGGAAACTGTATGACAATTGCACCTCTTTTTATTGCTTTCTGGATCTTAGGACAAGGCACAAGCATCTGTGTTGATTTCAGAAATCTAAAAATGGCAAAGGGAAAATGAGGACAATTGAAAACTGTTTTCTAGAACAGCTCCCAATGGCACAGATTGTTATGAAGGTAACAGCCAAAGCAATTTAAAATTGGGAAAACAGCATAGTCTGAACATCCTGATATCTGCAACAAATGCCATTTAGAAAGGTTTTGGGAAAGTAAGTAGTGCTTTTCACCTGTGAAACAGTTATGGAGTAATAAATTAATTTGGAAGTTTCTGTTATTAATTTAGGTACAGAATATTTGTTTCTCAGTATCCCAAAAGAAACACAGAATTTTCATTTCCAGCTACCTGGGAATCCTTATGAGATGGCATATGGAATTATTCCACTCCAGCTAATCAGATATCATATTTCCAGTGACCTGCCTCCCTCAGTGGTACAAATACTTCACAGTTCTAGCCCCTGCTAGTGTGTACTGAAATTAATGACTCCTATTCCATGCTGGGCTTGGTAGGGAAGAAAAATAAAACATCTAACATTCACGCTCCCCCAACAGAGAGGGGAGTGGTTTAAACACTTTATTTCTCATGTATTTATATTTATTATATCCATCCTCTGCCTAGGCTGGAAAGTAAAAGAAAAAATATACAATGCCATTGAGAAGAAAGAAATTACAAGAAGACATAGAGATTCATGTCTTGTTGGACAAGATGACCTCATGAGATCCCTTCCAGCCCTAATTTTCTATGATTCTACAATTCATATGGTATTTTACTGAGATAGACTTAATTAAAAAGTATACGGGGGCTTAAGATATAGCTTTGGCCTTCATGTTCCAGCCAAAGTGAATAAAAAAGGGGATACTGTAGCTTTATAAGAAGTACTAAATCTTATTTTTTTATGCTAAAACCTGTTTTGGACATCAGAAAATCCATGCCATGACCACACTGATAAAATGAGAGATTAAAAATGAAAGTAGAACGTAATAGCTAGGTAAAAGCAATGTCATCTTCAAACTAAAAGAGAAAGAGAGATGAGATAAAAGTTCTAATTGCTCCATGTTACAGAACGTCCAGCTGGAAACTCTATTCTGCAGCTTAAAATAAAAAACATCTTCATCCTGAATGACATTGTCAAGCCATACTTGCAAGTAAAATTGGTTTTAAAAAAAATCCCTTTTCACTTGCAGTTGATAAATCCAATAATTCAAACTTGACAGAAGAATTCTCTAGCAGTGATGATATCTGAAACACATTTTAAGCCATATGGAACTCTAATAGATAGGCAAGACTTCAACTCTCAAGGTAATCTCAGTGAAAGGAAAATCCTTCTACTGATGACAGGGGAAGTCCATGCCACATCAGATATAACATTGCCTTGAGTGCCTTACCAACATCAAATCCCAGAGTGTTTTTAAAAAGTAAAAGATTTTAGTGTACATGGTCCTGCCCCATTGTTATGACATGAACAATAATGTGCAGTTGATGGCATATATGAGTTTGTGTTACAGTCCTGGAAAATACATGGTATTGTCAACGAATGTCCACAACAACCTGGTCCACAACAACTTTTCATTCAGAAAATTCAAGATGTACGCAGATAGGAACAGCTGCTTATTATGCCAGAAGTATTCCTGTTCTTCTCTTCGGTTAGTCTTTATAGGTCATAATAATCCTTTTGTTTATTCCTGCAAAAACATAGTCCTCATATTTTTACCTGTTAACATCACCAATGCAGAAGTTCCTGTAAAACTTCATGCCACAGTTGGTTAAAGTTAAAGCAATTACCCAGCCAATCAGAAATCTGACTTCGTTTGATCTTCAAACCACAGAGAACCTGCTTCCTGATGCCAGGAAGTGCACTGTAGTTAGTCAGAATACACAGATGCAGACACTGCTCAAAGAACAAGGCTAGTACATTTTAAACTGATGTGTACTTTCCTTTTTAGAAGCTGCTGGTTTTGACTGCAACAAACTGCCAATGCAGAATCCAGCTCTCCACCCTTCAGTTTGTGGATGGAACAAAAAGACCAAGAAACCTGTATGTTCTTTGCCAAATGATTTTCCCCAAAACAACAAAACAATTGTAAAGCCCAAGAGATGTGTAGCTGCCAAACTCTCTATTTTAGAGGATTATTATTTTATCAGATTGTTGAGCCAACAAAGCCAATGACTACCTTATCCTAAGGTAGTCACTCTTATTGTGTGTGGGGGAAGAATTGTCAGGCCTGAATTAAAAAAGCCTGATATATACTGGTATTAGGGAAGTTGATGGAACAACTCAGAGCTGCCTGCGGATTATAAATGGAAAAAAAGGATTATTCTACGCATAAAGTCTGTGCAAGTATCAATGAACTGCGAGCATTATTTAAAAAAAACCCCAAAGCCTGAACATTTCACTAGTTCATCTCTGAGCATACACTTCTGCTCCAGATTTCAGTTTACACACTGCATTCGGAGAAAGCAAAGATGCTGTGTTAAGCTCAGAAAACTGCCACTTGGAGGACCAGATAATTCAGCACCCAAAGAATGTTCTTAGTCCAAGCCCTTCATGGCAGTAAGTATCCAAGTAGGCTCTTTCTAAAGGGTTCCAGGAAATACCCAGGCTTTCTTGCCCCAAGTCTTTCATGAAAAGGAAATAAAACCCACCAACTCTCTCTTCAGCCTCTCTTAATTAAACGGAATTGTCCTTTTATGCCCTGTTTTATACCCAAATTATACCTTGCCTCCTTATTTCACTGCAGTGAAAATGGGTTCACTCCCCATCTCAGGCACAGGTTTAACCTTTCCTATCTCAGATTAGGATCGGGGTATGAAGAGTTCATCGTACTATATATATATATAGTATATATATATATTTTTTTACAGCTGCCCAAGAAAGCCTCAAAGACACTCCACTAGCTAACTCTTTCAAGCCTTTAGCTATAAATAGGCAGTGATGGAGTGCCAAGGTGGAAAAGTTAAAGGTCTTTTTTATAAGAAATGTCATGAAAGGTGAAGGATGTGTCAGCAGCAGCAGACCAGCTCCCATATTAAGCAGTACTGCAAATAGCATGACAAAACATGTTCATCACATGTAGTATCATGCCAGACTGCAGGTAGCCAAGTAAGGGGAGTCACTCAGGGTCAGAAGAAGCAAACAAGATCTGAGGGAGCATGCAGAGTCCAGGTCTAAGGGAGCCAAAAGCCAGAAGATCCATCTAGGGACCTGGTCTAGATCTAGAGGGTTGGGCAGAGGACAGGGTCAGGAGGCCAGCTGGGTTAGATATCTAGGAAACCAAACCAGAGTTGAGTTAGGGAGCCAAAGGGTCAGGCCTGATTCAGAGTTCATAGGCAAGCCAGGCTGGATAGCAAGAGAATCCATCAGAAAGCCAGTAAAGGCACAAGCTGAGGGTGAAACAACCCAGATATGAAGTTGAGCCTTGTTACCTAGACATTTCCTCTTCTGGATCAGGGGGTTTTATAGGAAAGGATACAGGGTCAGCTGACCCTGGCTGGACACTCCAGTTCCAAGGAGTGGGAGGGTGGCTAGGCCCAGATATCAAGTTCTGACTACCTGTATTCCCCCCCTCCTCTGCCACCAATGCTAAGATAAGGAGGCGGCAGACAGGAATGAGGACTCAGCTGCCTCCTTTATGGTACTGTTGTCCTTGATTATGAGGACTTATGACAAAGATGCACCTTGGAGTCCTAGTCAAGGATCAAGATACCATTGTGTTAGGTGCCTTAGAAACAGAGAAGAAAAACACATCCCTGCCCCAGAGAGGTTATAATCTAAGTATGAGACACAAGATAATACAGACTTAGAGGAGAGCACAAAGAATTAATAAGACAACTTTCATCAGTGGAATATGCAGAAGATGTAGCACACCAACAATTTAGTTGTTTTCAATCTTTTTGTAAGCATCATGACAAGACAGAGTCCTAAGGAGTGACATGAAATATATGTTTTGCAACTGTTTATGAAGTGCTCCTCTTATCTGTGAAAAGAGAAAGCACAAAGGTGGTCATTTAGAAATCTCAGAAGCGAATGATGAAAGCTGGTATGATGGGTTGAGCAGAGGCAGGAATCAATCCTTCAATATTGAATGAAAGATGGTAGGGAGGATAAGGATGGGCAGTGAAGGAATTTGAAAGTGAAGATGCGATCAAGGTGGTGGAGCAAGCAGAGGATTACAAAGAAGGTCAAAGTAACAATTAAAGGAAAACTATTGCAGCAGCAGCTTTCTGGAGGGATGTGATCAGGGAAAGATTGCATGAGTCACAGCTAGATAATAGGATGCAGCAGTAAGAGATGAGAGATAATGAGAGCCTGGATGAGAGTTATAGCCATGTAGATGGACAGAGAAGGTCCTAATATCTTGGATACATTATGCAGAAAGAATCTTCAAAATTTAGACATAGCTTGTGTTGAGGACTTGGAGAGAAATGTACATCTGAGAACCTATTCCTTCCCTCTCTCTCCCCAATTTTAACTAATAATATTTAAAAGAGACTAGCCTGTTACTGCTTTTCTGTGTGTTGACAGAGGATATCTGCATTCATATTTTTACTTGCAATAATTATTAATGGCATCTATTTTGTTATTTCATTATAAAACTTAATGTGTGCTCATAAGTAGTTCACATTGCTGCTCAGGAACTGAATAAATCTCTTGCAAGCCTGAGGCTGATATTGGGCAGCTCTGGTGTGTATGGAATTATGGGAGACCTGAGCAGAGGCATTAGCTAAGTGCAACTATTTTAGATGCCAGTTTTCATTCCTGTAAGACAAACTGTTATGTGGATACGCTGTATGTCAAGGAAGAAGGTCTTTGGGCAATTATCTTCTCATTATAGGATGCAGACTGTGGGCTTGGGGCTCCTTGCCCTGCTGCCCTCCCCCTGGGAGTCCCACACTGGCTGCACTACCATGGCTAGGTGACCCCTGCCCACTTGGCAGCAGCAGGGGGCACAACTCTGTGCCACCACTGTCCCTGCTGCTGCTGAGTGGGCAGGGAGTGCTGTGCCATGGTGCTCCTGGGCCTCCTGATGTCTGAGGCAGCAGCACAGAGCCTCTGGACAGGGGTGGAAGGAGGCAGATCAGGGTCAGAATGTGTGAAGAGTCACAAAGACTCAGCAAGGATGACTCTGACCTCCCAGAAACCCCTTTGATCAACCAGTCTATGTTGGGCCCTCAAAAGCCTCTTCTGCTTTGTCCCTCTTTCCGTTTCTTATGAAAGAAGCTCTCTGCAAAAAAATCACCACAAAGATTCCCTTGTGAGAGGAGGAGATTATTTGAGCTGTGGTTAGCAGACAAAACATCCATAATTAAGCATAATTATGGGGAGCTTTGCTGAAGTCCTACTAGGAACAAACTTGTTTCTCTTGGGTCATCCCAATTTTACACTCATGGTAGAATGAATTTTGTTGCAGTTAAGAGTCTTGTTGTAGCCACTATGGGCCAGGAAATATGCAGGAAGCCAAGGGTTTTTTAAAACCAATTTGGTCCAGTAAAATATATCACAAAAGATGCCTTTAATCTCTGGTGACTGAGAAAAGCATCCATATCCTTAAGAAGATCAAATGCTTTAGCCATAAATCAAGAGTTTACTTCAAATACAGCCATTGTGTCTGGCATACCTGTTGCCCAAGTACAATTTATGTGTATGTAGAGTATTGATCAGTAAAATAAAAATTCTAGGGACAAAAGCCTTTCATTTATTGGCTTGAAGCACTGAAGAGATTTAAAAATGTTCTGTACCTAAGCAAAGCTCCTCTGTTCTCTGAAAGCATTTCAGAACTAATTTGAAAGGACAGATTCTAGCAAGCAAGACCAGTCCAATTTTAAGTTTACAACAGCTCATTTTCTCCGTGGAATTCCTCTTACATCAAGCTGCATACAGTTGTTCTTCTTTCTTGATCTTTAATGGTATTGTATAAAAGGGCATGTAAGGCAAGTAGAATGAAGTACAGCTTTGAAATTCATACCCTTGGAAAAAAATTAGTCATTTCAGTTTTATTGTAATGTTCTACTAGTTTGTGTTTGTGCCAAGTTTTGCTACCATATTAAACTGTCTCATGTAAAGTTCAGTTATGTGACAAATCTTTTAAAATTCTTCCTGCCTATACTTAAAACATGAGTATAAGATGAGCAGACAATGTTTAAATTTAGTAGTAGTTTGGTACACTTATTAGGCAATGGTGTGATATTAATAAGAACCATCTAGCCCTTTTCTGCCCTTTAAAACATTTCTTTACATTGCTTTCTGAATGGCAATGAAGAGCTTCCTGGTTCATAACCTAGTTCTAGGAAGTTATCTCAAATACATACAATTTGTGAATCTTCAGTGACTTTATGGGTCTGATGAGTGCAAGTGAGATTTTCAAAATTAATTAGGTAAGTCCTTTAGTGACACTCAGACCAGTGAGTCTTAATGATAGATTATGCTAAACTGGAGTGTAAAACTGCTGTTGAAGAAAAGCTGACTAAATTTACCATGTGCCATAAGATGGTGAAGTTCTAAGCCTAATGTTGAAACAATAAATGAGATATGATAGTCACCAAATGCAATGAATAGACATTTGGTATTAAGCTGTTGCTTTTGATATTCTTCACTCACTTCAGAAGTTCAGAGTGCCAAAAATATAAAGATCTGAGGGAAGTTCTGACATCAGTCACACTGGAGGCACAAGATGCTGGAGTGTAACTGTGTGGACAGTTTCAGTTCTATGTCATTTGTCCATGGCCTCAAACAGAGTGTCGGACTGCATCTACACAACCTATCAAACTGCAGCCATAAACCTGGGGAGCATGGCCACTTATCTCAGCCTGCCACTCTGTCTGGTCAAAGCTGGTATGAAGCCTCCAGTAGGACCTAAGCTTCTGCCCTGTGACTGGAATAGCCATCTGGGATCAGCTGACCTTCTACTTCCTGCATATAAATCCCTGACCCAAAACAGTGTGATCCAAGATTGGTTTGCTGTGTCCTCTGGCTTCCTCTTGGACTTTGCTCTCTGTGGGCACGTCTACAGGAGATGTTTACTGTAGAGTAGGCTAATTAAGTCCTCAGTAGATGCCCCACATGTACACGTGCAGGGCTATTAGCCTGGAGTAAACTAATAAACTCCACAGCAGGATAGTACTTGTAAATACAGGTACAAATACTACCCTGCTGCAGAGATTTTTTACTCTGCAGCAGGACGCATGTAGATGGTGATGTGGCTGGCTGGGGCATGAAGGTGCTTTAGTGTGGTGGCTACCTGTCAGCTAGCCCCACAATGGACACCCTCATGCCCTAGCCAGCAGCTCTGAAGCACACTGAGCTGGGTCAGAGCAGCCCTGTGCTGGCGGGCTGACTCCTCTGGACTTTCTGCCAGCCGGAGCTGCTCCTACCCAGCTCAACATGCTGTGGTCCCAGGTGCACATTCAAACAACCTGGGATGAATAAACTCCAGCACAATAAGCCCTGGAGTTTATTGCTATGCATTAATTGCATGTGTAGACATGACCTCTTTGTTCTCCTAACTTCTTGACTGAGCTCATCCTTGGACTTTGTTCCAGGGTAGATTTGATTTAAATCAAATCAGTTTAAATTACTGGTCAGGAAGCCTCTGTTTAATCACTGTTTTCTACAAAAAGTGCATTCTTGTTGTTTGATATCCTTTATTCATTTAACTTCTTGAAACTTTCCACTTTCAGAGAAAGGTAAGGGCTTGAGTGTGTGTATACAAACTTGCAGAGAGACAAGAGGGCTGAAGGCTGGGTAATCAGGACTATTATCTCTAATCTCCATATACTGCTGTTAACAAGGATGTTATCTCTGGAGACAACAAACTCTCCCTGTGCCTGAAGAAGGGTGTTTGTGTCTGAAAGCTTGCAAAGAACAATTTTTCCAACTATTTAGTTGGTTTAATAAAAGATATCACATCTACACAAAGAACCTTGTCTGCCTATGATCTCTGGAGACACAAATCCTCAGTCTGAGAACTGAAACTAAGCACCACAGAGATGCTTAATGGCATCTTCTAGACTGAGCACGGACTCCCATTGGGTAGAATGGTTTTCTTTAATCTTTACCAATCTATAGAGTCTCTGGGAACCCTATAAGATTGGGCCCATAATATAGTCCATGGCCTGTTGTGACCTATTTATAAAACTTCAAAAAGGTTACATGAATGTATTGTCTCAAATAGTATATAATTAGAAGTTATAATCCCTATTCCATGATGATATATTTGATCTTTAACATATCTTAAATTAAAATGATCTTTATATAAGATTTTTTAAAGCATCTTAAAAATATTAAATAAAAAAAAACTTATTTAATTTTTTAAAATCTTATTTATTTATTTAATGTTGATTTTTATCCACCTGCTTTGTTTTTGGATTGATCTGGCTGGATTGGCTCCCTGACCAGGCCTGACTTCATATTTCACTTGACCAGGACTGGGATGGTTAGTACCTTAATCCATGAGTGGCCCAGGTTAACAAACCTGGCCACCCACATCCCTAACCTACCTACCTTTGAAAACTTAGTCCTCATTCTACAATAATTAAAAACAATATCACAATTTGCTCGATTGGCTAACAATTGCCTTGGTAAAACTTGACACAAAAGTATTTGTGGAAGACTAGCGCCAGATCAGTAGAAACAAACATCCCTCAATCCCACCAGAACACTGTTATCTGGCAGTTGACATGGTTTGCTAGACTGATGGTTATTTCCACCTGAGCCCAATGTGTATTATATGCAAATGCTGCATGCACTATAAACCACTGCTGGCCTTGGGTATGTGACCATCGCCCCTTGAATTGTCCAGGACGCTGCTACTTTCTCACAGCTAATTAAATGCTTCCTTAGCACTGGTGTCACAAATCTGTCTTTTTGGTATGTCAGGAGAGATTTATTCCTACTGATGATCTGTTCTGTCTGTATATGTGCACATAAACAATTCTTAATGCATTAGGAAACTATTTCTTCCCCAAATTCTAGGAAGTCACTGATTAAAAATAATGAAAGAAAGAAATCCATTAAAAATGTGTTTCATTTGTAGAAACTCAAGGTGCCATTATGATTCTTTGCTAACAAGTTGTCATTTATTTTTGTATAAATTGATTTGCATTTCTATTTAAACCTTATTCCCATTTCTTATTCCCTCCCGATTCAAATTTACATGAATAATCCTTTCTTTATGTGATTATTATTTAGACTAACCTCCCTAACAATTGGTCAATTTGCCTTCTCTCTGGAGTAAAAACTGCTTAACTACTCCTTTCCTACTTCCCCTCTTTTCTTTCTTTCCTTCTGAAAGTCCTCTAACATAGAGCTGCTTTTTTCCTCTTACAATTGCTGCCAGAACAGTCCTGTATCAAACACTACCTTACAGGCTTTTCTGTGAAGGCATTAAACTGCTATTTTTCAGATACCACAGGAAGCAGCATCAAATAATGTAGAAAAAATATGAGAATGATGAAATGTCTAGTTGTGACATCATGACCATGAACAATGATTGATGAGTTAAAGCAAATCAATTCTATGAATTAGTGGAACTATGGAAAAGATCTCTGAAATGTTGGCAAGTAATACCAATAATAACCCAATTAAGAAGAAACAAACACCCAACATTATAGTTAGCATCCTAGGAACCCCTGAAGATACAGACATGTCAGGTATAGTTATGTGACTGTACAGTGATCACACTTTTTATTCTGTTTTCAGAGATATTACTGACTCCAGCAGTATTTCCCATACAGGGAATCTCTCTTAAACTGCCTCAAGATAGATTCATCATTTTAAGTGCAATTATCTCTCAAAAATCTAACACTATTTTATGAAATTTCATCATATTTTATAGATATACAGGACCTGTTTCACCATGGTTCTTCACCTTGTGTAGTTCCTTAGACTTTGCAAAGTTGGTATGAATTCCATTGGTGTGAATAAGTAGAGGATGTCAGTTTGATAAAATTTTACACCTCCTTTATACAGGCATAACCCCCCCCATATTTAGATTACCATACTTTCCATTACCCTATTAATTAAAAGATTGCTGTGATATTTTTGAGGAGCTTTAACATCTAATCGTCTTTGAAAAGTCCTTGGGCTATGAAAATGCCTTTTTTGTGACATGAAATTCCTTTCAGATTTAGATGAATTATCCTCTGATGAGATAGGGTGTCTGCTTCTCTGGTCACCCAAGTAGCACTTCTTAGCACCTATTTAAGCTTGCCTTTCTAGAAATGGGACCAGAATACTATATGAGATCTTACCTGTGGTATGTTTGATGGTATTAATTATTGTTTCCCTTTATGGGAAATACCTTACCTGATACAATCCTTGCATGTATTTGCCATTTTCATGACCAGATCATGTTGATGGCTCAGAGTTATTCTTTGACGATCTATAATAAACCAAGGTCTTTTTCTCCCATCATTTCCAATTCACGAGCTAGCTGCTTATCATAGCTTTTCTTAACATTGGCTGGTAATTTTGGCTCTCATCTTGCCAGCATCCATGGTCTCAAAAAACAGTTCAACTTTTTTTTGCTTAAGTTTAAAAGAAAAAAAAAATGCCACGCTCAGGTAGAGGGTTTTATCCTGAACAATGAATGTTTCAGGGAGCTGATATAAATTCTTATAGTCACATACATGTTAGGCAGCCTCAACTATAGGTGTCAGTAATGCTCCATCTATATAATATAGAAATCAGAATCAACCCCTCCTTATTCCATATTTACAGACTGATAAAAAGAAAACAAGGCTGGAAAAAAATATTTTGTGTAAATGAAGTGGTCTCAGTAAAGCAATGCTCGTCAATATCATTGCTATATACGTCTATTGGAATATTAACCAACAAATGACAAAATTTGGAACAATGGGACCGAGGTCCAACATCTGAAATGAATGATTACCCCCTTTTGCTAAGGTTAAGTGCCAAAGGAGTGTTTTGGCAACTGCAACTGCCTGAACTTCTTACAGCTGATAGGGATTCACAAAGCTTCTATATTAAGAATTACCTCAGGTTAAGTTGCAGCCAGCCAGCTAGCTTTTACTCGACTTCTGGTCTTGTTCCAGTACTGAAAAAGCCACTTGCCTGCACCAGGTGATGTGGTCAAATAAGATGGAGTTTTTCTATTCAATAAAAATGCCTCCTTAATTTCTTAGCTAAGAAGATAGGGCTGGAACATTATATATGGGAAGAACTACTGTTTTTGCAACACCGTGGAAAATGCCCTTAAAATTGAAAAGATGGGTGCATTCTTGTTTATTTTTTTATAAATAATAGATACATAAAAAGTGCAGAATGGGTCTATACTTATACATATAGCACATTGTAGAATTACATTTGACAAGATAGAGCTTCAGTTATAAGAAGCAACTGGTAGTCCCTCTGTCACAAGTGAAGGATGGGTGAAGAACAGAATTGTTAGAAACGAATTACAAAATTCTAGCATCTGGTTTATTTTAAAAATTGCTGGATAGTTTATTAAAATTGTTTTAAAAGGAAAATGTTGATCGTCTTACTTCCATCAAAATCAATAGCTATGTTTTTTCTGGGAAGAAATATGTACACAACTTAATTGATAGCATATATAGTAACAAAAAATATTAACACAAGCACACTTAGACTAGAACAGTGATTCTCAGCCAGGGTTTGTGGCACCCTGGTGCACCACCAGATCCTTTGAAGGATAATTTGAGGTCTGAGGTAAGAGGAGATAAGCAGATACGCTGAGCACATAAGCACAGGCTCAGGCTTGTCCCCCAACACTTCTGTAAGGAGGTAAGCATTGTAATATCTAAATTAGTTTTTGAATCTGCTTAATTTACATGAATTATGCAGGGGTGCCTCAAGTCCAGTGAAGGGTGTCTTGGGTCCAAAACAGCTGTGAACCACTGGACTAGAATCATAAGGTTGGCAGGAACTTCAGCATCATGGTTTTCACATTCATCCTTGTGCAAAAGACTAGTGTGGACTGTAGAATTTTTAAAAATAGTGCTTAAGTGACCTTTAAGTGATACTCATTATCGTAATATGAGCTAGAAAAATGTTAGCCAGCCAGTGAGGAGAATCTGCATCAGTAAAGCTGGCATCACTAGATTAATTTTTATTTGGTTTGGTAAAAGAATTATAAATATCTGGAAAAATGTTAAAATATGCAGCAATTATTTTGGCTATGGTACCTCTGAGCTCAGCAGCTGTTCTGATCTGCATTTTAAACTGTGCTAGAATAGAGGGTCCAGGAGGTCTTCCTTGAATAGGGATGTAAGAGATGACAAAATCTAAAACTTTCATTAAAGAAATAAAGGTTTGAATGGTTCAATAAGCCCAAAAGTGATTTGGAGTGTTTGCCTCATTTTACTGGAATAGTGACAGACTGCATAGCGAGGGATGATGCTTTTCTAAATCCAGCCATCAGCTGCTACCTGAGCTGTACAATATTTTACATTCACCTTTAAACCATGGCATAAATCACGAGCTCAGTTCCACACAGCTGAGAGAGCAGCTGTAGAGGAAGAGTGGTTTGGGCACTAGCCCATTCCCTGCTCTGCCACTGACTTCCTCAATGACCTGAGGCCATTATTTAATGCAGGGGTCTTTGACCTTTTTTGAAAGGTTGAGTGGAGGGGGGGGGAGGGGAGGAAGCATGGCAGCAACCAGACACGAAGCAGGAGGGGGGGCTTGCATGCAGCAGCAGAGGGTGGTAGATGGAGGTGGTGGCTGCCACATGCGAGTTCCCCGGCTCCACTCTGGCCCTGCTCTTGGGAGGCAGCGGCATGGGGTGATGGGTGGCAGTGCTCCATCCCTGCCCAGTCGCACATACCCCCTAGCCCCATTCCAAGTACCCCCAGGGGTATGCACATCTTTGGTTGACAACCCCTGATTTAATGCCTTCATACCTCAGTCCTGTCTGCTTTCCACCTCACCGTGGTGCTGAAAAGATCTATAGAATAAGATTGTACAGCAGACCGGTACTACATAATAAAGGCCATAGATGTGTCTATGATAAAGCAGTATTCTGAGCATGTTTTTAAAAAACAAAAACCCAAACAACTCCCTCCGAAGACAAAACTGAACAGTTCACTCTCTTTTTTTCTTTACTGAAAAGATAATATACCCAACATAGCCTTTTATTTTAGATGTCCACAATGCTGAAAAACACAAGGCGTATCCGTTGTTCTAGATCTGCTCACTCTTTTGGCATTGCCCACCAGCCTATGAACTGCAGCAAGTTACCATGTTATTTTTGTTTTGGAGTCTCCTACTGACTTTAAAGCTGCTTCTTCTCTAAGCACACCTAGCTTAAATATGGTACATGCAGCTTTCAACTGTTGGCATTCCATAAGCATATCAGGAGACTTCAGGCAAAATTCAGATTGGTACCTTAGTTGCTTCTAAATTAGACTTCAATTTATCTAAAATGTAGGCATCTGAATTCAAAGAAACAGTCTCAGGCACATAGGTCTTATACAGTCCATGGAGAGTGCCTAGCGTCTCTGAAGGGATTCCCAGCTCTGAGGATTACTTCTTTTTTTCAGCCAACATATAAAATTTTTCAGATCAGAGAACCCATATCTCCACCCTAAACACTGTGTCACAGAGTTCAGTTCCCTATTGATTAGTCCTGCCTGGCTGGTAGCCCAGCTTCAAAACAGAAATGGAGCATGCTCCTAGTCAGTTTATTCTATAGCTTTAAAGTTAGGTACTCTCTTGGTGTGTGGTAGAAATGTATTTGAAGCCCTTAGGCCAAGGAGAGCCTATGATTAAGTTCTCTCACTAAGTGCTCTAATGATTACACGAGTGATTCTCTACCAAGGTTCTGCTGCACGCTGGGGTGCCATGAGATCCTTTTAAGGGTGACCCAAAATACTGCACAATGTCAGCATGTTTAGGAATGCAGAAACCTACATGTTTAACAAGATAAACACAGACATTCCAAATTGGAATTCACAGTATCAAAAACATTATGATGACCCGTTATTGATTTTCTTCATTCTTTGCAATAGAAGAATTGCTCTATTATTTTTCTATACTCAAAAAAAGAGAGTAAAAACTAAGAGCTGGCATTTTCTGAGGCATGTCTTGAGTCTGTTGAGAGGTGGTTTGAGTCTAAAATGAACCACTGCCATACACAAATGCAGATTTGCTATTCCCAAACCAGCTCATCCAAACATCTGTCCAAATTGCTCTTCAGGATAACAGTGAAACAATGAAGGCACAACCGGGACACAGGGTTGAAGATCTATGTCAGAATTAAACTAAATAAATACAAGCTTTGATGTACAGAGAACACAGACAGCACTATCTAAAGCCATCTTTACGTGCACTTTGGGGCTGGCGGACACTTTAATTAAAGTGGATCCGAGAGCCACTGTAATTAAAAAGTGCCCACAGCATCTTGGGTATTCAGCATCCCATGCTTCAAAATGGAGACGGTGCTTTAACTAAAACTCCTTTGATGATCTCTAGTTAAAGTTTCCCCACCACTATTTTGAAGCATGGGGATGCTGAATACAGAAGATGGTGACTTGATTAATCAAGTCTGCTCCAAAGCGCTGTAATTACAGTGTATCAGAGCAGCGTTTCCCATGTGTCTAGAGGCACCCTAAATGGGAGTGCTACTCAGATCCCTGCTATGAACCATATGTCAGGGCTTTCTGGCCCACTAGGGCCTCTGTAGCTCCTTCTCACCTTAGCAAGTGCTGCTGCTGAGTGTCCTGGTCATAACTAAGCCAGGCAAGATAGGGATGGAGCTGCAGGGCTTGGAGGAAAGGGGAGAGTCAGTAAAAAAGTTTTGTCATCAGTTAAAAGTTTGCAGATTATCAATATAAAATAATATGATCAGGTTGGAAATATGTAAAATAAATGATCAGGTTGGAAATCCTTCCAGGACACCAGCCCTGGGGAAGAAGGTGCAAAAATAGCAGCAGCCATGCCTCTGGCCTGGCCAGTGCTGCACTACTAGCAGCGCAGCCACTGACACTACCCCATGTGCTCCTGCTTCCCAGAGTGTGCAAGCATCTAGTTATACCTCTGCTTGAAGTAGACCAATGAAGATTTCACAATTCTCTGGGCAGTTTGTTCTACTGTTCTCACAGGTAGGAAGTCTTTCCTTAAAATTTCATCTAAATCTGCATTACTCAAGTTAAATCCTTTGCTTAATTTCCTACCCTCTGTGAGAGAAGTAAAAAACGTTTCTCCATCTTCTTTATACGGAACTTTGTAATATGAAAACTGCTATCATGCCCCACTCTCAAATCTTTTCTTTCTAAGCTAAAAATACTTAGTTCCTTCAGCCTTTCCTCACCTTGCTTTTCAAGCTTTTTATCACCTTCACTACTTGTCACTGGACCCTCTTCCGTTTCCCTACATTCTTCTTACAATGTGATGTCCAAAACTGAACATAGTTTACATACTTTTCTGCCTCATATCTGGGTTGCAACAAATGTTAGGCATCTAGCTGTTCAGAACAGGTTTTTCTGAACCTCATGGAAGACTGTTTAAGCTCCCCGGGGCCTCTCCGGTATAAAATGTAAGTACTAAATAGATTTAGGTGCCTAACAACTTTTGTTCCACTGGAGTAGGGGATTGCTTTTGTAGAGTTAGGATTCTAAATTCTATCCACATCCTGTTTAGATGCATGGTCCATCTGGATATGGTCCTACATCTCAAAACATCAAAAAGAAGATTCATACTAGATGGTTATTCATCAGTATTTGGAAAGGGACAAAGCTGACATTTTCCACCAAAAGGTCATTTGTGTTTACAAAGAAAAATCAAGAGATACAATACAAATCTGTCATTCTGGTTGCTGAAGGTTTTTCTTGAATAATTTATCACTTTTCCAAACTGTGTGTTTTCAATTAGCCCTAGCATTTTACACCAGCAAAAATGCATTATTTCATTTAACTTTCTATTCAACTCTTACTGTATCTCTGTTAAATGTCTGGGATGTGCAAATTAACAAAATGTTACATCTAGGTGGTTGTAACAGGTTGTCCTCCCTAGTGCCATCTTCCCTGTTAAACTGTGCTTTACGTGGGGTGCACTTGGACTCTGTTTTGGAACTCTTATATCCCACCCTCTATTCACCTGCCATGTCTTGATGGAAATTATTGTTGATGTTCTTGTGAGCAGGAGACTGCCTATTATATTTTGTATGTTGGGGTCTTTTGCCCACCCGGGTCTGACCCCTGTTTTCTCTAGCTAGGCCTCCTCATCCAAAATCCCACCAAGCAGGGTTTGACTCTGAGGCTCTAGACTTCTCCCTTGTTGGGCCTCATTACCCTTCGGCCCCCTCTTTGTCCTCCCCGGGCTCCCCATAACCCTGTCTCACACTGCGTCCTCTCTGGCGCTCAGGCTTTCCACAGCCTTGTCTCGCACTGCGCCTGCTCAGGGGCTTCTCGCTGCCCCCTCTCTGGGGCAGGGGTCTCCATGCTGCTGTGGGTCCCCTATGAGGCCTCCTCCATCCCCTTATAGCCTCACCCAAGCCACCAGTTAAAACAGCAAACCAAAACACAAGCCCCTGGGCTATAACTTAAATCCTAGTCATCCAGCTATAACATTATTCCTGCCCCACCAGAGGTGCTCCATCCTTCCCCCAGTCTCAAAGCTTTACCTGCAGTCTGGCCTCACCCCTCTGCTTGGTCTGGGAGACCTCCTTCCCCCATGGCTGCTGGCAGGGAACTGCCCAGCTGGCCTCAGCCCTGGGGTTTAAATGTGGGCCAGGCCCTACCCCTTCCAGTCAGCTGACTGCTGGCAGGTGTGGGTCACTAGCTCCCTCTGGTTGCCCTAGCAACCTGCACCTGGGTAGTTATGTCCCTTCTACAAGTAGCAGGCACCTTAGCACCCTGCTACAGTGATGAATTTACAGGACATAACAAACTGAATCATAAGAGAATATTTATCCATGGTTATACCATTCTTACAAGGTAACTAGTTGCAAAAAGTAGACTCCATTGCAGAAAAAGTATGCATATTTTAAAAGGAAATTATGTCCAGCTTTTTTGACTATTCAGGAGTAACAAAACTGAATGGGAGCACAATCACAGCAAGAAATCTTGGGGGAATAACACTTCCTGTCGATTCACAGCCATCCCTACTTGCTGATCCAGAACTGGTTTTGCTAAGCTCAAGAGGGCACTGAAATTAATTCTTTTTGGACATTGATGGATGGATCAGGTCATCTGAGGGTCTAGGCTATGTTGGGGTTAGCTAAATATAGGAAGAGTCTGCAGTTTAACATTGGTTAGTTATTGCTAGTTTATCTTCAACTTCTTTTCAAGTAGGGTATGTGTAGATTAATGGGGGAATCAAAGAGATCCTCCTCTAGGTAAAAAGCAATTATAAATTTGAGAATCCTACAGTCAACATTTTAAATTAATTTACCCCACAGATTGTGTGCATGTCTACAGAACATGCACAGCTTGCAGAAATCTATGCCATCTGTGACTGCTGTATGTATTGCAGCATTGTCAGAGAGAAAACTTGATTCATAATGAGGAATAAGAAGGTAATATGCATCTCAGCAGGTCAACAAATAATTACAGACTTTTAAGACAGACAATGTAGTTAATACATGGTAGATAAAAATGAGTATGGTGTTATGTGTGCAATTTTAGGCAGAGCACCCTGTAACAGATGAGGCCAAAGATAACAATTCACTGTAATTTTATATAAATGGTATCAGTTGGGATAGATGCAAATATTTGAATACAATATGAGAAAGCCCATAAATGGAGATTAAATATTACCAGTACTTGCCTACATATATACTGGAAAGGAAAAAAAGTACAAAATGACCAAGATGGCTAAAAGTGAATAATAATTATTAGAAAATTATAAGCAAGACCAAGGCTTGGTCAATTTCATGGATTGGGCATTGTTTGAATCATATTTGTTTTTGTTTCACTGGGGTATTTGGCTTGGACTGGGAAGAAGTAAAATTTAGCAGCTGAACAAATTTCAGCAAGAGCTTTAAAAATTTCAGGAGAGACAAAGTAGGGGCTCAGCACATGCTGAGTGGTGAAGCAGGGTCATACTAGTGATCGCTTACCAGATGCTTAAGTTTTCTCATGGGTCATGTAGCTCCCCAAATTAAAATTCTTTGAGATGCAAATGTATTATCATACATTGGTTATGCAAGCCACCCTGTAATAATATACCTACAATGAAAATGTTTAGGGGACTTGGGATCCATGACTTATGAGGAGAGGCAGTTGGGCTTATTTAGTGTGGAGAAGAGACAACTGAGGGGGGATTTAATAGCAGCCTTCAACTACCTGAAGCGGGCTTCCAAAGAGGAAGGAGCTAGACTGCTCTCAGTGGTGGCACATGGCAGAATAAGGAGTAACCATCTCAATTCACAGCAACAGAAGTTGAGGTTAAATATTAAGAAAAGCTCTCACTAGGAAGGTAATAAAATACTGGAACACATTACCCAGAGGTTGTGGAATCTCTAGCCTTGGAGGTTTTTAAGACATGGCTAGACAGAGCCTTAGCTGGAATGAGCTAGTTGGGGATAGTTCTGCTTTCAGTGGGGGGCTAGACTAGATGACTTCCTGAGGGCCCTTTCAACCCAAATTTTCTATGATTCTATGAACTATAAATTACAGAACTCAAAAGTGCCTAATGCTTTTTCTCTTCTTTCAGATGCCTTCATTGACAGAACGGACATGGATGGAATTCCTTCAAAAAACATCCCCAGCATCCTTGCCACTGACCGCTCTGACCATTATAACCGCAACTTGCTATTATGAAGAGGATCCTCTAGGCTAAGTACAGACAATCAAAAAGTCTGAGGCTGAATTGATTCAATCTTTGAAAGTTAGTTTAAACTGTGTAGACTGAATTGAGAAGCAAGTGAACAGACCATGAGTGACTGTTGCCTCCTGAATCTGGGGGAGGGGGGAACCCGCAGAAGCCACTGATGGTGGTGACCCTGTTGGGGAGGGGCACCAGTCCCACTGACAGCATCAGTGTCGGCCATCGGGGGAGCACCAGCCCCATCGGGGGGGCATGTGCACCCCTGTGCACCCCCTACCAGTCACCTATGGAACAGACATTCACTTTTCATCCCAGAAATGCAGCCACATGCCTGTAGTGGCTCAGGCCAGAAGCTGGGGGCGGGGGCGCTTTTAGAGCACACCTTCCCTTCCCTTCTCTTTGGAAGTGGCAAGAAGGCTGGAGGGAAGCTGGGAGAAAAGCCCTCCAAGGCTTTTCCCCCTCCCTGCTTGAGCTGAGGGTTGGAAGTGTGGCCAGGCCCCAGCCAGCCTTCTGAGTATAATGCGGGGGTTTAAACCCCCACCCTGGCCTGCATGAACCCCAGCTGGGGTGTGCCTAGAGAGGGAGAGGTAGGGAAGCAGCCTCTGCCAGGCTTTTCCCTTGCTCCCCTCTCAAATGGAGGGAGGAGGGGGGCATGGTGGAGGCATAGGGAGTGGGGTTTAAAACCTGTCTCCCCTAGCCACATGGTATCCCATCAGGTCCTGACAGGCTGTTCCCCACTCACCACGCCAGCAGAAGGGAGAGGAGAGGAGAGGGCCATGGCCAGATGTGGGGCTGAGCTGGCATACTGAGGCAGAGGGGAGGGGAGGGGGTGTTAAACTCCCACACCATCCTGCATTTGGCTGCTCCATCCCTGCCAAACAGACCCAGCTGAGGTCCTGCATGGGTGGGGGACAGGATTTAAACCTCCCTCCCCACCTCTGCAACAGTATGCCAGCCTGAGCTGGCATCTGGCCATGCCCCGCCGCCGTCCTCATCCTCCGCTGGAGTGGCAGGTGGGGGAAAAACCTGTCAGGGGCTGTTCCACCTTGCCAGGCAGACCCCTGCTGGGGTCCTGTGTGGGGAAGGGGTTTAAACTCCCCTCCCCTCTGCTTTGTTCTGCAGGTCCGGCCTGGGGGCTGGCCATGCCTACCCCTCTGCTTGAGTGGGGAAATGCCTGTCAGGGGCTGATCTGCTTCTGTCATGCAGAGCCCAGTGGGGATCCAGAGTCAGTTTTCCCCCCACCCGCTTCTCAGCCAGCAAGGCAAGTGATGGTGCTCTGGCTAGGGAGCAGAGGGTCAGGGCCAAGCCCTGCTCCACTGCAGCAGACAGCCCAGCCCAGCCCAGCCCAGCCCAGCCCAGCACAGAGCTGAAAAGCATCCTGTGATGCTGGGGGACTGTGAGTTAACTTGAACTAGGAAGGTGTCTGGGACACAAGTACCATAAACTGGTTTGACCTAAATCAGTTCAGTCTGATTTTACATCCAATTAAGTTTATCTTAAACCAGTTTGGGCCATTTTGAGAGTCGTTTAAGTGCACTGAACTTCTGTTGTGTTACAGATTTGAATTGGTTTCTGATCACTTAAACCAGTTTATGTGTAATTTCTGTCCCTAACCCTAGTGCTGTGGCATTCTTCACTTGGCTCTCAGCTGCTGCTGACCTTAAAATTGTCAGCCTGAACAGGAGTATCCAGTACAAGTCTCATATGGCAGAGGCAGGGCTAAAAACAGAGCCACTTATCTAGTCCAATTATAGATAGTTTTACCCTTAAGCTTTCAATTTTTTTTAAATGTCCCCTGACAAATCTCCATCCTTGAGCTCTGCATAATGAGGCAGTGGAATGGGAGAAATTTTATTTTTCTGCAGAACATTTTGTCTGGAGGGACAAATGGCAGGGGCTCTCTGCCAGCCCCTCATGTGTACAGTTAACATTATTTTTACTGGCAATAAATGCAACCAAGAAATACCATCTAGGGCAACACCATACTGTGTTTCTTTCCTTTCATATCACAATCACCATGTTACTTTTCCTTAATACTGTCATGTAAAAACCACAGTCCACACTATCTAAAAACATAATGACAAACTGCATGCATCCAACATAGCTGACCCACTGAAAGTAAAAGCAGTTCAGTTCTGGTCCTTCTATTCATTATTTATAACCAATTACATTCAGACACTGGTCAGAATATCCTCTCACATGGGCACTTTGCCCCAAATGTCATTACAGATATAATATATCTATATCTATATATTTATATATATCTATATCTTCTATATATAGAAATCTCTGGAATAACAGAGATTTGGTAGGATATTTTGCATGACTGCAGCACTGTCATGGATGGGTACAAACTGTTCAACAAAAGACAGACAGGAAGAAGAGGAGGAGAAGTTGCATTTTATGTAGAAAAGCCATATGATTGCTCAGAGCTCCTGTTTGAAGTTGGTGATAGGCCTGGTGAAAGTCTCTGGGTTAGGGTCAGAGAGGAAAGCAACAAGGGTGATGTCATGGTGGGAGTCTGCTATAAACCACCAGACCAGGAGGAAGTGGTGGATGAGACTTTCTTCAAACAGCTAGCAGAAGATTCCCAGTCACAGACCCTGCTTCTCATGTGACACTTCAATCACCCTGACATCTGCTTGGGGGAAATACAGGGGCAATACAGCAGAGCAGAGCCAATCCAGAAAGTTTTTGGAGAGTACAGGGGACACCTTCCTGGTCCAAATGCTGGAGCAGCCATCTAGGGGCCATGCTCTTCTTGACATGCTGCTCACAAACAGGGAAGAAATGACGGGGCATGTAGTAGTGGATGGCAACTTGGGCAGCAGTGGCCATGAGATGATTGAATTCAGGATCTTGAGGAAAGAAAGGATGGAGAGCAGAAGAGTAAAGACTCTGGACTTCAGAAAAGCAGACTGACTCACTTAGGAAACACATGGGCAGGATCTCCTGGGAAGCCAGTCTGAGGAGAAAAGTCCAGGAGAGCTGGCTGTGCTTTAAGGAAGCTTTACTGAGAGTGCAGTAACAAACCATCCTGATGCGCTGGACGACTAGCAAGTATGGCGGAAGACCAGCTTGGCTTAGCAGGGAACTCTTCAGTAAACTAAATCACAAGAAGGAAGCTTATAAGAAGTGGAAACAAATAACTAGGGAAGAATATAAGAGCATTGCTTGGGCATATAGGGATAAAGTCAAGAAGGCCAAAGCACAACTGGAGTTGCAGCTAGCAAGGGATGTGAAGGATAATAAGAAGGGTTTCTACAAATATGTCGGTAGCAAGAGAGGGATCAGGGAAAGTGTGAGTCCCTTGCTGAGTGAATGGGGGAGGAAACCCTGTGACAGAGGATGCAGGAAAGCCTGAAGTGCTTAGTACCTTTTTTGCCTCTCTCTTCACATGCAAGGTCAGCTCCCAGACTACTGCACTGGGTGGCAGAGCTTGGAAAGGAAGTGAGTAGCCCCTCAGTAGCGAAAGAACAGGTTAGTGACTACTTAGGAAAGCTGGACCTGTGAAAGTCCGTGGGGCCAGATGAGATGCACCCAAGCGTGCTGAGAGAGTTGGCTGATGTGATTACAGAGCCATTGGACATCATTTCTGAAAGATCATGGTGATCAGGAAAGGTCCCAGATGATTGGAAAAGGGGAAACATAGTACCCGTATTTAAGAAAGGGAAGAAGGAGGGTCCATGGAACTACAGATCAGTCAGTCTCACCTCAGTCCCTGGAAAAATCAGAGAGCAGCCCTCAAAGAATCCATTTCTAAGCATTTGGAGGAGAAAAAGGTGATTAGGAACAGTCAGCATGGATTCACCAGGGACAAGTCATGCCTGACCAACCTGATTGCCTTCTCTGAGAGGGACTGAGGGGGAATCTGCTGCCCTGACCCCTTAGCCTGGGAAGTCTGCTGCTTCCCAGGAGCCCATATCCGAGACATCGTGGAGAAGATCCGTAAGCTCCTCCAGTCCACCGACCACTACCCTATGCTCCTTATCCATGTGGGCACCAATGACATGGCTAGGAGCACTGCCAGCTGGGTCATGAAGCACTACAGGGATTTGGGAGTGGGGCTGAAGGGTCTGGGGGCACAGGTGGTGTTTTCTTCGATCCTCTCAGTCTCAGGCTATGGGCTGAGGAGGGAGAGGAGGATCCAGGTAATGAACCAAAGACTGTGGCACTGGTGTCATTGGGAAGGCTTTGGCTTCTAAGACCCCAGTCCACTCTTTGGTGAGAGGGGCAATGAGCTGCTGAGAAAGGATGGCCTTCACCTCTCCCCACTGGGGAGGAGGCTCTTCTTAGCTAGACTGGCTGACCTGCTCCACCGGGCTTTAAACTAATACCGCCGGGGAATAGGGGGACTACTGCCACTGCTGGCCCTCTGAGTAACCCTTGCAAAGCCAGCAGGACAAGGCACTTAAGGGAGCCCACCCCTGCCCCAGCCCTGGAACAAACTGTAGGCAAGGCAAGGGCCCCCAAAGGGACACTTGCCTGCCTGTACACAAATGCCAGGAGCTTGGGGAATAAACAGGAGGAACTTGTTCTCCTGCTTAACACAAATAACTATGTCATAGGGGTAACGGAGACCTGGTGGGACTCCACCCATGACTGGGCCATAGGTATAGATGGCCATACCCTGTACAGGAGGGATTGAGTGGACAAAAGGGGCGGGAGTGTAGCTTTCTATGTCAAGGAGAGCTATGCGTCCCTGCAAGCTGATATTGGCGATCAGGGTGGATGACTGGAGACCCTCTGGGTTAAAATCTGTGGGGAACATGGCACAGGGAACACAATGGTGGGAGTCTACTGCAGACTTCCCACCCAAAATCAAGAACTTGACCATGAGTTTTGCCAGGGAATTGGCTGAGGCCTCATGCTCCAGGTCCATGGTTGTCATGGGAGACTTCAATTACCCAGACATCATGTGGGAAGAACACGCGGCCAAATCTGAGTAGTTGCAAAGCTTTCTCTCATGCGTGGATGAGCTCTACCTGACATAAGAAGCCTACGGGCCAACGAGAGGTAAAGCGCTGCTTGACCTGGTACTGGCAACCGGGGATGACCTAATCAGTGACCTAATGATCAAAGGGAAGCTGGGTGACAGCGACAACATGCTGATCACCTTCACCATCTGCCTAAAAGCTGGCAAGACAGTCAGCAATACAGAAGTCCTTGACTTCAGGAAAGTCGACTTTGACAAGCTCAGGAGCTTGTCGGTGAGGCCCTAAGGGACCTTGGCCCCAAGGAGAGGAAAGCACAGGAAGAATGGTTGCTGCTTAAGGGAGTGATCCTAGATGCACAAGCCAAGGTTATTCCATCTCAGAGGAAAGGCAGCAAAAGGGAACAGCAGCCCCTTTGGCTCAGCAAGGAACTAGAGGACCTCCTGCATCTTAAAAGAAAGACCTACAAAGGATGGAGGATGGGATCCACCTTCAAGCAAGAATATTCAGCACTGGTCCAGACCAGTGAGTGAACCAGGAAAGCCAAGGCTAGAGTGGAACTCCAACTAGCTACAAGTATCAAGGACAATAAAAGGTCCTTTTTTAGATATGTGGGGAGCTGGAGGAAAAGCAAGGGCAACATTGGACCCCTGCTAAACCAGACGGGATAACTGATGACCGATGCCCAGGAAGAAGCCAACCTACTAAATAGATACTTTGCGTTGGTCTTTCATCAGTCCCATGGGATGCCCCTGCCCATTACGGAACAGGGAGGCCCGGGTGAGGGAGATTCCTTGCCTTCCATCAATCAGCCAATGTCACGGATCTTTGAGAATTCCTGGCACTTTGGTGAAGTGCCCAAAGATTGGAAGAAGTCCACCATAATCCACTGGCTGGGAAATTGGCTCTGTGGTCGGACCCAGAGGGTAGTAATTGATGGAAGTCAATTGTCATGGTGCCCTGTGACCAGTGGGGTCCCTCAAGGCTCTGTCCTTGGACCCATACTGTTCAACATCTTCATTAATGATGTAGACATTGGTATCAGAAGTGGACTGGCCAAGTTTGCCAATGATACCAAACTCTGGGGTAAAGCATCCACACCTGAGGACAGGAGGGCAATCCAGACTGACCTTGATAGGCTCAGGAAATGGGCAGTTGAGAACCTGATGGTGTTTAATACCAAAAAATGCAAGGTTCTCCAGCGTGGGAGGAAAAACCTGCAGCATGCTTATAGGCCCAGCAGTGCTATTCTGGCTAGCACTACAGATAAAAGGGACTTGGGAGTCATGATTGACCACAAGATGAACATAAGCCTTCAGTGTGATGCTGCTGCTAGTAAAGCGAGCAAAACGCTGTCTTGCATCCATAGATGCTTCTCGAGCAAATCCCAGGATGTCATTCTCCTGTTGTACTCAGCCTTGGTGAGGCCGCAGCTGGAGTACTATATCCAGTTTGGGGCTCCACAATTTAAAAGGATGTGGAGAACCTTGAGACAGTCCAGAGAAGAGCCATGCGCATGATCAGAGGTCAGGAAAACAGAACTTATGACGACAGGCTGAGAGCTATGGGACTCTTCAGCCTGGAAAAGCACAGGCTCAAGGGCAATCTGATGGCCACCTATAAGTTTATAAGGGGTGTTCACCAGGATCTAGGGGAACATTTGTTCAGCAGAGCACCCCAAGGGATGACAAGGTCGAATGGTTATAAACTCCTCCAAGACCCTTTCAGGCTGCACATGTGGAAGAACTTCCTTACTGTCCGAGCCCCCAAGGTCTGGAATAGCCTGCCACCAAAGGTGGCTTAAGCACCTACTTTGAACACCTTCAAGAGAAATTTGCATGTTTATCTAGCTGGGATTCTATGACTGCAGCTGACTTCCTGCCCCTGGGGCATGGGGCTGGATTCAATGATCTTCTGAGGTCCCTTCCAGCCCTAATGTCTATGAAATCTATGAAATATGAAAGCTGATGAGGTGACTGGCTCTGTGGATGTGGGGAGACTGGTGGATGTGGTGTACCTTGATTTTATCAAGGCGTTTCATATGGTCTCTCACAGCCTTCTCTCAGGCAAGCCAAGGAAGTATGGGTTGGATGAATGGACTGTAAGGTAGATAGAAAACTGGCTGGAGCACTGGGCTCAGAGAGTAGTAATCAATGGTTCACTGTCTAGTTGGTAGCTGATGTTAAGTGGAGTGCCCCAGGGGTTGGTCCTTGGGCTGGTTTTGTTCTTTATCAAAGAAGACCTGGTTTGTCTTCATCAATGACCTGGAAGATGGCATGGAGTGCACCCTCAGCAAGTTTGGAGATGACACCAAGCTGGGGGAAGTAGTAGATACACTGGAGGATTCAGCCTGACTTAGACAAATTGGAGGATTGGACCAAAGAAATCTCATGAGGTTCAACAAGGACAAGTGCAAAGTCCTGTACTTAGGGCAGAACAATCCCATGCATCAGCACAGGCTGGGGGCTGACTGCTGGACTGCAGCTCTGCAGAAAAGGACTTGCCTGTTACAGGTAGGTGTGTTGCCAGTAGGTCAAGGGAAGTGATTATATTCGCCCCTATTCATCATTCATGGGGCCCCATCTGGAGTACTGTGTTCAGCTTTGCCCCCCCAACTCCCCCCCCTACTACAGAAGGATGTGGACAAATTGGAGAGAGTCCAGCAGAAGGGAACAAAAATGGTGAAGGGGCTGGGGACATGACTTATGAGGAAAAACTGAGGGAACTGGGCTTGTTTAATTTACAGAAGAGAAGACTGACTGTCTGTACAGATCAGCACTTGGATCAACATAACCCTAGTTAGGGTTAGAGCCTGCAGGACTTGGTCAGTGCTAATTGTGCACTTGGACAAGGTTGAGGGGGAGGAGGACTTGCTTAAGTAACTACTTCAGATACTCCTAGACTTTGCCCTGTGAAATTCTACCTGTGTGTAGTTGAGCACAACCAAATAACATCTGGTTCATGTTCCTCCTGCAAAATCAGCACTGACCAAATCCTGCAAGATCTAACCCTAACTAGTATTATGTCAATCAAAGTGCTGATCTGTAGAGACATTCAAGGAGGTTAGTTCAGGCAAAAAATGGCCATCCTGTTCTAACTTAGCAGGTGAAATAAGTTAGACTGGGAATGGGTTAGCGCAATATAGTAAATGCCTGCACACATTCACAGAGCAGCCCCAGGGCTGGGAAAACCCAACCTCTTGCCTAGCCCTGGGAATATGCTCTTCCTACCCTATTTTCAGACCCCTGTTCATGCCAGCACTGGAAGGACAAGCCTCCTGTGACCCAACAACCTCCCCCCATCTCCAATGCAGACCCAGAAGACCCTTTGCCTCCAATCCTGCCAAATCCTCCCCAGACTTACCAACCCCCTCCCCATGGACCTACTACCACCCCACCCTAGCCCAATGCCATCTGCTACTCCCCACATCCTGAATTAGATTGCATTGATGGTGCACCAAATATGTGCACAGGCTGGACCCAATCTATGATCATTCAGCTTAAACAACCTTTGTGATTATACACCTGCATGTGCCCTCTGTTTGATAGACTAACGAGGATTTTTCTTGTAATTTTAAAGCTGAAATTCAGCCAAAAAATATTGAAGTAAACTTTCTTAAACATAACAAACTTCAGGATATGTGATGCCTTTGTCTTTTTATGTGTGTACTCTTCAAGGACTGCAGACCGTCAAATCTTTCAGAGGACATAGATCTGTTAGTGCTATTCAAGGGGAGGAAATGGGTATTCATTTACACTAAAACCACCATACACCTTTCTGATAGTAAGAATTGACCTTAAATTACATTAAGGCTATACTGCACTGCCTGAACGATACAAGGTGGATTGAATATAAATGAGGATCATGGTCTAAGTTTGTCAAGGAATCAGGCAACCATTTCTTTAATTCAGGAGTGTCAAACCCATTTGGCTCTGTGGGTTTGATCTGGATTATCACCCCAGCTGCCAGCAATGGAAGAGTTAATGCCACAGATGCCAAAGCTGCTGTGTCAGTGCCAGCAGTCAAGGAGTTGACACCACTCAACATCCCTCACAGCAGCTGCAGAAGCTGCTGGGTCAGAGCAATACAGGACTGGGACAAGGGTTGACTGGCGGCAGTGTTAATTCCTTGATTGGTACCTCTGGCCCAGCAGTTCTAGCAGCTGCACTAAGCAGCCCTCAAGGCCAGATCAGAAGGTGGGTCCATGGTCTAGCATTAATTCCTTCACTGCTGGCAATCTAAGCAAGAAGCTCCATGGGCTGGATGACCCATCTCCACGGATTGGATCTGGCCCACAGGCTGTTACGTTTGACTCCTCCTTTAACAGTGTAAAACTTAACCTATGAATCAAGGCAATATCAAATGTGCAGTCTCTAAGAGGCATACAGCCACCAGTGGAAATGTTATGGCTAAATACAGAGAGTCAAAAAGCCTAAGCCTGAAACGATTCAAGCTTGGCAGGTTAGTCTAAGCTGCATAGATTGAATCGATAAGCTAGTGAACAGACATTCATTTTTGATTCAGGAATGCAGCCACACGCCTGCAGCGGCCCAGGCCAGTAGCTGGGGGTGCTAGAGTACACCTGCCTGCTCAGCTGGAGCAGACAGCTTAGGCTAAGGCTAGCCCACCCACTCTGTGAATTGGGGTTTGTGGGGAAGTTGTGAAGCATCCTGGGATACTTGGGGGACTGTGAGTTAACTTGAATCTGGAACTGTGGACAGAAGTTCAGTAAACCCATTTAATCTAAATCAGTTAAGTTTGATATACTACATCCACCCAGATTTATCTTAAATTGATTTTGGCCATTGTGAAACCAGTTTATATGCACTGAACCTCTGTTGTGTTACAGATCTGAACTAGCTTCCAATCCTTTATACTGGTTTATGTGCAATTTCTGTCCCTAGCCTGTAAGGCTACTCTAACACTAGAGATTTTGTTTGGAATACAAAATGTGGTTGAGTGTATGTTGGTATTAGCTATTATGTTTTAATTAGCAATGGTCTAACTTCAAGCTTTTCCTAGGTTGATCTTGAGCTAGTGGGTAAAAAATGAGAGCAAGGAGCAACAAAGGAGAATTTATCAATTACATTGCATCAGGGGTCACAAACTCATTGGGCCCCGGGGGCTGGATGAATAGTGTAGGACAGGCCCATCAGCCTGATCAGGTTCACAGGCCCCCACATACTGGATTCAGTACATGTGGTGCCCACTCTGACCCATCTGGCTGGGGACATAGAGGGGAGAAGTCCAGCATCATGTGTGTTTGGCTACCACTACAGGAACAAGCCATGGTGCTGAACTTCTTCCTGCAGTGCTGCTAGGGCTCCAGCACCACTGCTTTTGCTCAGGTGCTTGGCAGGCAAGTATGTGCTGGAGTCCCAGCAGCACCATGGCTTGTTCCCATGGTGACAGTCAGGTGCCCAGGTGAGATCCACAGTGCTGGAACCCCAAGAACACTGTGGAAAGATGCTGTATATCACAGTCACTTGGCTGCTGCCATGAAACAAGCTGTGGTGCCAGGCTTGTTCTCACAGTGCTCCTAGGGCTCCAGCACTGTGGCTGTCACTTGGATACTTGGCTGCCACTGCAAGAAGTTCCCTCTATCCCAGCAGGGCAGGGCAAAGTCTGTGGGAAAGATGATCCGGCTCTATGAGCCAGATTTGGTCCATGGGCTATATGTTTGACACTCTTGCATTGCATTGTATTTATACATCTTGTTCCTAGGATTTTTCCATAGCAAATTTACATTACAGTTCAATTTACCATATTTACCCAAAAACAAGATGAGGTTTTTTTGCCCCCAGTTGATAACGGGGAAAGAAGCCCCTCATCTTATAGTTGCAAACAAGGAAATCTCACTAAATAGATTTCCTACCATTAAACTGCTACCAAAAGCAGCATGTGCTGAGCAATGGAAACAACCTATAAAGTTGATTAAACGCAGCCAGCCCTGAGCATGGGCATGGGGCAGATATGCTGGTGGGAACCTTCCCCCTGCCCCCACATATTTATCATCCTTGTTTTACCAAAACTTCATATTAAACACACAACTACATATCTAAAAACATACAACTACATATATTAAACTCTTAAACAATATACACCAACTTCCCACAAAAAAGAAACTCTTTACAGAACTCTTTCTTCATATAGAACTTCTGAAAAACTATTAACTCAGTAAAGACCTACAACTGTCTTCCCCACACATCAGACCTCTCTGTTTGTCCAGCGAAACAAGTGTGTTCAGTCCTTTTTCCTCTGCTTTTCCTCTACCTCTTCTCCAATGTCTTCCTTGTCCCGATACATGTAGTCTTTCGGTTCATGCAGCCCCAGCTTCTGGCATTCTCTTTCAGTGAAAGCCAACCCCTTAACCCAGAAGTTTCTTATTTTCCATAAATAAATTTTAACACATGCTAATAAAGTCCTTAATAACATTTCCTCTGGTCCCTTTAGTATGAGTCCATATAGTAACATCTCCTGCGCTAACAAGAGGTTTATTTTGATGACATCAAAGCAGTGGACCTTTTCCCACACTCTCTTAGCATATGGAGCCAAAACACATCCCACTATTTCTTCTTCATGTTGCTCACTTCTCCCTTGGGCGCTCTGATGAGCTTGTCAAGCTCCATCTGGGTTGCACCCCTCTCACTGGCAAAATATTTCTTACAACCATCGATGCTAGGTCAGCATGTTTGCCTTTTAGTTTACTCACCACTGCTCCCTACACCTCATAGATGACTGCTAGGGGGGACATAGGGTAGGGTGGTGTGGGGGGGAGGGCACATGCCCCCTGGACAGGACTGTCCCAAATGGTGGCGTCTGCAGGTGCTCACCAGCTCCACCCCTGTTGCTGACGCCATCTGCGGATACCCTCCTAGACTCCAGAAGGCACCAGTCATCCATGCTACACCTGCTTCACTTATCCTTCTATTAAGTTTCCCACCAATGCCATCCTGTCTCTCTCCCTGCCTGCTTTCACCAATTTCTTATGATCCTTCAAAGAGCAATACACGTCCTCAACTAACAGGATGGGGTCAGAGGAGGGGCAGACAGAAGTGCTCTGGGGCAGAATACAAGGGGGTCATGGGGAAAGGGGCTTAACAGTGGGGGTCTACTACAGACCACTCAACCAAGAGGAAGTGTTGGACCAGGAATTCTCGGGTCAGCTCATGGAGGCAGTTAAGTCAAGGGATGTGATTGTCATGGGTGATCTAAACTACCTGGACATTTGCTGGGAGAAGCAATCAGCTAGGTCTGACCACTCACGTAGGTTCTTTGCTGAGATCCAAGACCTCCACCTAACCCAGGAGGTGCACAGTCCCACCAGGGAGAATGCCCTGCTGGACCTGGTCCTGGCCACAGGCGATGACCTGGTGAGGGGACTCCAGGCTCTTGACCACCTGAGCAATAGCAATCATCGCCTACTGGAATTCACCATCCAGTGAAGGGTGTCAAGGGGCTGCAGCAAGGTAGTAGCTCTTGACTTCAGGAGGGCTGACTTCAACGATTTGGGGAGATTGGTAGGAGAGGCATTGCAGTCTTGGAGAGTAGGGGAACTAGGTGTCCAAGACGAGTGGTCATTCCTTAAGGAGACGATCCTCCGAGCCTGAGGGTTGATAGTCCCAACGTGAGTCAAAGGTGGCAAGAGTGCTCAAAAGCCCCCTTGGCTCACCAAAGGCATTCAGGAACACCTGAAAGTCAAAAAGGAGGCATATATCCAGTGGAAGGGAGGGGCTATCACCGAAGAGGATTATACCTCCATCACTCAAGTCTGTAAGGAGGCTGTTAGGAAGGCTAAGGTGAAGACAGAACTAGGGCTAGCAACAAGGATCAAGGACAACAAAAAGTCATTTTTTAAATACATAGGGAGTAAAAAGAAGGTACCAAGCAATGTGGGGCCCCTGCAGAATACACTTGGCAATCTGGTAGTTGCACCAGATGAAAAAGCAGACCTTTTAAACAAATTCTTTGTCTCCATTTTTCTGAGCAGGGACCGGGACATCTCCCCCACTGGGATTCAGGATGGACTCAGAGAGTGATGGTGGATGGGTTCTATTCGACCTGGAGAGATGTGGGCAGTGGGGTTCCTCAAGGCTCGGTCCTCGGACCTGCACTGTTCAATATCTTCATCAGCAACTTGGACGGTGGTAAAAAACATCCTGTTCAAATTTGCAGATGATATTAAGATGTGGGGGGAAGTGAGCATGCTAGAAGGGAGGAATAAGCTGCAATTGGACCTAGATAGGTTACAGGGGTGGGCAGATGAGAACAGGATGGGATTCAACAAGTGCAAGGCGCTGTGCCTGGGGAGGAAGAACCAGCAGCATACCTACAGGCTGAGGAACTTCCTTCTCATCAGCGCAGAGGCAGAAAAGGATCTTGGAGACCTTATTGATGCCAATAACAGGCATTGGGGGAGTCCCTGTTCCCCCGACCTCTACTAGGAGTGACTAGAAATAATGGTGACAAGCTGGCTGAGGGTAGATTCAGGCTAGACATCAGGAGGTGCTACTTCATGGTCAGGGCGGCTAGGATCTGGAACCAACTTCCAAGAGAAGTGCTGCTGGTTTCTACCCTGGGGATCTTTAGGAGGAGGCTGGATGAACATCTTGCTGGGGTCATTTGAGTACTCTCTCCTGCCATGGCAGGGGGTTGGACTTGATAATCTGCTCAGGTCCCTTCTGACCCTACCAACTATGAAACTCAGGAGAAACTCCATCAGGCCTATGGTCAGGGAGGACTGAGTTAGGGAACTTCTGGAGGGGCTGGGTATGTTCAAATCAGCAGGTCCAGATGCTCTCCACTCCAGGGTGCTGAGGGAATTGGCAGGGGTCATCATGGGGCCCCTGGCACAGCTTTACGAGCACTCATGGTGTTCTGGCTAGGTGCCATAAGACTGAAATAGAAAGCCAATGTGGTCCCCATTTTCAAAAAAGGGAGGAGGGAGGACCCAGGCAACTATAGGCCGCTAGTCTTACTTCATTCCTGGGGAAGCTCTTTTGGCATTCCAGAAGAACAAATACATTTCCCCTATACTTTTACTATCTGCCACCACATCAATGGGAATACAATTCTTGTACGTAGCATAATCAGCAATAGCACAGCCCTAACTGCCACCACTTTTCTGGCAAAGGACAATGTCCTTCTGAATGATAACTAAAATATTTGCTATCCTTGCCATCCCCTTTTCCCATGCTGTATTACCTTTCCCCTCAGCATCTATCAAGATCCCTAGCACTCTGATTTCTCTCTCTCTTTTTGAAGTCTCAACCTCTCCAAGTCCCTCCGGTTCTCCACTCCCATTATGGTGCTTTTCAATCTGCTTAGCCCTTGTTGCTTTTCCGTACTCTGATGTATGCTTTAGCATCTTTTCCATCAAAAGTCTATCTCTACCTAAATACATTTATACCATCCATGTAAAATACGCATTTTCTCTATCCCCCCACCCCAGTATCTTTACTTGGCTTATGACTTTGTCTTTTCTTATTCTTTGTGGTAACACTCCCATACCACACCCTGGCCACATTTGTCTCACCCCTGTATGGGTTTCAAAGGCCCTGCTTAGATGCCTATTAATTTGGACTTGACTCTCCACTCCTCTCTAAAATAACCATATGAATGCATAAATTTCTCTGGGAACCTCATTTTTCCTCATGCTCTGACTATGTAATCATAATCCACTCTGTCATATGCTTTTTTTAAATCTAGGTTTGCTATAACTGTGTTTGTTTTCCTTTCTGACATGGGTGTCTGGTGTCTCTTGAGTCAGGGAGGTTCTCCAGTGGCCAATCCTGCTGATGGGGAGGGAGGGGGTCGCAGCCAATCTCATTCATAATGAAAGTGGCTATGCCACTTCTGGAAATCCCGTGGCCACTTCCGGAAGCAGCACAGCCACTTTTGTTGGTGGCCCTGCTCCCTGGCTGGCACTTGTAGGGGTGGCACTGGTGCTCCTGCCTGCCCCCCTGCCCACCAGCTAAACTGGGAGTGCAGCCTGGCAGGGGGTGCACCAGTGGTCTCAGGGGGTGCACATACACCCCGTGTACCTCCTATGTGTCACCACTGCTCTCTGACTTGTGCTAGAAAACACTTACACCTTAACTTACATTACAGAGTTTGATGTCATATTCTGAATATAGTTCATATTAAATATTCATTTTACAATACACATTCTATTATAATGTACTATGCTATAATATATATATGATAAATTATTATATTATAATAATTTATATTCTGTGGTACTACAGTTAAGCTGTTATTTAACTTGGTAACTCTGATGTTTCAAGACTTTAAAATTTAACTGATAAGTTTTAGTTACCATAACATTAATAATGAAAATATATTGCCATATTTACTCAAATCTAAGATGAGGTTTTTTCCCACCATTCAGCATGTGATGTGTGGTATGGGACAGGCTGCTTGCCTCCCAGCCACTGATTTTACTGTAGCAGTAGTAGGGAAGATGGATTTAGGAGGCCCCTCCAATAACTAGATTCTAGGCATGAAAATCAAAATAAATTTATAATCTTCCATGCCTAAAATCTAATAATTAGGGGGTGGGGAAGGACATATTAAACTTGAAATCATGTTAGATTCAGATAAATATGATATTCCATGTTCAATTTATTGCTGAGGGAAGAAAAGCAGCTTAGTTAACTTTGATATGCACTTATCTGCAGAGAAATTTTTCTCTTACCAAATAGCTCCCTAAAAATATATTAATGCAAATTCAAAATGTTTCGTTGCAGTTTTGGCCTAGTTTAATGTAGTTTAGGAGATAACTGACACTTTAGTGAAGTAAACATTCTTCACTAGCTGTCTCAAATTGACTACTTTGTCAATACAAAACAATCAAAGTTAAGTTTGGGCAATTACATGTTTTCTCATTAACACAAAGGACTATCTTTCACATGCATATAAAGCTGATAGATGAGAAATCAGGTATAATTTTACAAACAAAACAAAACAAAACAAAACAAGAAAATAATTGATGTTTAATCATCCCTATCTGCTTCATAAGCTGGTTTACATTTAAAATGTGAGAATGTGGGAGGGAATCAAGGAAGAAAGACATTTCTTTTTAAGACATCTCTTCTAGAAACTAGATCTCCACAGACTCCTGTTAAAATACTGCTTCTGAGCAGTTAACATTGCTTGGCTTTTTGTTTGTTTGGGGCTTTTTTGGCTTAGTTTAGTTGTTTTGTTTTGTTTTTTAAATCTACACCTCAGCAATACAGTCATTCTACTCCCTAGGAAATGAGGAGGAGGTTTTTTCAAGTCTTCTCTTTTTCTATAGGTCTCTCTCAGAGCTCTATTCTTAGGTGTCTCCTTTTCTCTCTTGGAACATTTATCCCTGGGTCTTCTCATGTTTTTGACTGTCATCTTTATTGAAGATAATTCTAAAACTTCCTCTACTCCAGACCACTTTCCTCCCATCCAGATTAAATTCCCAACCTGTTTTACTGCCATTTCCACAGTGTTTTTCAGCCAACTGACTGGCCACATCAGTAGTCATGTGTGTATCTTCACAACCCTTGCTTCTGTCTTTAAGGAACCTTCAGGCTAAGCAACTAATACTTTAACTTCTGGGCTTCCCATCCCCCAAATGGAAACCAGAACCTGGGCTTACAGAGTTCTCTTCTTCTTTGACAACACCTCTCAGTCAAGGATGATAATCATCGAAGATTGTCTTATCTGTGTGTCCAAAGATGGCTGATAAGGCCTATCTGGGATTGACAGACTCTACTGAAGCTCAGACATGTTTCCATGTGGGGTGGGTGGCACAGGGTTCTTGATTTGGTCCACAACACTGTTTCTGCCACTCCCACCCTTCCATCTCCTGTTGTCATGAGGTTTCAGAGTACAAAGATCCTTGCAGACGACTCTTCCTCCATTTGGGGCAGTCCTGAGTGATAGGTTCCCATGGTTGACATCAATGTTGCATTTTTTAGATGTCCCTAAAGCACTTCTCTGACCTACTCTTGAGCATAAACCTTGGCTGAGCTGGGAGAATGAAACTTGCTTCAGGAGTCTGCAGTTGGACATCTGAATGGCATGGCCAGCTCAACAAAGTTGATGTTGGATGATCATTTCCTCAGTAGTCATGGTGCTTGGTTGCAGGAGGACACTAGTGCTGTGCGAGGCTTTGGGCAGAGCTTCAGATCCGGAGAAGCTTTGGATGCTTTGGAATCCCAAGTAGCAGATCCAGTTCAAAGCACTGGCCTCGTTAGGCTTCCCAAAGCGATTCGGAGCTTCCAAAGAGCTTTGGAGCTGCCTCGGAGATCCGGCCATAGGGTATAATGGGGAAACAATAAAATACCTATAACTCTGGGTTTTTTAGTCTGATTTAGATGATATTTTCAGAGATGGTAGACCCTGCAGAGAGGATGAAGCCTGCCATGTGTCAAGAAGATCGGTGCAGGGGTTTGGGGGAAACTGTACCCCAAATTCTTGAAAGCAAAATTCAGGTCACGTCTAGGTGTTACAACATAGTGGGGTGAAAACTGCAGGAGTGGTAACTCTTCCTGAGGCCACAAAGCTTGCCAAGTTTCAAGAAGATCAGTGGAAGGGCTTGGCAGGAACTGCCCCTCAAGCTGTGGACAAGCAAAACTCGTGCCACGGGTGCTTGTGGGACTGAGACACTACTGCAGGCCTGGCTGCTAAGCTATTGTGTTACCAGTTACCAATCAATCATGATTCACTCAGGGACCAGGGACTCAGGGACCAGCTCAATACACAGGACCTAGCTACTACATAACTTAAGAAGCATTGATTAGCACCTACAGAAGGAGAGGAAAGACTCACTACAGACAAACAACTGCCCCAAGACAGACACAGTCTTGGCATGAGTTTTGCCTGTCAGCAGTTAGGGGTGCAGGGCCCCAGAACCTGCACCAATCTCCTCAACAGCTAGCAGGCATCACAGCAGGGGCCACCATCCCTGCAGCTGTCACCCCGCTGAGCCTTAGCACACGCAGTGTCACCCATGGCACAAGTTTCGCTTGTCCACAGGTTGAGGGGCAGTTCCCCCCAAACCCCTGCACCTATCTCCTTGAAACTCGGTAGGCTTCGTGGCCTCAGTAAGAGCTACCAACCCTGCATTTTTACCCCCCTGTGGTGTAACATACCATGACATGAGTTTGGCTTTCAAGAATTTGGGATACAGTTCCCCCCAACCCCCTGCACCAATATTCTTGAAACTTGGCAGGTTTCATGTTCTTAGCAGAGGCTACCATCCCTGCAAGTTTCATCCAAATTGGACCAAAAACAACAAGTTATATATATTTCATTGATTCCCCCTTATACCCTATGACCAGATCTCCAAGGCAGCTACAAAGCTTTGGAGCCACTTCGGCCGGATTGAGGCGGAAACCCAGTTCAGAGGTTTGGATCGGATCACGGCCATCTGAAGTGGCCAGATCCAAAGCCAGATCGGATTGCTGCCAACTCGCACAGGTCTAGAGGACACTAAAGTTGGTGCATTTGTCTTCCCGCTGGATTCAGAGTATCTTCCACGGGCAGCATTGATGGTACTTCTGCAACAACTTTAGATGTCTCCTGTATGTTGTCCATGTCTCAGCTCCATACAGCAAGGTGGGGAATCATGACTGCTTGATAAACTATGAGCTTGGTTTTGGATCTGATGTTGTGATCTTCAAACACCTGTTTCTTCAGACATCCAAAAGCTGTATTTGCAGGGATATTGGATTTCTTTGTTGATGTCAGCTTTCTGCGAGAGATGGCTTCCAAGGTATGGGAAACACTCAATGTTCTCCAGAGTCTTACCATGGAACTGGATTACCAGAGCTGGAGGCTGTTCATCAGGAGCTTGTTGGTGTGGGACTTTAGTCATCTGAAAGTTAAGCATCATCCTCACTTTCTTGTATACCTCGGTAAAGATGTTGATGATTGTCTGAAGGTCTGCTTCCGAATGAGCACCCACTACAGCATCATCAGCATAGTGGAGCTCAGTGATGTAGGTCAGGGCAGTCTTGACTTTGGCTCAGTCGGCTGAAGTTAAACAGCTTCTCACCCATTCGGTGGTTTAGTTCCACTCTGGCTGGAAGCTTGTTGGTGGTCAGATGTAGCATTGTGGTAAAGGATATTGAAAAGAGCATTGGAGGGATGATACAGCCTTGCTTAACTCTCATTTTAATCTCAAAGGGATCTGTGATAGATCCATTACTGAGAACCACCACTTGCATATCATCATGGAGCAGGGGAGAATGGTGACAAATGTTGGTGGGCATCTATATTTCAGAAGGATCCTCTACAACAGTTCTCAGCTTACAGAGTTGAAAGCTTTTGTGAGGTCAAATAAGGCCATGTAGAGAGGCTTATGTTGTTTCTGGAATTTCTCCTGCAGGTGGCAAGCTGTAAAGATCATGTCAGTTGTGCCTCTTAATGCCCTAAACCCACACTGAGATTCTGGGAGGAGTTCTTCAGCAAGTGGAAGGAGTTGGTTCAGGAAGGTTCTCACAATGATCTTTCCTGTAGTGGACAGCAAGGTAATCTCCCTGTAGTTTCCACAGTCAGACTTGTCTGTCCTTTCTTGAAGATTGTCACAATCATGGTGTCGCTGAGGTCATCTGGGATGTCCTCATTATTGTAGATCCTTAAGATGAGGGCATGAAGCTGTGATCTGAGCTCCTCTCCTCCCTGTTTGCAGATTTTCACTGGGATTCCTTCCATTCCAAGTGCCCTCCTGTTCTTCATTTGCCTGAAGTGTTTCCTCACCTCATCAAGGGTTGGAAGGATTCCAAGATGATCTCTAAGTATCTCAGGATGGAGTTGAGAATACTCTCATCAACAGCAGAGTTCTGATTGAAAAGGTCTTTAAAATTCTCCTTCCAACAGGTTTTGGTGGCTCCCCTTTCTTTGATCAAGTCTCCTCCATCCTTAGGTCTCAAGTGCTTGGATCATAGATGGCTTTGGTGGCACTAAAGAAACTGTGCACATTGTGGATGTCAGTGAGATATTGAATCTCCCTAGCCTTGTCTTCCCATCATTTGTTCTTTATATCACAGGTCTTTCTTTGGATCTCAAACTTGGCTTGTTGGAGATTCAATTTATTTTGCTTGGAGTTGGTGTTGTTGTTTTACCAATAACAAAAGGCCTTGCACTTGTGATCAATCAACACTTGAATCTCCCAGTCATTCTCATCAAACCAGCCTTGATGTTTCCTGGTAAAGAAGCCAAGTGTCTCTTCACAGGCACCAGTGATGGTGGCCTTGAGAGTGTCAGACACCACTGACATTATCCCATTATTGTTGATTAGAACTGGTTGATTTACCAGTTTTTCACTGAGGCATTGGTGGAAGAAGTCTCGCTTCCTTGAATCCGTCAGCATTGCTTCTGTTGCACACAGGAAGAGGTAGGTGCTCCAGGAGGCAATCTAAAGAACTAGCACACTGAGCAGGAAGCTGGACAGACTTTGCCAGTAGGAAATGCTGAACACAGAAATTTGCCTGATCCCCTGTCTCTCTCTGGAGTTTAGGCCTCTGACTCAGGTGCCTCCGTCCACTATTCTTCTCTCCTTTAAGAATGAATAAATAAAGAACTTCACAATCAACAGAAGGGTGACAGAAGAAGAATAATATTTATCCCTCCTGATCCCTTTACTATTTTTTTAGGCTCAACGTCTTCTATGTCCCCTCACATCTATACAGTCCTCATCCTCCCAACTTCCTCTGCTGTTCACCTACAACCACACCCATTCACTAACGCCATCACCCATTCTTACACTCACTCCCCATCAACATATTCCCTTTACTCACCCACATGCATGCCTACAGTTAGCATGCAGGTGCACAATAACAACACAGGCAAATAGTTTACAAAATTGCATGAATATGTTTTGCACATGCAAAATATGACTTGAAATATTAGACACAAAAGACCTAGCAGTTTAATGGATTGATCTGAAGCAGCCAAGTAGATTTGGAAACAAAAGCTCTGGAGGGAAAAGCATATAAGGTAAGAGAAATATTATGTTAAATCTTGAAGATGCTTAAAATGACTTACACTCCAGTTTCTCCCAAAACCTCCCCTTTAGAGCCAATTCCAGATAAATATTATCTCCTTAGAAGGCACTGGTAATGGTTTGGCCTCCAAAACAATTATTTGTATCCATATTCTTCTTTCTTTATGGATGCTAGTGTTTCCTGCCCTTGGTATTGCAATTTCTGATCAAGATGATATCTAAAACTTTAAATGATATACCATTTACTTGAAGAGTTACCATAGTTTCTCAGATACAACATGCACCTTTCCCCTCAAATCAGCTCTCTACCTTCCTGCCCCCCCACCAAAAAAAAATATTGGGATGCCTGTATTAAGCAGGGAAGTTGATTGTCTGCCTTCTTTGATTCCTGTTCCAAACTGCAGCAGCTATGGCATTATTATTCAAGAAGCTGAGGCTGTCAGTTGACTTAATGGCTCATTGTTCTTCATACTACAGGTATTAATAGTCATCTTTTCTTTTTAATGATCCTGATGATCCACTAATCAAGCTAGCCTTTCTTAGGGCAATTTGGCTATCCTCTAGCTGATTCTGGACTTTCTCCTCCTATTGCACAGCCTTGGAAATTCTTTACCTCTTTTTAAAATCATAGATCCATCCATGGAGGCCAGCATTCAGCAGAGCTAGGGCTTCAGCTTTAGTGAAGCAGGAAAGGGAGCCAAAGTCATTTGAATATTAGGCTCTGTCCCTGCTATATGCAGCCATAACTCTGACATAAATCTTATTTTTCTTCATTTTGCCATTCAAAAACAAGGTGAATATTATATTCTGGAGCATGTTGTATACAAAAAGATATGGTGTTATCAGGTAGCATTTGTTTTTGTCACAAACATGGCTCATGAAAGTCACTGATGGCCTATTCCTGTCAGGAGTCATAAGTTTCTCAGGAAATTTGCTTCAGAGCCTGTAAGTCATCCATCTGTGGAAACCAAGTAGAAAGAAAAACACTAAACCACAGGATATCCTCTTGCTGCGACACCATTAACACTGCAGTGAAAGAGCTACAATACAAGGCTAAGCATAAGGCTGATGGGAAGTTGTTCATTAATTTAATATCTGTTTGCATAATGTATTCACCCTCTCGCTCTCAGGGCATTATATTTTGAAGGAAACCATAATTAAAGCCATAGTAATTTTTATTTTGATATTTATCGAAGTAGTCAAAACATGAGATGAATTCCCAGACACCAAGCAAATATCGTAGTCAGAGATGACTGAGTCAGGCTGGCTATCTAGTTCAATCCCATGCAGCTTTCTATACTGTGCCTTCTGTGGAGCTTTATTTTGCAACATTTCTAATGACTGACATCTCAGAAATACTCTTAAAAATGCTGAAAAGAGAATCTGTAGATAGAGAATGAAATTTATTCAGATTTTTCTACTGAAATCTCTCCAACTAGCCCCAAAATCTCAACCTTCATACCTGCAGCACCAGAAATAAAAACAGGGTTGGGTTAAGGGCTAAGCTATATAAGTCAATGCTTCCTGCCTCATCTTCTGAAAACATGGGAAGAGATTAAAATTCTTGTCTGCCACTTAAAAAAATATGTGCATCTAGCCCCACTGGAAGCACAGAAAGGCTTGACCTAAATTAGTTGACTCGTGACTGGGTTTGTATACTCCATGAAATAAGAGATTAATTTAGTTAATTAGTGACGTGATTATATGCTGTCCTTCCTAAGGAAGGCTCAGGATGACTTATAGCAAAAGGAACAGAACAATTTAAAGGGGCAACTAGAATAGGTAACAACATACAAATAAAATAACATAAAGCGAAGATCTGCTAAACGGCATCTCAGCCTCATTTGGATTGCTACGTGTCTCCCCAAACAGAAGAATGTCCAGGTTCAGGCTCCGGCAGGCTTCAACAAGAAGGGCCAAAAATGATCTCCTATGCATTTTTACCTGGCACACAAGGCAGGTAAGGGCAGGAAGGAGAAGGGCAAGCTGCCTGTGGGTGGAGTGGTCCCTGGATTGCAGGTGGGGAGGCAGGGAGGAGGGCTGATGCTTGACAGTGCCAGCACCCCCCTTCCCCAGGTTGCACCCACACACAGGCACCTGGCTAGGGGTGTCCTGGGAAGCAACAGCTTATGCAGGCATGGATACTGGTGGCCAGATCAGTCTGAGAGAGAGCCAAGCTGTCTGAATCACTATTTAACTCTGAAAACTCTGTCTCTCTAAAAAGAGAAATGGAGCCATGGGAGTCCTACCGGGGGTGCCAGACTGACCAAATAAAAGGTTCTGTAGTCATCATCCTACTCTACTGTAAAATCAGTACTGCCTTTGTCTTTATATTACACCTGAACACATGAAAGTGACTGGCCAACAAGGAACAGAATGTACAGAAGGGTCACCTCAAGGGTCACCTGTTACAACCCTCTTGTACAACCTATTTATACTCCATTACCCAATTCATTTGTTCTTAGCTGTGTTGGCTCTGTATGTCACACAGGAGAAAAAAGCAATAAGAAATAGATTTAATTTCTCAAGCAAGTATATACAGCTGTGCTGATTTCTTGAGAAAGTGCTAGACTCATATATTCCTCTTACGAAATCATTTTTCAGCACTGGATAACAGTTAGAGTCCTTGGGTGTGTGTAGACAAAACGGGGCTCTAAACTGAAGTGGTGGGTTTTTAAAAACACTGCTTCAATTAAGGCGAAGTAAACCCCTGTGTCATGTACACCTGTGTCTTACCTGCCTTTCTGGCAGCGGGGAAGGAAGGGCAAGCTGCCTGTGGGTGGAGTGGTCCCTGGATTGCAGGGGGAGGGGCAGGGAGGAGGGCTGATGCTTCCCTCCTTGACAGCGCCAGCACCCCCCTCCCCTCCAGGTTGCACCCACCCACAGGCACTTGGCTAGGGGTGTCATGGGGAGCAACAGCGTATGCAGGCAGGCAAGTTCGGGGGGGGAAGGGGGGAGGGAGATCAGACTCGCCACTTTTTTTTTTTCCTTCGCTGGAGTCTGCCTGCCTGGGTTGCTGCCAGGCTGTGTGCACAGGCTGCCTGCACAGCCCCTGAGCCACATGGAGCCCAGTGCTTCACTCTGCAGCTGTAAGTCAGCAAACTAAAAATCCTCGGAGGTGTTTTAGTTTGCTGCACCTCAAAGTCATTTAAGGCACATTACGCTGCCAAATGTGCTACAGCTGGTAGAATTAATGTGCAATATGCCACCAACATGTGCAAACACTAACACCATTAAAGCGGTGCAAAAGCATTTAACCCACTTTAAAGTGTTGTGCACACATGCCCCTCATTTCATCTACACACGGCCCTCGTTTCTTGAAATGTGTGGATTGTGCCAGTAATCCATGTCCCTGTGCTAAAAATAGTAGATGTTTTCAAGGAGTCAGTAGAAAACGATCAGTTCCAAAAATATAAATATGTGGTCTTTACTTTGCCTTTTACAAGTTGCATGTAAGAGAGTTGGGAATCAGCTCATAGCTCCACTGAAGTCAATCTGGATTTTGCTGTTAACTTTAATCAGACTCTAGGTGGGAAACAGACGTTAGAGCTTGTTGTCCTTTTCTTTCTCTGCAAAGAGAATTGTTGCCCTAAGTTAAGAGCAAATAAGAAATAGTGGTTTTACTGGAGGGTGACGTGAGATGCAGAATGTGTGTTCCTTATTTTTTTACTTAAATATTTCTTTTAAGAATTTGGTGAGTTATGTTTCTGAAGGCAGGTACAAAGAAGAGTCTAAGATACTGTGAGCAGGTGCTGTGTAAATGGAGCTTTCACATTACCAGCACATTTCACACATAAGGTAACAAAGGAACTGCAGATTGTTTGTTTCAGTCAAATACTATTTTTGTTTTGGCAGCTCTGGAGAGGATAGTTACAAACAACAAACAAGTACAAAGAATATGGTGACTTTATAATGTGCATAAAACATCCAATCATGGATTTTATACTTTGAAGGAGAAACACCTTTTTCAGCCTGCAAGGGGCTGTTTGGGGCTGGGGAGAATAGGACACAGAGGGCAGGGGGCACCAAATACATGTGTGCATGCACATGTGTATGTGGCAGCCACACAGTGATGAGTCAGGAAGGCGGGGAGGGCATAGGTGATAGGAGGGAAGCACATGCCCCCCAAGATTTCTGTGTCCACAGCAGGGTGTGGGGCTTCAGCTGAACCAGACAAGCTTCCACAGCCTAGCAGGTGGGACAGGGTGTGGGAGGGAGTGCTGCACTACTGGCCACCAAGGTGAGGCACCCCCACAACTTGTCCAGCAGCAGTGGGGGCCCAACTCCATGCTGCTGCTGCTGCACCTCACCTACAAGGCCATTGTGGGCAAGCACTCCTTCCCATGCCAGGTCCCATCTGCTGGCTGTGGAGGCAGTTCCTGCCCAGAGCTGGTCTGACCTGGCTGCAGCCCCATGCCCCACTGTGGGCAGAGAAATCTGGGGGGGGCACACCCTTTCCACATACCACCTGTGCCCTCTGTGCTCCCCCAATGTGTCACCTGTGCCCCCCGCCCTTTTCCCCACACACCCACTTTCTTCCTTATACACTGCAGGGCTAGGGTGTGGAGACAGGGTGCAGCAGGTTGGGAGTGGGGGCATTGGTAGGGCTGGGGGAGGGCAGCTGTGGCTTGGGAGTAAAGAGCACTGGCAGGGCTGGTGGGGGTTGTGGCTTGGGGGTACCAGCATGGCCAAGGGCAGGGAACCATCATATCAGTGCCACAAAGCAGCAGGGGGGACAGCCAGCTGTAGCTGGCCCCACATTCTGGTAAGCAAAGGGGGCAGGGGGAGTTCTGATTTTCTATGATAAAAAGAAAATCAAATGACAAAATATATAGGTATTTAGAATTAATTTTATTATAATGATTGAGGCACTGGTAAGCTTTCAAATTGCTTTAAAATTGTAAATATATCAATAAAACATTCTGTTCAGCTGATACCTACATATATAGCAGCAATCCATTTTAATCACAGGAAGAACACAGATTTTGGGGCTTTTAATCAGAGAATCAGTGATTTTTTTCATCAGAGAATTCGTGATTTTTAAACAAAGAAAAACAGGATCTCTATTTACGACACTCTGCAGTCCTATTTCTACAGTGTCTCACCCAAAGGTCTCAGTTGTTCCGTATTTGCCTCTGCCACATTCACCAGTTACTCCTTGGCAGCACCTCTGTCCCCCCCCACAGAAAAGTAGTAAAGTAGGGGACTGGTCCCACCCTATTGCTGCAAATCCCACAGCAAGGCTCAATTCAGTTGGGCATAATTGCTCACTAGACCTTTCCCCAAAGCCAGTCTCAATGCCCTAAGACTCTTCTCATCTCAATCCTTCCTCGGGTTTCATCTTCCTCCATTACTATTACTCCTCTGTCATCTCCAAGCTTCTCATATAATCTCTATCTGATCTGCACATATGCACATTTTTGGCATTACTGATCTGCACATATGCACATTTTTGGCATTACTGCTATCTAGCTTTTTCCATCCCACTGATTACCAGTTTATTTATTTATTTATTTTTACATTACTATGCATTTTTCTAATTTTCATTGACCGTTTCTGTATTTCTACTTGTTCCATGTATTTTAGTAGTAATTCATAGTTTTACTAACATGCAAATTTCACTGATGCTCTCATTACTATCTTTTATATCAACAATAAATATTGTAAATTGTTTTACATATTATAATATTTTCCTTCAATTTCTGTATTATTTTTTTCATCTCCCTTTCAGCTACCCTACAGTGGTCTGATTCTTAAATAAGACAATTGCGTAAAAGCATTTAAACGTTTTAGATTTGTGTTTGATCCTGAACAAGCAAATTACAATGAGTTCAGAAGGCATTTTTATTTAATTTTTTTAAATTTGATGTCATTATTGAATCTTTTGTTGTACTGTGAGGGAAAGATTACTATTACATATTGTTCATGAGCAGAAGTATTCAGTATCTCCACATAGCTGTAATTTCATCTGCCTCAGCTTTTTTCCTTTCTGAATAAATCTTCATTTCAGTAATATATTCATGGCCTCATTACATGTTACAATGTGAGCTACTCAGATGTTGATTGCTATGGGAGTATCTACACATGCAATTAATGTGACTGAATATACTCTGGTTCAATCTGAGTTGGAGTAAACTAATTCCAACATCATTGTCTACACATGCATTTAAGTGAAGTAAATTATTGCACTGCTAGATACCACTTGTATCTTATGGGACTATCCAGCAGTGCAGTAAATTAGTTTACTGTGCCCTAATTGCCATGTGGATAGTGACACTTAACTATACAGCAAATTAGTGTGCTCTGCAGTAAAGTGTCTTGTGTACATGTGCTCTGTTCGTGCTAGCTCAAGTTTAGAGCAGTCACACCTTGAGGCCAGCAAGGAACTAAAGAAATGAAAGGCAATACCCCCCCACCTTCCCATTCTGGGCTTCTGGTGTGCCCCTCA
>NW_017728943.1:98411008-98477242 GCF_001723895.1 Crocodylus porosus
AGGCTGAACAGGTTCAGGTCCCATAGCCTCTCCTCATAGGGTCTGCCCTGCTGTCCCTGGATCATGTGAGTGGCCCTCCTTTGGACCCTCTCAATGCTGTCCACATCCCTCCTGAAATGTGGTGCCCAGGACTGGATGCAATACTCCAGCTGTGGTCTGACCAGTGCCACATGTAGGGGGAGGATCACCTCCTTGGCCCTGCTTGGCTCATTTTGGGCCAGTGGAGGGGCTAAAGTGGTTACACCTACAGTTGCTATACTATAGTATAACACAAGCTGTGTAACACAGATCAGAGACAAACCTAGGCTGGAGTAGTATAACTTTAAGCCATTTAAAGCTAGTTTCAGGTGTTAATGTGTGGACAATCCAGGGGTTAAGAGCTCCAAGAATCACCTAAAATAGAAAAATAAGAGGACCCTCAGATTACAAAGTGAGAATCTGAGATTACAGGGTTCACTTTGGATAAAGGAATTAGATTCTGCAAACTGTTGCCTTTTTCTGCCTTGGCATTTGTGCTCCATGTTTTCATGCAGGCTTTAAGCTAAAGCTGATCAATGAGGTCTGTAAAGTTTTTAAGCATTTTTTATCATAAAATCCCTACCAGCACCATTTTAAATTTTTCCTGAGCTAGATGTTCTTGTATGTATAGCTAATACAAACTCTACATTTTTGTTCTATTACCACTTTTAAGCACATAGGGGCACTGTACAATAGCCTTTGTATTCAAATACATGAACTGAAACCTATTAACATGTTTGCATTTTATCTGATAAGCATAGTCTGACTAATTATATTCAGTCCAAAACCTCTAATCACCAAAGCTATTTCTGTAATGTGGACATTATTTATATAATTTGTATAGATAATTTCAATGTTAATTCCATCATTAAAATTAAACCTGGAGCTAAGGACACCATGGGAAGAAGAAAATCTGAATAAATATTATATTCAGCCTGCTAATTATTTGTTTTGTCCACTATAGCACTTACAATTTAGGACCTATTACTCCATTGCAACAGTTAAAATCAGCGGAGTATTTAAAAGATTCAGGACACTACTTAAAATTCATCTCACAATTACTTCTGACTCAAGTGCTTCATGAGGAGGGAACTGAGGAGTGGCTCATGAAGGAGACAGCAGTTAGAGCAAAATCTCCAGAGCAAGTAAACACCAGTGGCATGCCATGCCCTTGCACTGCTGTCTGGGCTTCTCTCCCCGTGGCCACATAGCTCCTCCAAAAGTACCGTCAATGCAAACCATTCCTTCTCCTTAGGAACAGATGGGTTCTTCCACCAGGTTCGAGGGGGGCATGTTCCCTAGCTTTGATCGCTGCTCTGTATCACTTGCCCACTTTGGATGCTGACAGACATGGAAAAATAATCCCCAAAACAGTGCTTTAGTGGAAGCACTACAATCAGCTGTTAGATAAAAGCACCAAAAAGCCCTGCTGATGTGCGCAAGCTATACAGATGCTGGGAAGCCAGGTCAAACTGATGCAATTCCTCTTCTGGGCATGTACTGCACTTGGTGCAGAGGCATACTACACCACAAGTAATGTGCTGTTTTGTTTATTTTTCCACGTCTGGAGCAAATTGCCTGCATTAGCTTTCTGTGGCTCTTCTGATGGGGGATGTTCTGGAAACACACCTCCTCTCCCAGAGTTGGTTCAGCCATTGTTCTCACCTTTAGTTCCAAGTCATTTCAGAGTAACTCATTAAAAATGTTTAGAGAAAATTACCTGACTTCAGAACAAAATAATAAAAAAAAGTCCCAGGTACATCCGCACTGAAATAATAAATTAACTGATTATATTTTCTATTAAAACATTTCCACTGTATGTGCCTACTGGTTTGGATAAATTAAATTAATTGCACCTGCTACTCAAAATGCAAGCTAAAAAGCCACCTGTTAATATCTCATCAATGCAATCTAATGGTTTGCTTATCCTTATATCATTTCTCTGACAGCAAATGTCAGGAGCACCTTTATGAAAAAGTTTATGATCAATGGGATACAAGTCTTGGGCAATATTTTGCTCCTCAGCCATAAGAGATAATATGCAGCAGCTGTTAGGCAACACATTTTCTTAAAATATTTGCTGTGCCTGATGCCAAAGGAGTGTGGCACCTAGGACAGGTTCTGTGTTTGTGACTCCCTTTCAAATCAGAAGCTACATCAGAAAGGCTCAATCTTTTGAGGTTCAAGCCACATGAACTAGCTAGAGAAAAGCAATTAAGTCTACATCGGCTGAGGACAGAATAGTAAATCCTAGATAAGAAGAGGCAGGAATGCATACAGCAAATGAGAATGGGATAGGACAAGGAAAAGATGGGCCAACAGAGAGGCTGAAAAAAGTTTCCAGAATAGAATTAAAAAAAAAAAAAATCAAGGAGCAGTGATTTAAATAAAGTCAATTTTAATCACTGATTGAAATCATTTGATGTTTTAAAATTATTACTTTAAATTTGTATAGAACTAAATTGAAAAACTGCTTTTGCAAATTTAGAAGATTTCTTTTATAAATTAAGTTAAAAATGCTGTATTTTGTTAATTTCATTCTTGCTAGCATAAGATATTTCAGGTTTACTGTAGTAATCAAAACAAAAGAAATCCTGATAATTAAACAGGTATCTACTTTTATTTAGATCATTAGTCCTACTTTTGTGTTTAAATGTGCAAAAGTATTACAAATAATTCAGATTTACAATGAGACTCTGGGGAAACGCTGAATATTTCCCATACCTCAGAAGCCATCTCTTGCAGAAAGCTGACACTGACAAAGAAATCCAACATTGCCTCAAATGTGCAAGTGGAGGCTTTGGACACCTGAGGAAACAGGAGTTTGTAGATCACAACATCAGATCCAAAACCAAGCTCATGGTTTATCAAGCAGTTGTGATCCCCACCTTACTGTATGGAGCTGAGACATGGACAGTGTACAGGAGACACCTCAAGCCATTGGAGAAATACCATCAACACTGCCTGAAGAAGATTCTTTGTATCCAATGGAAAGATAGATGCACCAACATTAGTGTCCTGTCGCAAGTAAACACCATGAGCATTGAGGTGACCATCGTCCAACATCAACTTTCCTAAGTCAGCCACGTCATCTGGATGCCTGACTCCAGACTCCCAGAGTAACTTTTATTCTCCCAGCTCAGCCAAGCTGTATGGTCAAGAGGAGGTCAGAGAAAGCGCTTCAAGGACGTCCTCAAAGGCAACATGAAAAAATGCAACATTGACATCAATTCATGGGAGACTGTTGCCCAGGACCGCCCCAAATGGAGGAAGAGTTTGCTCCGAAGATCTCAGTACTTTGAAACCTTACAATGACAACAGGAGATGGAAAAGTGGGAGCGGCAAAAACAGCATGTTGCAGACCGAATCAAGAATCCAAAGCCCCCACCCTGCAGGGAAACATGTGCCCAAGTTTCAGCAGAGTCTGTTGACCCAGGATAGGCTTTGTCAGCTATCTTTGAACCCAAAGATAATCATGGAAGACAATCATCCTCATATGAGAGGGATTGCATGAGATAAAGAGCAAAAGTATTACAGCATCCAGAGCTAAGGTTGTATTTTATTAAGGATTTGTTTTGTAGATTCTTGTTGTAGTTCAAAAGTCACAGAGGGACCTAGAAGAGCAAGTCCCATAAACCTGCTCAAAGTACTTCAGCTTTCTTGATTTGTGATGATAAAATAAACTGGTCAGTGATCTTGCTTGTGAATGTAGCACAATATTCTCAAATTCTGTGTTGTTCTCATAGGAAAGATGTTAATGAGATCCTGGACTTACAGATTTTCAGTCTACTTATGACTTCCAAGTAGAAAAAAATCTCTCTAAAATCTGAAATTCTACATATAACTAGGAAACTAAGACACACGTACAAAATGTCCACTTTACCAGGTCAGACAGTAAAATGTGAAGAAAGCAAAGAACCAGAAACAAAGATTTTAAAAGTCTGAGCTAAATATATGTTTTAAATTTTTAAATCATCATTTTTCCCCCCTCAGGAAAAACAAAGATATAGGCAATAATTGAAAAAAAGATAAAATAGGGATGTGAGAAATTCAGGCCAAAGATAAAATAGGGATGTGAGAAAAATTAAATGGAGAAATCATATAAGCACAGTTATCTGAACAATTAGTTCTTAATTTAAATTTCCAGCCAGACAAATACTATAGTAATAGTAGATGTGTAAATTTCATCCTCCCTTAACTGTTAAAAGGCAACATATACTTCCCTCCCTTCACATCACTTTGAAAAAAACAAAAAATAAAAGTCAGCTTCAAACACTTTTAAAAGGAACTCTGTAAAAGAGGATGGCAGCAGCAAACAGAGAAGATAACGTATGGATCAAAACATTATGAGACGCATCAAAAATCAAACCATGATCAAAGGGCTCAAACCCTTGACACAATTGGATTAAGATCCATTTAATACAAATTTGAAAGTGTGCTTGAAAAATCAGATTTACTTTCATTAAATCAAACACCTTGTAAATGAAATAGTTTTAAAACTTCTAAAATTACTTTTCATTATTTGTAACTAGTGCTACCACCTGAGACCAAGTTTGAGGGGGCCCCGGCACTACCTCCATGAATAATTCAGTGTTATGCAGCTTTAAATTTGCTCCCTCACATGTGCATTTCAATGGTCCTGTGTAACACGGTCACATACTATTTTTTCTTTTTCATTCATTATGTACCATACAACTTTTGTAGTTAACAAAGTCAGGATGTTAGAAGCACCAGACTTACTCATGACCCCCTATCCAGCATCTGATGCAAATAGGGATAGCAAGCTCTAGACAATTCACTACACTAATAAAAAGGAATATATTAATAGAACAGATAAAATCAGCCCTTGGCTGCTCTACTGAAATCTGCTGAGGCTCTACAGAGATTCACATACAGTACTACGGTTCAAGAAAAAATTGTATCTGTGGCAGCCTGTAAGAAAATTGTACAAAAAGTGTCAAGAAGATCTGGAACAGGACAATTATATAAAAATGCTAAAGAGTGAATTAATGTAATAATAGACGATAGATAATGATATCTGGGTTTTAAGACAAGGGACCATAAGATTATATGATCTGACCTCCTGTACATCTCAAGCCATTAAATTTCACCCAGGCCTTGTAGAGACATTCAAAAGACCTGAGAAGGAAGCTAGCTAAAAGCTACACCATTTTCTATAAGCAGCCTAGTTTATATTGGTAACAAACAGCATACAGGTTTGCCCTTTCTGTTGGGAGAGAAAGAGAGGGGGCACACAGGCTGCCTGCACTGAGGCCTGCAGGTTTGGGGCACTCCTGCATGCCTCTCAGCATGCCTTGCAGGCTCCCTGGGCTCCTGAAGACTGCCGAGTGCAGCCAAGTGTGCATGCCACCTCTGAGTGGCTGATGGGCACATCCCCAACCCCCTGCCACATCACTGCAGACCCTCCCCTGTGCCCAGCCCTATGTTTCCAGAAAACCCACGGAGCAAGTGTCCTGAGTTGTGTATGTGCCTCTGTATCCCAGCCTGTCCACATTCTGCCATGGTATCCCACTACCTGCACCCAAACACAGAGACCCAGGAGCTGCGGCGTGTCTTGCTTGTCACCCTGCACAACTCTTGCTAGAGGCTGCAGGATATCATACGTGTCCACCTGGACATTATGGGGCAGCTTGTCATGACAGGATGCAGCTTTGTGCCCCTGAGCCAGAAGCTGGATGTCAGTGGGGCCACCTACTGCACCCTGTGCCTGCCAAATGTCCTGGGCTGGACCACTGACTTTCATGTGGCTGACAAGGACAAGGCCACACAGGTTGGCAAGGATGCTGGGATGCTCTGGCACTATCTCCAGACCACTGAGCACTGGTTCTGGGCCCACACCACAAGCAATGACTGGTGGGAGTGGATCACATCATCCTGGACACCTGGGACAATGAACAATGGATCCAGACCTTTTGCATGCACTTGGACCACCTTCATAGACATCGTTGTCCAGCTGACCCCTGATACTGTGTGCCAGGATGTCAACCTACAGCCACTCTTTACTCCAGACAAGCAGGTGGCCACTGCTGTCATGAAGCTGGCCACCCCCAACAGTTTCCACTACATTGGCAACCAGTTTAGCAGCAACAAATCCACAGCCACTCATCTCCCCCTAGTCCCAGTTATGTGACAAGGGCTGGGTACTGGATTAGGACAGGATGGGTTCATCTGTGGTCTGCAGTGGTGCCTAGGGGTTTTGGATCCATGGATGGGTGAGGTCTGGCTGCAAGGTGGTAGATGAAAGGAAGGCTGGAAGGGGTGGATTGATGGAAAGAGCAGGGGATGGTGCAGATAAAGGTCCCAGTGTGCGACTCTCCTTCTCACTGCAGCTTGGTGTAGCCCTGCTCCAGAGTGACTGGAACTCCATTGGTCAGGCCACCCCACAACCTTAAACTTTCCAGGGGCTTCCAGCAGATATTCTGTGATTCTGGCAATACCTACACACCAACCTGGAAGCTTTTAGTGTCATCTACCTGCAACATGGAGGCAGCTGGCCATGCCTCTACTGCTTCTAAAGTTTTCAGGGACATCCACCTGCTCGCCCCAGCTTGGTGCTCAGTTCCCTCCCACCCCCCCACACACCTCAGTACTTAGTAGGTATGGGTCAAAAAAGCCTTGCAGCACCCGAGATGTATGTAGCCAGGGTATCTGTCAGCAGCGGCCAAACTGGAAGTCTCAGGGTCTCCCCTGTGCAGGCCCAGTCCCAATGTTCTTCCTCTCTACACACAACCTATCAGAGGCAAGAATACCATGTCATCTCCTGCTTGGGAGGGATCCATACTAGGGTCCCAGTGGCAGGGTGCCTGGCTCTGGCCTCTGAAATGCAGTGTGCAGTAGTCAGGGTTCATGGGGCTGTGCCTAAGCACAGGGGTTCTCCTTAGCTCGCTGTCAGGTCTGTGTATACACCATGGGGTGCTTCATGATGGGGAGTGGGGGCATGGCCTGGAGCCACCACCAGGAGCCTGAGAAGGGAGGGCTGCACACCCTGCACCACTTCATCACAGCTGGAGCTGGGCTGGGTTGAGCCATGCAGCTCAGAGCACAGACTCCTCCATCTCCCCACTTGGTTTGCTGTTGGTGCTACACAGTCCTAGTACTGCAGCTGCCACCAGCCAGCCCGGGCCTATGCAGGATGGGGCACAATGAAGTGTACTGAGTAGCCATCCCACCCTCCTGCCAACCATGATGAGCCACTGCCACCGCCGTGCCACACCAGGAAAGTTGGGGCAGCTACCCTGGGCTGAAACCCCCTCTGCAACTGGCACAGACTAGTGGTGCCATGACAGCAGCAACTCACTGCAGTGAGTGAACGGGAAAGCTGCTTGGTGCACTGCAGAGTGCATCATCCTGTGCAGGCCCAGCTGCCAGTGGTCATGGTGCCAGGCCTGTGGAGCCACAGCAACAACAGGAAGCTGGGGGGTGGTTCAGGAATGTATGTGGCAGTGGGGCAGGGTGGAGGAGTCTGTGCATTTCACAGCCTGGCCTGCCATTGCCTGTGGCAGAGCAAAGCAGTATAAGGTGCAGCCCTTCCTCCTCAGGCTCCCAGTGGTGGCCAGTAAACTAGATGGGGTCAATCGGATACTGCCCGTGGGCCCTATTTTGCCCACCCCTAGTTTAGACTGATTTCTGATCAGTTAGTCTGGTCTAAGTATACTGTCTGTATGCAGCCCCAGTGACCACTGCATTGAGCCCAATAACTTCTATTTGTTGAAATACAAATTATCTTGAAAATATCAAGAGAATCCAGTATCTTCATAAGGTCTGTTTTCCTGACCTCTGATCATGCACGTGGCTCTTCTCTGGACTCTCTCAAGCTTCTCCACATCCTTTTTGAATTGTGGGGCCCAAAACTGGACGCAGTACTCCAGATGTGACCTCACCAAGGCCGAGTACAAGGAAAGAAGGACATCCCAGGATTTGCTTGAGAAGCATCTATGGATGCAAGCCAGCGTTTTGCTCACTTTACTAGCTGCAGCATCGCATTAAAGGCTCGTGTTCACCTTGTGGTCAATGTTGACCCTCAAGTCTCTTTCTTCTTTAGTGCTAACCAGCATAGCACTGCTGAGCCTAGAAGGATGCTGCAGGGTTTTCCTCCCAAGGTGGAGAACCTTGCATTTTTCAGCGTTTTAAACAGTACTCCAATATTAGTCTCAACAATACCATATGTTAAAGTAAACAACTTTTTATGTTAAAGTAAAATCACTTCCTCACCAGATAACAAGGGGAGCTTCTGCCCTGCCCCTTCTACTCAGTAGAGAGTCTAAAATCATTCCTTTCCTGGATTTACCTGGATTGGCAAAAAATCAAAAAATACTATGAAATATAAACTTCATCTTAAGAATCTTCTCCAGTCCAGGCTTTCTCTTGGTTTCCTGCATACTAGTTTCTCTTGGCAGAGAGTAATATTCAAACCCCATGATATTTGTCTGAAGTTGAAGATCCGCTTGTTTCAATGACTCAGCCAAAATACATCTAACTTTCTATTCCGGGTCTTAGACTCTGCTAGCCTCTTATCAACTCGCAGTGAAGAACAACACAGACATGTCATTCAAGACCCTGATAAGTATGGAACAGACTATAAAAACTTTTGATCTGCAGCATGCTCAACTGCTTGTGGGTAGGTACTAACAGCACTCAAAAATAATGAGCGCTGTGGAGAAAAATTCCCTTCCATGCATTCTGAAAAATACTGGCTCCACACCTATCCTTTCCTCCTGTGAATTCAAGGTCTTTGATCTTTGGGATCTGTTACACTGAAGAAAAAATAAAACCTACTTTCATCCGGACAGAGACCTCCGTTAATAAAAATAGTCTAACTTTTTCTGGCACCACTTCTACAATTAAACACCTTCTCCCCCCGTAACTGGGGAAAAGCAGAATTTTAGTTGCATTTCCCTCTAGTTGCCAGGCAACTAAAAGATCTTTTAAACCCATAAATGGGGAAAAGATTTTAGTTTGAGACATTTTAATGTTCAGTGTGGTAACAGCTGATTCTTCTCACTTTTTTCTTGAGATAGGTATAATTATGGACCGTGAAGTATTATAAGTCTCGGAAGTTGGCAACAGCTGCAAATTATAGAGGGTAACAGGAGTAAAACAGGTTTGTAATTGACATGTTTGGAAGGCAAATGACACAGTTTCAGATTTTACCATCATGCAGCACAGACCCATGTCACTATGACACTTCACAAAACAGAAAAACAGGAATCATTGTGTATATATGTTATCATCCACTTATCAGAAGACATTACCTTACTTGCATTAAGTCAATGTTAGGGCAGGCATGTTAAAATGAAATGGATAAAGGATATATAACTGATTTGGTGGTTACATATTTTATTTGCCAAGTTCCAAGGTCACCACCTCAGTTCTCATGAGAACACCTAGGGCTAAAACTAACAAGTAAGCACTTTAGATATTATTTTATCAATATATGTACATTTATATACCTGCACCCCAGTATATGATAACAGCTATGGGATAAACTTCATTATTATGCATCGAGGACCCCCTCACCTGCTCTCTGGCAACTACTCAATCTTCACCATTGTTCTAACATTCCAAACCTTGAAGCAGCTCCAAATAGTCACCATTTCCTAGTGTGTGTGGTGCAGGGTGGTAGAGGAAGAGGAAAGACTGAAATAAATAACGACTCTGCCCCAAATATAAGCCATCACTATTTCCTTCAAAGGTGTAGGTCATTAACTGATTACTTAATTACAGTACTTTTGAAAATCCCACCCTCAATGTTTAAAGCACTCAGTGGGTGTGTCTACTCATGCCTTTATGCATACTTAAATTTACAGCACATTAAGTTACTGCTCAGTAACTGGGAGTAGGCCGGCATCTATATGTGTAGACATTAAAGCGCCTTAACACTGTGTGTGGACTAATTTAGAACTAACTTTAGTCCCAAGTCAGTCCACAAACACAGTGTTTTTGCACAGTGACTAATTGGGCATATATTTGACACCTGCATGACAGGTCAGCATAAGTTGCCATATTTACTGTGCAGTAAGGGTGTGCATGTGTAGACACGTGCCTGTACTGCACAGTAATTTGGTTACTGCACAGTAAATGTGCACATGTAGATGCGCCCAGTGAGACTGAACTTTTTGCCCAAGGAAGTCAATGGATGTTTTAGCAGAGTTAGGGCAATGCCTAAAACTTGCTGAGTATCTACCCTATGAAATGTCTCAGGACTTATTTTCCTCCCTAGTACCTTTATTAACATTCCTATTAACTTCCCACGTTCTACTTTATACATGAAAAGTTTTGTTCTTGCCATGTTTAAAAAACAAGAGGGAAAAAAACTGTTTCACAACGTTTCATGTCAGGGAAAAACGCTGATTATTTAAATTGTCCTCAGGACATGTACTCATTAACTTATGAGATGCCTTAGCAATAAAAATGTTGCTAAAAAAAGCAAAAATATGCTGAACAAAGAACTATGTGGTGGGCCCCAAACCGGACATATCAAAAGGGTGTCTAACAAATGGAGAAATACCACAATAACGATTCCCCAAATAGTTTTTAAATAAAATAAACAATATAAAACAGTAACACCAGATGAAATCCTTGTTTCACTGAAATTAGAGTATGTTTTAGTTCTTTTTGAGGCAGAAATTCACATTTTAACAAAAGCTCTTGAGAAAATTTCCCTCAGGAAAGTCCTATATTTTGATATTTGATTTTCTTCAGAAATATAACAAAAATTAAAAACATGGAAATTTTCCTGGAATAAAGAATGATAAAAGATTCTTATCTGAAAAGATCAAATGAAAATTACTAATCTTTGATAATGTTTTGAAATGTTATTAAAAACCTGAAAATTTCCTTTTGAAGTCTTAATTTGAAACTAGAGGTGCACCGATAAAGATTTCCTTGCTCGATACCAGTGACCAATTAATAACCAGCCATATCGGCTGATACTGATCTGACAGCTGATTAACAGGAACGCAGCTGGGCAGCTTGGAGAGCAGTGTCCAGCCCATAAATCTTTGGGGGTAAGGGCATGGGGGGATAGATTGAGACCACCACAGGGAGGGAGGAAGGGAGGGAGTGGAGCAGGGGCAGGTGCTGCCCAGCCAGTGTGGTGAATGCAACTCTGCTGGGTATGGTACAGAGCCATGGGCAGCTCGTCTAGGGGGCACAGGGTGTTGGGAAGGGAGGAGTGGCTCCCTACAACTGCACACACCCCTAGGAGAAGCCTGGGGGGCATGTGCCCCCTGGATTTGTGCATGGAGTGAGGACAAGCTGCCTGCTGCAAGCCCAGGGCCAGGGGCTATGCTGGCCTCTTCCTTGTGAAGGGGCTGGGCCAGGGCAGGTGGGGGTGGCTCTGGGAGGAGTGGCTATGATGAATGTTGGGGTGGCTATAGCCCACCCCATAGCCACCCCTCCCAGTATTGTCCCTGCACATCCCGAGTGCAGCCCTGGGGAGTCACCCTCCTCCCCCACCCCAGAGGAGCTACCTGTAGCTCCACCCCATGTCCAGAAGGGGTGCATTTACCACATTGGCTGGGCAGCCCCTGCCCTGCTCCCTCCTTCCCTCCCTGTGGGTCCTTGATCTGCCTCCCACCACGCCCCCTGTCCCCCCAGAGACTTACCAGGTGGACGCTGCTCTCCAAGCTGCCCAGCTTCATTCCTGAATGTGTGCATGCTGTGGCTACATGTATGCATGTGGCATTTATCGGTGACATTGTTGACCATAAAAGGGTAATTGCCGGTAATGTTAACATGCCGATCTGATATGCAACCGGAATATCGGTGCACCTCTCTTTGAAATGGAATAAATTTGTTTCAATGCTCTGGTCAAAACCAGAAAGGGTCAGCTGAATTATGCATTTCTCAAAATAAAAAAGTTTTGAAAAAAATAACCCATATGTCAGCAACAAAGATTTTCATCCAAAAGTTTTGCCTGGCTCTGGTTTTAAGCAAAATGAAGCTGATTAGCTTAGCAGACCCAGATCTCCAAAATCTAACTCCACTTACAGAATTCCTTATCCATATGGTGGGGAAAAATGTCTCTTTATTCTAACCTTTCCCAGAATAACACTAAAAGAAATAAAATGTAGTCAAACCAGGCACACTTTTTTGGCATGGCGTGAGGTGAAGGAAAAGCTCAGACTCCAGCAAGTTCTTTTGGTTGGTGCAATTTTATGCACGTGATACATAGGTGGTATCAAGCAGATGGAAATACAGGCAGCATCCACCAAAAAAAAAAGCCAATTGTTAATGGTATCCCTATATTTATGATTAATTTGGGGTGTATTACTTACCATACACAGTTACTTCCCCAAATTGGGTTTACTAATGTCAGGTTTAACTCTATAAATAGCTAATGTTACATGATACTATTTTTTTAAAAACATTTTTATGTTTATATGAACAATAGTATTTCGAATAAATGTGCTTTTGTGTTTTTCTAATCTGACTTAATTAAAAATGTTTGGGAGCCTCCCAATTCATTGCATAGCAGAGAAGTTTTAGCACAAATATCTATCAGCCAGGAAAGTGGCAGAACTTTGGGGGCAGGTACAGGCATTATACTTTTACTGGTGTAAGTGATTGGGAACTGGTCTATATTCCAAACAGAATAGAAGTTTGGCACACATAGACTGGTTAAAAAATGGTGGAAACCAGTCTAAAATTTTCAGGCCCCCCTCTCCCCCGGCCACTCAAGAGGGAATGTATGTTCTGTTTGCTACCATTCTAAACTGCACCACTTGCAGAAAACCACATAATGTAGATAGATTCCACCTGGGGCTTTATGAATGTCTGTACCTAGTCTGAGTGTTTACTTGGATAAGAAGTTGTAGCAAACAATGGCAGGCTGCATATCAAAGGGGAATGCTTCAGTTTGTTTAGACAATGGCTAAAGTGCATTGCAAAAAAGTCTAATATTGAGAGAGTGTCTTACTCTCTCTTGAATAAAGATTAATTGAAGGAAATCTTGCCAGGTATCCAGAACAATATTGCTGTCCTCCTTGAATAGAATTATGAATAGGAAAGATGCCTAAAATTATCAGGTTGGGTACCTGTTTAGAAGAAAGAAGCCATCTGCCTAATGCACGTACTTCCTGAGAATTGAATAAAAGAATAAAGATATTGAGATAAGGATCAGGTATTTAAGAAAAAGCTTTTTGAGGAAGAATGCTTGTCTAGGAACTCTTAGCCTTTAGGGCAAAATTTTAGTCCCAGCTGAGAGAACGATCTGATACGATCTGATAAGAGCTGGCAGGACTGCTTGCTCCTGTAAAATGCTGAAGGAGTTCACTCAGAAGCTCTTTCTAGTTTGAAAAGCAGGGTGAAATTTTTCTGGTTTATTTTTCTTGCACATCCTGTCTCCAGATTCAACAGCTTCTTTTTCTTGTATCATGTATCTGTCTTATGTAATAAATCTTACTTCTGTTTTGTATACCTTACTGATTGTCTTGTGGTAAGTGTTTTCATGGCAGCTGACAACTACAGGCTCCTTGTTTCCATAACTTTGTGGGAAGCACCGGAAAGCTAGTGGGGCTCTCCTTCAATTAAGCTGTGACATCTCATCTGGGTAATGGGATTTTGTCCAATAGAGAAGTTTGCTGGGGACCAAATTCTTGTCAGTACTTGAGGAGCAGGAGTTTTAGGGAGAGGACTTGGAGCTTTGTGGGCCACCCCACAAGACTGTTGCATGATCTGCTGCGGATCTTTGCCTTTCAGTCACTTATCGCCATCCTTGGTAGAGAACTTTGGAAGAACAGGGGAAAAGAATGCACACAGAATAAAATCAAGTTTCATGTTTGTCATGAAACATTAGATTGTCTAAAATTATGTTATCTGTGATAAAGAAGTGGCTGTTTTGCAATTCTAAAGCCTATCAATTGACCTAGGTATATTAGGCCACATTCTCTCCCCTGGAGAATCTAAGATAAACCGCCAAGATTCTGACATTCAGCATTTGGATTCTGCTTCTCACGTGCAGTAGCAGGGCATAATATTTTTTAACCCTCATTCCAGTGACATTAGGATAGATATCCTGATATAGGGGCTACTGTAACTGGTGTCAACTGGCAGGCATCACTAAAGGGCAGTCCACCATCATCGACCTTAGCCAGTACTCATACCACTCCTGCACTCCAGCCCCCATGAGAGGGTGACCAAACTGTGTGCCTGCAGGCGCTCTCCTACATGGAGCTCCATTTTCTTTCTCCTTTGTGCAGTAGAGTACTTGGCAATTTACACTGCATTTGTTTGCCAGTCTGAGTTACTGCAGAAGTCACTTGACTATATTCACTGTTAGTCAGAAATCAAATTGAGGCAACATTGGATAACCTCTGCAAGGTTGAAGGAATAGTAATGGATCTGCAAGTCCCAGCTGCAGGACATAGAGGTAAGCCATCAGTCATGATTAAGGGTAAAAATGTCATTATTCATTAAATTAAATGGCCTGGAAAACAAAGCTAAGCCTACATATTTGCAGCTAATGTCCAGGGAGCCTGAATCTCTCTTCATCTAATGGCTCAGTTGCTTGGGTCTTCAATGCCCTTGGTTAGCTCATTTTATGCTGGCTCTCATGCCACCTTGATATAAATTCCCTTTCACTTTTCTCTCTTAAGCTCTGTTTCAATAACGGGTAAGACCCTGAAGAAAAGGAATGATATATTTATATGTCTCCAAGCAGTGCTGGATCTATATTTTAAAGAGACAGTACTAGAGCACATATCAGCTCTTCTAAAGGGAATAGCTTCCTAAAATCAAGGGGCCTGCTACATCACAAACCATGTAATGGTACTGGACTGCAGAGAGGTGCACAACTTCAGCAAGAATGCATACAATGCTTCCATAAATGGAGGCGGGGCACAGGCAATGTATCCCTGAGAGACTCAGTAAGGAGTCCCTCTCATGTGAGGACAGTTGTGATTGTTTGTGTGGCAGAGGGCAAAATCCTGTCCTGTTTCCAACTCCAAGGAGGCCACTGCTAATATACGGGGCACAAGAAAACTTGTACTTCAAGCTAAAATGTACATTTGATTCCTTCAATCCTTACTTACCGGCCAGTCCCTTCCAACCACCTAACTTATTTAGTTCTCTTCTCTGAACCCATTCCAATTCATTAATAACAGGTTGCCCAGAACCAAACCTAATATACCCAGTTCAGTTTTACCAGAGACAGGGAATGTTTTTATCAGTATGATCTGACTCTGCATTGCAAATTTTACAATTGCAGCCAAAATTGCAGCCATAGCACACACTAAATGTACATCTAATTTCTTTTGTACATCATCAGCCTGATATCTTCTTCAGCACTGCTACATCCCAAGTTTCTCCTTCAAATGAATCTCTGATTTGCAGATTATGTCTCTGGGTATATCAGCCAAAACTTCTTGTATTTTTCCAAGCTAACTCTCATTTCAGTTTCTGCCCATATTCCTAAGTATTCTAGGTCCCTTTGTATTATTTCACTGTCCTTACTGATGTTCTGTAGAATTAGCGTTAAATATATAACTCAACCAGCAGTATATTACTTGCTTCAGTGATTCTTCTCCCAAATTATTCAGAAATGCTATGTTAAGTTTGGTTTGATGAAAGGCTACCATTCATCTTAAGTCAGCATTTTGTACCTTTTGATACCATATAGACAAGAAAACATATAATACTCTTTTGAAGAAACATACTACTTTAAAAGACTTTAAGTTATTTTACAGTTTGTATGCTTTTATTACTTAAGTTTTCGGGTGCCAGAGGACAATGTAACAACATAAAAAAAAATTAGCTACCAGGAAACTAAACAGACAACAAAGCAATTTGGTAGCATCTATGACCATTCCTCCAAAAGAGTTGAAAAAAGGGGGTTGCATATTGTTAAACAGTAACCAGATTGAGATGATGTTTATAAAAGGCTCCCCACAGTATTTTGATTTCGCATATGATGATAAATGAAAATCAAAGCTTGAGAGTAAGTGATGAGGAATGATGATTCTGAGAAAGCATTATAGTATCAAGTCTTTAGCAGCAAAAAATTTAAAGTCCAATACCCGATATTAAGGGTATTCATTAAGAGTGCATGAATGATAAAGACGTAATGTAATTGAAGAGCAGCATCAAGGGAGCTGCAGAGTTCTGAGAAGACTGAAGGCAGAGAAAAATAGAAGCAGCAATACCTGCAAAAGGGCACTTGCAGTAGTCACGTTAAAAGTCTGATACAGAAAAGAACTAGGAAAACACTGATGGAGGAGCTTAAGTTTAAGCATGTGCTGGAAATCTACCTCAGGACTTACACATTCACATACATTTTTTCCCAAATATGGAAAGTCTTTGGCACATAGTTGAGCGCTTTCCTGATCAGGAACACAAGTATGTATTGACATTTTAGCTGCAGAGGAATAACCAGTTGAAAAGGTTGTAGCAGCATATGATCTTGAAGAAATGGCAGAGTATGAGAAAAGATGAACTGAAGTGCTTTTAAAGGAAATGGAGGAAAGGAAACAGGATCCTTTCACCCAAGAGCCTAAATTAAGTCTGTAGTTTCTAAGTGATTTCTTAGGCTTCCTCAAAATTCAGATGAAGAAAGTCCAAAAAACAATGATTATATAAAAATCTTATGAATTTACAAGATACCTCAGGGCCTAAATTACAGATATAATGTACTCCATACTAATGTGTGTAGTGGATAAGTGTATAATTTGCTTAACTATGCAACACTGGTCCCAATTTCTTGTCTGTTGCTTACACTGTCACAAACTCTGGTTAAGTTCATAAACTACTTAAGTGCATAGTCCTCTTCATCTCCATTGTTTACATTGTAACATAACTGCACTCTTTCTGAAAGCATAATACACGAAACTGAGGGTATGAACACATCATGATTGGATCATTCCCAAATGTCACTGACTGGAAACTGTTTCCCAGCTGTGTGAAGTGCTATGGCTCTGACACCAGGTGGTGGGAGCAAGCACCCATCTCAATATGCATCACATGTGAGTGGCAGGGAGAGTGCTTGCACCCCTACTTTGGAGATTCTAGGAGTGGGTGACCTGTAGCTGGTTGCTTTGCCACTTTTGTGTTTTCCATTCATTCCTAAACATGAGTTCAGTAAACTTCAATAGCCTGCAAATGACCAAAGTCCGCACTGTGCCTCGAGTAGGAAGCTTCAATTTTAAGGCTTTGACGCAGCCTTGAACTGGTTACCTCCTATTATGGCAAAAGGTATTCTGAGAAACATGGTAATGAATGGGACTTGAGGAGGTGCAAAAAGCTTACCTTAAGCTCTTACTAAGCATTCTTACAGTGAGTTTGCTTAAGTGCATCCTCCCACTATAGGCATAGCCCTCCTTCTGCCCAAAGGCCCTCCACTTACCCAGAGAACATTGTATTGCACATGAAAAAACATGATGTAAAAAAATAAGAAAGAATAGGGGTAAAAAAAATAAAAAATCAGCAATAGAGGAAAAGCATCGAAAGAAAAGCTGACTGAACAAATAGCATCAGATGAACAAATAGTTGTACTCAGCACAGGGTGGTAACCAAGGAAATCGCAGACAAATACAAGCAACCCGTGCTTACCGCTCTTAATTGGTTCCTGAAAAGCCAAGAGTTAAATGGAAGTGTTAAGTGAAACAGTGTTAAGTTTAGTTTCTGATGGACCAAGATGGCGATCATGAGTGTTATAATGGAGCTCACTGAGCACTAAGTGGAATCAGGTATCAATGTAAAACGAGCATGATAGCAATATAGTGCTAAGTGAAACAACATTAAGCAGGGATTGCATGTAATGAAAAAGATTAGGTGGCAGGTAACTGGATACCTAGTATATTTCTCTTTTCTAACTAGAAAAATTAAAATAATTCCTGGACTATCATGGCCACAACATCACTCTACTAGAAAAATTATGGGCATAGAATAGGCCAGTACAGAAATGCTGTAATAAAGCCAACACATAAAATAACCCCTATGAGTTATCGCTATATTTTAAGACATAAATCTTATTTTTACTATGGACCAAATTGTCCTTACAGTTTGTGATGACCTGATGGAAAATATCCACAATGTGGTCAAATTTGATTGTCCTGCCTTAACCTTAATACTCCCCATGGGGTAATTTCCTACCCCAGATGCATATTTTGTGCCGTTTCTTAAAGTTAACTAATTCTAACAAAAATTATTTTTAGGACATTGTCACTGGCACCGTAGTGCACAATATCAGGCAGCTTACATGAATGGTTTGCTCTCTGTGGATAAAAAACTGCCTAAGGTAACATGTTACCTTAGGCATGAATGTATTTTTCCATATGAGGTAAAAACTTAACCCAAGCCCGTGTTAACGCATTGCGATTTCTGTATAAATGACAGGCCTAGACCTATTTGGCCACTTTGGACAGATGCATCTGAAAGGTCAGCATTCATTTGCACCTCATTCATGTCCACTTCCAGTATCCATGGTAACTAATGGATGGCCATCCTCTACTCTGCTTCTGCAGAAGATGTGCTAATCCCTTTTGCTAAGCACTTTGTTTGCAGGCTGCAGGGTCATCAAAACACCCTGCCCTTTACCAACCCTCAGCAAAAAAAACAAATCTTTGTCACACCCACATGCACCTCTGCTCTCTTTTCTCCTGGCAAAACTCCATCTCACCTGCCCCTTTCATAACATAAAAGCTAGTTTGCCTTGCCTTTGTTGAAAGTGAGGACAAGGAGCAAAGGGACAGTAAAGAAGAAATAGAACATCATAATGCAATAGAATGTACACTATGGAGTCCCTTTCAACAGTAAGGGCTTGTCACCCCCCCATGTCCCTTGTACCTGCTCTCAGTAAGCCCCTGCATGTGCAGTTGCTGAACAGCATCCACCCACATTTGGCTTGCCTGCAAAGGGTGGATGCTGGTCTCTGGCTTCTGTGTCCAGGAGGAGAGCATGCTACCTGCGCTGTCATAGGGCAGGGTGGAATTGCTTCTGTGACAGCATAGTTGGACAGGCTTGTCTTTGCTAGTTATTTATATGCATTCAGCAGTAATCATTTTTTAGTTTCCTTTCTGCAGTCCAGGATGAGAAAGCAGCACATATTCAGTGCTGAAGCCTGTCTTGAACAGGTGGCCGGGGATGACAGTGACACATCTACTGATGAAATCTTATTCCAAGACAGTGAGGATGCATACTTCATTCCAGACATGGGAGATTGTTCAGAGCAAGAAGACCATGTGTCTATGGAAGCTTCATCTATCTCAGATGAGGAGGAGTTGGTGACACAAGCAGAAGTGATGCCAACACTTCCAGTGGAAAAGGGAAGAGGACCAACCTGGAGCCACCATGGAAGACCAAGGAGAGCTACAGCAGAACATGGAGCAGAACCACTGCCACCACCCCCAGAAAACATTGAAGATGATGACACCTTTAAAGGAAGGAATGGCAGAGTGCGAGAAAAAAGTCCAGAGCTAATACATCATTGGAGAACAGCCAAGGACATACATAGTCCATGAAAGTGCTGGGTCAACAAGAGAAAGTAACTGTGACGTCCAACAGTAATGTCCACAGTGGTGGAAACATTCCACCTGTTACTCTCACAAGATATCCTGACTGTTATCATAAGAGAAACAAACAGGGAGGCAGAAAGAAGATTCAGGGAGTGGAATCATAGTCATCCTGAAAATAGAAAGGAGTGGAAAAAACTGGATGAAACAGAGCTCAAAGCCTACACTGGCCTCCTACTGCTGAGCGGGGGGTGTGCCACGGTGGTTACAAGGCACTAGAGAAGTTGTGGGAGCAATGTACTGGGTGTCCTTGCTTTCATACCACATTGAATTTAAAACAATTCCATCAAATCAACAACTACCTGAGATTTGTCAACAAGTACAGACAAAGCCCCGCCCCCCCACGCTTGCTCCGCTTGGCCCCAGCTTTAAAAAAAAGCCTTGACTCACTGGATGTTGCTGGGTGGGGGGGTGATCCCCGCTGCCCCCCAATGCCCCACACAGCATGGAGGGCTCTGCATAGCCCTCCACCCCACTCCCCCAGGCCCCCTCATGGCTGCCCCAGATCTGGCTCTTTAAGAAACCCCCCCCAAAACCCCCCACACTCACCAACTCCTGTAGCAGTCTGGGGGTTCTGGGGGCTCATTCAGACCCCCCATAAGATGTGGGGCAATGGGAGGCAGCGGGGACCACCACCCCACCATTCAGGAATTTGTGAGTTGGGGTTTTCTGGGTTTGTTTTTCCTTAAAGGGCTGGAGCTGAGTCTGGAGGGGCAGCCATGGGGGTGGAAGGTGGGCTGGGGGAGCGGGTGGGGATTGTGGGGCTCATGCAGAGCTCCCCCCTCCACATGGATTGGGGCAGTGGGGGGCACTGAGGATTGGCCCCCTGCCTGGCAGCACCCTGTGAGTCGGGACTTTTTTTTTTCAAAGTGCAGGGAGCTGGGGCAGGTGGGGCAGCCATTGCTGGGCTGGGAGAGTGGGCGGGGGATGGGCCCGGGTGATTAGGAGATTCTGCAGCAGCTGAATGTCTGAATCAGATTCAGCTGAATCTATTCAGGACAGTGATTTGAATCATGGCATTGAATCACTGTCCCCTGAATTGGCTGAATCCGAAGTAAATACTATCCACTTTGCACAGGCCTATTAAATGTGTGTACAAAACTACTTTCAGGAAAGACTATTTGGATGATTTGAACCTAAATGAACCACTTCATTGGATACTGACAAAAAGGAACCATTAAAATGGTGAAGGGAAAAGTAAAAAGCCAACTAAATGGTGCAAATGTGCATTTGTTGCTTATTTATGATGGGTATAAAAAAGTCTTGAAGAAATTGTTTATTCAAATAAATAAAATGGAGGTAAGGGGGTTTCTATCTGGCTTTTATATTTAAAATAATAGCCCTGTTTTTTTCAGGTTTTTCTGGACAACTAATGAATTAGTAATATTCTGAAATCACATGAGCAGAATATGTCAGCTGCATCTTCCTACCCTGGAGTCACTAGTTGAAGGGGAAGGGGAAGTTGAGTTGGGCTGTCCAGAATGCTTAGTTTATTGTTTTTTTTATGTTAAAACGTGCTTAACAAACTCCTGACAAAAGATGGACTAATATCTCACACTGGGCAAATCTACATGTGCATTTACTGTGCAGGTTTTTAGGCCGGTGTCTACACATGCACTTGTTAAAATGCAGTAATGCTGTGTCCACACACACAGTGTTACTGTGCAGTAAGGTATCTATGTGTCCTTACACAGCTTGTTATAAATCGCCATAGCTACTGCGCAGTACAGGTACACACATGTAGACATGTGCCTGTACAATGCAGTAATTTTTGGTTGCTATGCAGTAACAAAATTACTGCACAGTAACTGCGCACGTGTACACGCATCGACTGTAAACTAATTTTCTAGTCTTTTAGATGGTCTTTCAGCAAAAAAGTCAAAATACAATCTGGGAATAAGAGACAGTTCAATTTCAGTTCAAAATTTAGATGATAGGGGACATTAGATGCCAAAGCCTCATTAGTTTTCAAGGAGAAATGAGTGCCTCTGTCCCTCCTCTTGCTCCTTGGAGAATCCATTTGTTTGTTTAAAAAAACTTCCCAGAGTTTCAGCAACAGTGAACAAAATATGTTCATTCCTTCACTTTGGTACAATACTAGGTATTTACACTACGCTGCTAGGCCTTTGTATTTGTAAACATTACACCGACAGGCCATGTAACAATTTATACTTGAGTTAACTGTTTTCTTCTCTCTCTTAAAAATGTTATATGTGAACATAACACATAAAAAGCACTGACCTGTTCCAATACTGCCAAAAATATGTCTTTTATAGTTTTGAAAGATGTATACTTTACTTCAGCTGTGCAAAATGCAGTTCTAAAGTACATTTAATTGAGGATGATATACAAATTACTTTGGATACAATTTAGCTTGACTTCATTCTCCCTGAAGTACATGATTTTGGCAGATTTTGAAGACCTTGGTGAAGAGGACTGTGGTGGTATAGGTAACCCACACAAACCCTGCCCCCTATCCCCATTCTGACCTGGTCTGGAGGGGATCAGGGTCACAGGAAATAACTCCATACTTACCAGGGAGGCAGCCTGAGCTGGAGTAGCATGCAGTGCAGACATGCTGCTTTTTAAGCCTCCTCTTCATCCAAGTAGGCAATGCATGGCTGATGATGTCAGCCTAGCGCACAGCTGTGGGAAATTTAAAAAGCACCAAGTGTGTCAGAGAAGAGGAGGTGAGGGAAGCCTGCTCTGTGTGGCTAGAGGCCAGTTGCAGGGGCAAGGTGTCAGCAGGGGAACTGCTGGAGAAAGGAGGATTCCGACACGGGTCAAACTAGAGTATAGTGGGGAGAGCTCTAGAGCTCTGCCACTTGAGTTGGGGCCAAAGTGTGGCTGAGCCAGGCAATACATTCAGAAAGAATCATTGTAAAGAAGGTTTTTGTTTGTTTTTTGTTTTACGTATTGTATTCCAGTTTTGAAAAAAAGAAAGAGGAAAAAATAGCCAAGAAAAGGACGCGAAAAAGACATAGTAGAGAAAACAGCCTACAGAGCCTCTTAGCTCTACCCTGAGGACAGGAGATTATCCGAGAGACGAAGATATGTTACAAGAACACTGCGGGATGTGGATAAAGGTTGGAAGCTCGTGGCAGCGGTCAAGCATCATAGGTCATCATCTGCAGTGGTTGGTGAGTAGACGGGGTGTAGGGAAGGCAGAGCCCCACATCAGCCTCAGCGGTCCCATGAGTAAACCCGGATGGGAGCCTAAACAAGATCATAGTGAACTCCTCCTTTAAACTAACATTAAGACATGGCAGATGAGTTGGGGAAGGGGCCTCACCTGGGAGGTTTCATAACAACCTACGGAGTTAGCTGAAGGCATGACAAGGCACTTTAGGCTAAAGTAAATATTTCGGAGATTCACCCATTGCTAATAATTAAGGCCTATGTTCTTTAAAAAAAGCTGTGCATGAGTTTGCTCATAGCCAGCCTATATATACCCCTTAGGCTTAGCTTACTGCATGCCATTAAACAACACACATTATCTACTTGTTGTCACCATCCACTAGAACAGGGCTAGTGGCAGCTCATAGGCCACATGGGGCCTGTGAATGCTTAGCATGTTGTCTGCGGCCTGGGGCAGCCGCCTCTCCCACTGTCACAAGGCAGAAAAGGACACAGGGGTCCATGTGCTGTCAGACAGGTGCATGCTACTAGTATAACCTGAACAGCAGGAGAAAAATCCCAAGGGGGGGGCTATGTGCCACCTGTGCAGTCCACATTGTGGGGTGCAGGGAAAGCTCCTTGTCATCAACACAACCTGTGCAGAAAAGGGGTAACCTGGGGTGGGGGTGCAAGGGAGAGAGGGGTTCCCCCCACAGCATACAGACCATGCACTAGTGCTTTAAAGCCATGCTGAAGTGGGACAGCTCTGCATTAGAATAGTATAGGGTAACAATTCACCAGGGAAATTACAGTAAAAGACATATAATTATTTAAGGACCAATTGTATAGAGGAGGGGAAGTTTTGGAACCTTTGGTCAATCTCAACTATGTATGCAAGTTCTTCCTGAAAGATATCTCCTGGTATTTTCAATAGTAATTGAACATTATAAATAAAAGTTTTCCTTTGATATTTTTAAAATTATACAAGCATTACAAACATTATTTTTCTGGCTAAGTCAGCAGAATCCATAACATTTTATCTGATACTTTGAATTGGTGCTCAATAAATATTTAACCATGTAAAACATCCCTTTCATCCCATATTCCAATGTTATAAAATATGGCTTAGACTCAGAAAAGCAATAAATACATAAACAAAAATTCAGAGGACTGCTGAATTAGTTTGGTATTGCTACTTCATTTTTGCAGTGCTGCAGCACACAATTACCTGCTCACATACAACTGGGTGAGCTAAATACAAAAGAGTTGTGACAGCTCATCAGGTGAGCAGCCTTGCCTGATCTAGGCAGGCCTGAATACTTTCAACAGGCACAGAGTTGCAAGAAGGCACAGCTACTGAAACGAGAAAAAGCATTATAATTTGTCTTCTGCACTTGAATGGTTTTGGTAGGTGACAGTGAGAATTGGTAGTATGACAAGTTATGAGGTAAACTGATAGACCTTTGTATCTGGTTCCATAACTGGAAAGCCCTATGATCAATAAAATTTGCTCTCCAAGGAATAATATTATCGGCTATCAAGAGTTCATTTCATTATTATATTGTCCTTTCCTAGGGGAAGTTTCCCTTGAGAATATATTCCTGCCAAGTTATAGACTCTGTTTAGGGAATTTTATATAGTAAAAGACTATTAAGCTAATCATTACACATGCATTCTGTTTTATTAAATAAATACATATTTAAAATAACTTAAAAAACACTCGTAACGTATCCTAAATGACTTTTTATACATATTTCTAAACAGATATTTGGCCTAATTAGAATAATTCTTTCCAAAAAGCCTCACCAATTATACAGTTCTTCAGAAATGTATTAGTTATATGGGGCCATTTAATAAGTTTTGATTATTATTTAATATAAAGCCTAGAAGCCATCTATACTGGGGTTCCAGTGAGAGATGGTAGATATGGTAATTATAATTCCTATTTCAAAGAGGTAAACAATGTAACAGGTTGAAAAGACAAACAAGCAGCTGGGATGGGAGCTGCAATAAACAGGGTACCCCGGATGTGCCAAACATCTCAGCCAGGGCACCAATTCACACTTACTATCGGAATGTAGTGACCTCTGTGCATTACAGAAGAGGTGCATTTTGAGGAAAGACTTAAAGGAGACTATGGTAGTGACTTCATGGACTTTCATTGGAAGCCTCCCAATTGTTATAAGAGGCAGCGCAGGATATAATTACAACATGTAAAAGGCTACTTGTTGTACTGCACTGCTGCCAAAACAATGTAGACTACAAACTTTCATTTAAAAAACAAAAAGATTAACAGTGCAACAAATAACATAAAAACAATATATTTTATCTAAATTCAAATTAACTTAAAATGCAGCCCATATTTTCCCCCTAAATAAACTACATATTCAAAAGCACTTGACCTCAGGTCATGCCATAGTACAGCCTGAATAGAAATTTTAGATCATTTACAAAACTTCCGAAAATGGAAGAGATACAGAGCCCCTGGGGTGCTGCAAATGTTAAGCCCTTTTATGTCCTTTCAGTCACGCAGACTTTCAGCTGTCTCCATACCAGGAAATTTGTTGAAGTAAAAGCTTTTATATATACCCCATTTAATCTGCTTTAAAAAATTACAATGCATTCTAATATATGTCTTTTCTGATAATATTCTTTCCAGTTTAAGGCTAATTTACCTCAGTCTTTAATGACACTAAATCTAATATATTAAAATCAGCAAGTTTCTTCTATGTAATTTTCATTTTTTCCACATCTTATTTGAGAGCTAGTTGAGATTTTTTTTTAACCATTTACTTTTAATAGTACAAATAAGCACAAAATAAACAATTTGCCTGCAACCAAGGTGGGTCTTTCCTTGCCTGGCAGGGGTTCTGCCAGGAGCTCTCCTGGCTGTGGGGCAGCTGCAAGCAAGACTTCTGCCAGGCAGGCACCCCCACACAGCAGGGAGCTGGCCAGGAACTGTCCCACAAGTGGGGCAGCTGCCAGCGAGCCCTGAGCCCCTCACTCAGCAGAGGGCTCACCAGCAGCTGCTCTGCTTGTGGAACAGTTCCCAGCCAGCCCTCTGCCAAGCAGGGGGGCACAGGGCTGTCTGGCAGCTGCCCTGCTTGGGTTCCCAGCCCCTGCCCGCTCCTCAGAGCAGCTCTGCATGGTGCAGAGCTGGGAACTTTAGACGATGAGCAGCCAGGCTCCGCTTGTCCTCCAGAGTTCCCAGCTCCACACCATACAGAGTTGCTCAGCAGGTGAGTGCGGGCTGAGAATTCTCTGGAGCTCCCAGCTATGTGCTGAGAGCCAAAAGCCTGGATGGGGGTCAGAGAGCTGGGGGAAACTGGCAGCTGAGCAGCACCAAGACTGGGGACAGAGAACTCCCTGTTCCCTATGGTCCCCTGCTGCAAATTTGCTCCTGGTCAGCGTCTATACATGGGCTACTGCACAGTAGCCTACAGTATTTACAGGTACTAGCTAACTGTGCAGTAGCCTAATTTACTGTGCAGTAAATGTCCCACATTTGTAGACTGTGACACTTTACTGCCCTGTTAATTCATCTACTGTGCAGTAAAGCATGTCATGCAGATGTGCCCACTTAATCTTACTTATGCCTCTAGTTAGCAAAAAGAGTAGGTTAACTATATTAAGTCATAAAGCCATTGTCTGTGTTTAGTCCAGGGTTTTTAATAAAGTCATGAACTGCTGTTCCTAGATCTGTCTTGTGAGGTATTTAGTAGGTCTCCTTTGAGTACAGGGACTACAAAGTCAGAAATGGAGCGGTTGTTTTACAAAAAGTATTCTCTCACTAGTGTCTGTGTGTTCTTGTCCATTGTCATTTTTGAGAGTTCATTTTAGACCATGGTGGTTGTTTAGTTTCACTTATGTAGTTTCCGTGAAGTTGTTCAGTGCATTGGATGAGAAAAACCACACTTTATGATAGACTTGTTTAGGATCCATGGATTTGGATGGTTACATGGTGGAGTATGTTGATTGTGGTAATTAGCTAGTGAGCTTTACATTTGCTATTTAGACACATGGTTTTCTAGTTTGTGTTTGTTGATCAGCAGGAAGTTTGCTTCTGATGATGAAACTTTGGAAGATGTTTGAAAAAGAAAGGAAGAAAGTTGAGAATATGCCTCTCAAGATATGGTTATCTTATTATTGTTACTGTTTGATGATCCTTCTTATTGGCTCCAGTGTAGGTTGGTAAGTAACATCAAAGGATGTGCAACTGGTGGGACTTTTCTTCATCCACTGCAGTGGTTTTCAACCTTTTTTCATACTTTTAATTGATCATAGTCGTCTTTCATGGACACCTTAAGTATAATCTGCAAACCCCCAGAGATCCACAGATCACAAGTTGAAAACCACCTTTTGTATTAGGCCTGTGTAGAGCATTCAGGTGACTCAGAGAGCAGGATTATTACATTTCTACAGATTTTTTTTTCCATTTCTGCCATTATACCCCTTACACATTAACTGTAAGAACTTTCTGCAATTTATTCCTTGTTATTTACTTGTTTCATGCTAAACTAATCAAACTTCAGATACACTGAACAATGAGAACAATCCCAGGTTTTACGCAGCCAGTCTTATACAACATACCGTCACCTAATAGCAAGCAATAGATTGCTACCAGGAAAACCTTGGTAAACATACAGAAAAATCTGAAGTTTCTTTTTGTTCAGTGACATACAGAATGCCTCTGCTGTCATTTGATGAAAAGAACATCCATTCAGAGTATATTATCCACCATGTTTCAGGTAGACTTATAAATACTAGGGAGAGAAGCTCCACACAGTGAAGAACTTATTCCTTGGCTCAACAGCTGATGTCAGATGACCCAGTTTTCAGTTCTCATGCCCATTATGGAGCTGAACCATTTTAGAAGTAATATAGGGAGATGTCCAAAAAATGACGAGTCCTGGATACTTAGATTATGGGACTATGGACAAACTGAGGATGAAAGATGCCTAGCAGAAGGAAACTGCTGTCATGAGAGCATCCAATGAAGACTTAACCAAGTCTACATGCTGGTGATCCAAATGTACTAAATGGCTAAAGAGACAGGAATGAACATTTCAACTTTATTTTCAATTTCATAATTATTGCATAACCAGAATTTTCCCTATTTTATTAATCTTCCTAATATATAAGCTGGCATACTTGTCTATTGTTTTGCATTTAATAAAAAAAGGAAAGGAAATCTTTTGTAATTTGTCTTTATATGCTGTTAAAGCAATAAGAAAATGTATTTCATCATTAGCTGCTTGCCAGTACCTCCATATACTAGTTATAAGAGAACTATTAATCACAGCCCTGTAGATAACACTCAATATTATTTTTACAGCCCAATAAAACAATTACATTGAAACACCTCTGAATTGCATATTATTTTTTATTTTGCTACATTTCAATTTATATGTTGAAGCTTCTGAATTGTTTTATGGTCATGTTTGAACAGATAAGACACCAACCACCAGAATATTACTGTTTTCTTTTTACTCTACTTCTCTACTCCTGGCGCTCTGGTGTAGTGCCCGAAGACTGGAAGAAGGCCAATGTAGTGCCTATCTTCAAGAAAGGGAGGAAAGTGGATCCAGCTAACTATAGGCCCATCAGCCTGATTTCTATCCTGGGGAAGATCTTAGAAAAGTTTATCAAAGAGGCCATCCTTAATGGACTGGCCGACACCAACATCCTAAAGGATAGCCAGCATGGGTTTGTTGTGGGTAGGTCTTGCTTGACCAATCTCATTACCTTCTATGACCGGGTGACCTATCACCTGGACAAGGGAGATGAGATTGATCTCATATATCTTGACTTCAAAAAAGCCTTCGATCTGGTATCCCATGACCACCTCTTGGCAAAACTAGCCAACTGTGACCTTGGGTCCACCATGATCTGTTGGCTGGGAAACTGGCTCTGTGGTTGGACCCAGAGGGTTGTAATTGATGGCAGTCACTCATCATGGTATCCTGTGACCAGTGGGGTCCCTCAAGGCTCTGTCCTTGGACCCATATTGTTCAACATCTTCATTAATGATGTGGACATTGGAGTCAGAAGTAGACTGGCCAAGTTCGCCAATGACACCAAACTTTGGGGCAAAGCACCAGAAGACAGGCAGGTGATCCAGGCTGACCTGGACAGGCTCAGCAAATGGGCAGACGAGAATCGGATGGTGTTTAATGCTGAAAAATGCAAGGTTCTCCACCTTGGGAGGAAAAACCTGCAGCATCCTTATAGGCTCGGCAGTGCTACGCTGGCTAGCACTATGGAAGAAAGAGACTTGGGGGTCATCATTGACCACAAAATGAACATGAGCCTGCAATGCAATGCTGTGGCTAGTAAAGCAACCAAAATGCTGGCTTGCATCCATAGATGCTTCTCAAGCAAATCCCGGGACATCATTCTCCCCTTGTACTCGGCCTTGGCGAGGCCGCAGCTGGAGTACTGCGTCCAGTTTTGGGCTCCACAATTCAAAAAGGGTGTGGAGAAGCTTGAGAGAGTTCAGAGAAGAGCCACGTGCATGATCAGAGGTCAGGAAAACAGACCTTACGATGACAGGCTTAGAGCCATGGGGCTCTTTAGCCTGGAAAACCACAGGCTTAGGGGTGATCTGATGGCACTGAATGAGCTTACTATGTCTCTGGGAAAATATATAAAAAACTAGTTATAATAAAGAACTAATGGTCTTGCTGCTGCTCTTGCAAGGATCTAGACCTAACTTTGTGTGACACAAAAATGAGTTATCCTACAAACAAGGATAGTCCAGAAGGTGTGACATCCCAGGAGACAACCTGGATGAGGCAGCAGGAACTTCCTCACTTTGTTTGTTGCCTCATCCACAGTGTCTCCTGATATGTCACACTTCCAGAACACTGTGTTTCCAGGAAGACTTACTGTATGACATACAATTGGCCATGACTTTGGAAAAATCTTTTTTCTACATTCTGCCTTTCAAAAAAAAGTGTGCATCTTATTTTAAGCACACAGTATACAAGAAAATATGGTAAAAGCTGCATCAAACATCTGAAGCACCTCAGTCATCCCACATACCTATTTGCTGCAGGTCTGTATACTTCTAGATACAAACTCTCATCTCTGCAGGGAAGTTAAGGACTTAATCCTGTGAAATAGTTGGATTCCAACTGTACCAATTCTTATGTAAAAAAGGGCTTAGTCCATCTGTCTGTCTGTCTGAAACTGTCTTGGAGCCCTTTGATTGGTTAGTGAAACAACCAAGCCCAGTGCGGAGCGCCACTATGACAGCACAGATAAAGTGGGAGGGCAAGGCCAGCAGCGCCACTGAGAGGCGGCGACGGTGTACGGTGTTGGGTGGCAGCACTCCCTCCCTGCCTGCCGCCCCCACCGCATCATTTTTGACAGGCAATTTGCTAGTAGATTAAAAAAAATCTTAGCCCTAGACCTGAAAAATATTTGGGTACTACCCTGCCACTGAAATATGTGGGTGCTGGGCTCCCTAAGCCCTTTGACAATCTGGAGCCTCTCTCCAATCCCCAAAAACAACAGTAAGTCTAGGCTGAGAAAGCGAAGCTTAATTATATCCACCTTGCCAGACTTTTGACAATTAGCATGTATCTGATGTACTATGTATTGTGTTTAACTAAAATACAATATCAAAATGGAATCTGGCATCCTGCCTCCTCATCCTTGTCTTTGCAAAACTCCTACTTTGGCCAAATTCCACACTGCACTTCGGGAAGCCCGCACAGAGTTAGTTCTGTAGCATTTACTGAACAACTCAGGAGGTCAGTTTTCATTTTTTGTCTTATGTTGATTGTACCATTCAGTCAATGTCCCCAGGAGTTTTGAGTGCAAGTCATAACAGGTAAGTGGCTTGTCCTTAGGGATGGATTCTCTCTCTCTCTCCCTTCCTCTCTCTCTTTCTCTCTCACACACACACAGGCCAAGGTCAGCTCCAAGACCTGTTGCTCAGTTCACCTCTTCTCCACCTTATCTTGGTTTTGTCCTCCACCACAGACCTGTCTCTTGCTCTTAATTTCTTCCAAGCAATTGAACAGTCTAAGACCTGAGTAATGGGAGTATGAGGTGAGGAACAGAAAGCAATGGACACAGACACATATAACACTTATAGTGGCTTAAATGTAGTTTAAACTGGAAATGGACACCTTTTAAATCCACATTTTAAACTGGTTTAGATCCATGTGAAACAGTTCAAAAGCACATCTGGAAAATCAAGTAGTATTTTGAACTGCTCACTGTATTCTATTACATAAGTCTCGTTGGTCCTCCAGGCATCCCACACTTCATTGTTTCTCACCCCCTCTCTCTCACACACTGCTGGCTGCTCTGACACACACCCAGACCTCTAGTGCTCCCTTTCTTCCCCTTCTGTTGGCACATTTTAAATCAATGAGCCACCCCGCACTCCTTGTTTATAAAAAGCTTTCATCCCTTTCTAACAACCAGCTTTATTCTCATTTTCTACTCAACCACTGCTTATCATCATGCCCCCCTGGGAACCAGAAAGAATAGGTCCAAGCATAACAACTCAGGCAAGCACACTGTAGGTTTTGGTTATTTGCAGGCTAATGAAGTTTACTGAGCTCATGTTTAGGAGAGAATGGAAAACAGAAAAGTGAAAACACCCCTGAGCCACAGGCCAACCGCCATCCCCTCCAAGACTCCCAAACCTTGGGTACAATCACTCCCCACTCCACTCATCCACGGTGGCACATGCTGGGATGGGTGCTCACTCCTACCTCCCAGTGTTGGAGCCATAGCACTTCACACAATTATGAACCAGTTCCCAGACAATGACATTTGGGTATGGTTCAATTGCTAAGTGTGTCCATACCATGTCCAGCAACAATTGTGAACTGGTTCACAATCAATGAGAGTTTTGGAATGGTTCAATTGTTATGCAAGTCTGTGCCCAATATCATAGACCCATTTACTAGTAGTGGGGAATGTTTTCCTTTTAATCAGTGTCATGTTTGCAAGTAGAATTATTTGAAGGAAAGGAGTAAATGACAACACTTCAATAACTGATGATGACACAGAACATGACTGAAATGCTCTAGCCCTAGAAAATCCCCACATTATTTTGGTTATACAATAAAAAAACCCATATCTCCTTGTCAGAAAAGTTCATTTGAGAACCAGGCTCTCTCTTTGGTATAATTTCCTAACCATCTAGTGCTAGAGTTCAATGTCCCTCTATATCCTTTCAAGTCTAAGATTCTGTCCAGGAGTTATTTTATTTCATCTTAGACTCTTCATCATGCTACTACCTTAGTGCAGGTTGAGTGAACTTTCCTCCACTGAAATTAATAAAATCGTAATTTAAATAAAATAAGTGATTCAGTTGATTCAAGATGTGCTTTATCCTCCAGGAAAAGCTACTTCTTACAAGAGCAGGGTATCTTCCTTCTGATGTTGAATTGATAACACTAAAACTAGCAACATAAACAGATATTTGGTTTCTGTGAGACAAATATAAACACCATTTTCACTTAAAAAAATAAAGTATTAATTTTCATAAAACCAACACAAAAACACACAAAACATCAGGTTGTGCCTTCTTTATACAACTAACTTGTTTTTGTCAGTTATTCTGTCCAATGAAATGCACTGTTCTGAATTATGTTATGGTTTTAGAGGAGTAATAAGACAGCATTGATGGAAGAAGCTAATAGCAAATATAAAAGTACAAAAAGGTTCAACAAGTGTGACGGGAAACTGTAGGATAAAATGAACTTACCACAGCAAGGAAACATTCATGTTAGCAAAGAAAATCTTTCCTTAACATATAAATGAACTGTCAGTAGACATCATAATAGCATTTGTGAAAACCCCTGGCAATAATCTTCTAGATCACAGGTGTAAAATGTATGGCCTGCAGGGCTCCCAGAGCTGTATCATCTGACTTGCACAGCTCTTAAAGGAGCCAGGAATTTGTGGGCAGGGTGATCAGAGGTGAGGTCAACTCTGGAGTACAGAGCCCTGTTGGGGGTGTGTGTGGACTACAGAGGTGAGTAGCAGATGTGTTAACCCCTGCAGCCTTTGCTGCCACCACTGCTTGCCTCGCTATTGTGTTTGGATATGGGCTTCAGGGTAGAGCTATGTGAAACTTCAGTCCCCGATTTGATTTGGCGGAGATTCAGCCTGATTCGATGGCCAAATCTCTGAATCCAAATTGAATCAGAAGACCCTTTAATCTCTCCAAATTGATTCAGAACCCTCCAAATTGATTTGGAGAGATTCAGACGTAGATACAGCTTTAAATGTTTTTTCTACATACCTCTAGGTAGCAGGGGCTCTGAATATTGCGGTTTTGGGGCAGATGCAGTGTCCCACAGAAGCACAGGGGGCTCCCCCATGTGCTTAGCAGCAGACCTGAAGTGGACCAGAAGCACTTCCAGTCCACTTCCTGGTCCACCAGAGAGTGCACAGTGGGGCTCCCCCATGCCCATCCAGCTCGGTGACTGGTGCCTCCTGGGTTTGGGGGGAAGACCTGGGGTCTCTCCGTGGCTGATCACTGAGTGTGGGGGCGGGGCAGGGAAGGTCCCCCCAGTGTGCTCCCCGGCAGACCCGGAAGTGGACTGGAAGTATTTCTGGTCCACTGCTGGTTTTGCTGCCGAGTGCATTGGAGAGCCCCCCCATGCTCCTGTAGGATGCTCCATGCACCCCAGCACTGCAGCAATCAGGAGCCACGCCTGCTATCTCTAGGTATGTAGAAAAAAACTTTTAGAGCTGTGCCTGTGTCCAAATTGCTGATTTGGCAAATCAGCATCAAATCTTCAGATTCAGCTGAATCAAATCAGGGACAGTGATCTGAATTAATGGATTGAATCACTGTCCCTGATTTGCGCCGAATCCGAATTGAATAGGGCCTGTTTCGCATAGTCCTACTGCAAGGAGCCTGAGTAAGACTAGATCTGGCCCATAAGGAGGGGTGAATTTGATACCTCTATTCTAAATTGTTGTAACTACTATGCAAAACATGATATTTTGAGTTAATGGGAGTATTACTTAAGTACAAACACAAGTGAATAACTTTAGTCAGTGCTTAAGTTATTCAAATACTTCTTGCACAACTGGGCACTCTAACAGGGTTGTCTGTCTCTTTAAGAAGGAACAATCAGCGGTGTTAAGAAAGCCCTACTGTGGAGTATTTGGGTAAACCGTGTCCCACTGGAAGCTTTAAAAGCTCTCAGAAGAGTAAGCAAACTATGACAGGAGTAGTTTGCTACAACGAGGGGCAGACTGCTGTGCTGGGGCACAACAAAAAGGGCTCCCCTCTCAGTATTTATTTAAAAGAGTGAACTTTATTTTAGGGGGCTGACTGAGGAACTCCTCAGGGAACAAATTCCTCTGCAAAGCCAGCATGTTAAGTAACCTCTTTAAAGTCACACATACTGAACGTACTTTAAATAAAAGCATTTCCCTTGAATTCCATGGTCTAAATTTATCATGGTTATAATTCCAGTTCACAAAATGAAGATCTATCTGAATTAGTTACCTGCCCTTAAAACATAAGCAGACATTTCATGCACTTCAGTACACCACCTTGTAGTCAAAACCATGGGAATTTATAAATATTATTTTTTTCATGAAAATGTAGAAGGTAAGTAGAGTAAAGTTTAAATGGTAATCACTACATTAAAAAAACCTCTTAACTAAAGCTATAAAGAATTGCTTTAAATCAATAACAATTAAGAAGAAAGGTTTTAAATTTAGCTTCTAAATTTCTTCCATAAATGATTTATCTATTAAAAACATTCTCCTGAGATGGCAGAATGATTAGGTCTATAAGAAGAACAATATGCAGAAGAGAGCTTAAAATGTCAATGCTATTACTGCTGGAGAAATACTCCAAATTAATTTCCTACTAAACTCAATCCTGTTCAGTGCATTTTCTTTTCTTTTAACCTGGCTGCCAAAGGAGTGTTACAGTGAAAGTTGTTATGGACAGGTGACTGGCAGAAAAGCTGATTTAGCCTTGCATCATTTAGGAGAAACAGCAGAACTGAAAGGATCCAACATGAAAACCAATGTCATGCCACACTTTCTTGTTACTATATGGTGTATAATGATTTTGTTGAGAGAGGTATGGTATTTACTGCTACTTAAGGCTTTTGTGACAAATTCTTTGAGCTAAACTCTCTCTTTTTCTTATCCTTCCTATCCCTTTTTGATGTATAACAAACTTCATATTCATGTAACTACTACAAAAGTTAATATGCTTTAACCCAAAGTCAAAATTCAGATTATCAGAAATTTAAGAGATTTTAGTCATTTATTATCCTCTTTCTCCAAAAAGACCATGCTCAGATTTTCTCCTCCAAAAAAGGAGGGATAAAGGCAGCCAGGGAATATAACAGTTAATAAGCCTTGCATAAAGATTTTCCTAAAAACATTAAGGAAAGTAGGCCTTACTAAAGAAACATGTATATGTAAACCACCTAAAAAAGAAAGTCTGACACCTGGTAATAAAACTGCCCTCAGCCCTGCATAAAATACAGCAGCCTGATGGCTGCTGTAATTTATGCCTAAAGCTAGGGACAGACACTACACATAAAGTGGTTTAAGTTATCAGAGGCTGGTTTAAGCCTGCAACAGAACAGATGTTTAGTGCACATAAACCAGTTTGAAAATGGCTGAAACTGGTTTGAGATAAACCTGGTTGAATGTAGCATCAGACTTAATTGATTTGGCTTAAGCCGGTTTATGCAATATCTGTCCCAGACCCCTTGCTGATTTAAGTTAAACCAGACACCCCTCCGCATCCTGGCACACTTTCTGGGATGGACGGGAATCTGCTCCACAGCAGGACTGGCCCCTCCTCTCTGCTCCCTGGCCAGAGCTCCAGCAGAGACTGCAGGCATCTGCCTGCTCCTCCCACTCCCCTTCCCTGCCCCTCTGCCTTACAGATACCTCAGCATTAGCTAGCAGACCACACGCTGGGAGTGCTGTGGCAGGACAAAGGGAGAATCAACAGGTAATGTCTCTTTGTTTTCTTAATGGGGTGATAAATACTGTTATCAATTCCTTGCTGGGGAAAGGGGTGGGGTGGGGAACCCCTTCCTAATCAAAGCATCCTTCTGGGGTCTGGCCATGTCCCACTGGAAGGGAAGGCTGCTCTAGTGCCCCCGGTCTTCTAGCCTGAGCCACTGCAGGCATGTGCCTGCATTTCCTCAGTCCAGAGAGAATGTCTGTTCAGTTGGAAACCGGTTCAACCTAGGCAGGTTAGACTAACCTGCAAAAATTGAATCAATTCAGACTCAGGCTTTTTGAATGTCTGTTCCTGGCCAAAGAGCCTATATGCCAGTTAAGAAATGGAACACCACCAGCATGCACTGTCCCATTCGCCTCCAAAGTGTAGGAGGAAGACAGGTAGCAAAGGAATTGGCCACACAAGCTCACATTACCCAACAACAATCAGCATGGTCAGCTGGGGCCAGATTCCAGCCATTTTGCATTGCCTGAGAGGCACAAAGGTGCTGGAACAGAGGGAAAGAATCTGACCGTATACTATTGTGCTGATAGGCTAGGTACAGACCTTACACCTGTCTCACTTTAAGTAGGCAGAAAGGCCTTGGGTAGTATGGGTGCTAGGATGCATGAGTGGCAACCCAGAGGTCATAAATTCGAGGCCACAGCAGAAGCGCTCGCAGTGTAGCCACATCACATTCCAACAAAACTGTAATTTCTGCTAAATACCTTGTGACAAGGACACAAGAAGGAAGACAAAAAATGCTCGAAAGCTATAACCAAAGAGACATCCATGGCTCTTAGAATGTTTTAAAAATGGTGGATTGTGCTCTAACTTAACCCTTGATGGATGAGATATTAATCGTTCTTTTAGAGCGCTTTATTGAATGTCTCTGACAGATTTCATCAAGGGTTAACTTAGAGCATGATTGTTGCCATCCTAGGCAGCATTGTGTAAGGCTGCACTCTAGCCTTGGGCAGAGCTCCTGTGCTCTGCCTGGGCACTGGGCCAGCCCTTCCTTCCCCCCCACCCCACCTGGGCTGTTCAGTGACAGCATCTGATGTTTCTGTCCCCACAGCTACCCCGACCCCGGATGTTCAGGGGTAGCCAGCCACTTGGCTGTCCCATTTGCCTCCACCAAAGTGTAGGAGGAAGATAGGTAGCAAAGGAATTGGCCGCACAAGCTCACATTACCCAACAACAGTACTCCCCGGCTGTTGACCGTAGCCTGTGTAGGCAGGCTTCAATCCCCTTCTCCCCCCACACCAAACAGCACAAGTATGTTCAGTTGTGTCCTGACCTAATATAAAGGACTTTGAGTAAAGTGTTATACTTAGAGCACTTTTGCCTCAGGATTCTTAAATGTCTGTACTTAATCATAAAGACAATGAAAGACTCTAGATCAGGAGTGGGCAAAATGCTGGGCAAAATGTGGTCTGTGGGCCAGATGTGGCCCACCAGGCCATTCTATCAGTTAGGTTAGGCTCCAGGAGCAGCGAGAGACGTGCGGGTGAAAGCCTGCTGCATCCCCACTCCACCAACCCCCGCCAGAGACCCTCCAGCAGCCACAGAGCCCTCCTCCTACCCCCAGCACAGCTGGAGGTAAACAGGGCCCGTGGTGGGAGGGAGTTAACCCCTAGAGAGTGGGAGGAGGTGGCTGAGGGGGAGCCGGGCCGGATCTTGCCCTGCCCAGGCCCCTATTTCGCCCAGCCCCCCAGGGAGCCACGTGACCAAAGCTGTGCAAACAGGCTGCGCAAACAGGCATGCTTGTCTGCTGGCACATGAGTTAGCATGGAGTTCACGCAGGAGGGTGCACACGAGGGCTGAGGCCCTGCCTGCAAGCCCCCTAGGGTAGACAGTCCCAGCCATAGCCAGCCTACCAGTGGCATGACGTGAATGGGTATGCACCGCACCCCTCGGGTCCCCTTGGGGTCTGCAAGCCCCACCCCGTCTGGCACCTCAGAAATGACCATCCAGACGGAGACTATGGTTCCGAGCTCCACACAGACGGAGCCACTGGCTCTTGGCTGCGGGGGCTGCCTGTCCCTTTTTCAGGCTCTGGGGCCTGGGAGCATGACTACCTCCCCTTATGGGCTCTGCTCCCTTTTGGCGCGTCAGCTGGAGGAGCTCCAGGCCACAGTCACAGATTTCATAGACATTTGGGCTGGAAGGGACCCAGGAGGATCATCAAGTCCAGCCCCCTGCCCCAGGGGCAGGAAGTCAGCAGGGATCATAGGATTCCAGCAAGATAAGCATCCAAATGTGTTTTGAAGACGTTCAAAGTGGGTGCTCGGACCGCCTCAAGTGGCAGTCTGTTCCAAACCTTAGGGGCTCGGACAGTGAAGAAGTTCTTTTCTTATGTCTACCCTGAACCGGGCACAGTGGAGTTTGTGACCGTTCAATCTTGTCATCCCTTGGGGGGCTCTGGTAAACAGTCGTTCCCCCAGATCCTGATGAGCACACCTGATAAACTTATAGGTGGCCACCAGATCACCCCTAAGCCTGCGCTTTTCCAGGCTGAATAGCCCCATTGCTCTTAGCCTCTCATCATAAGGTCTGTTTTCCTGACCTCTGATCATGTGTGTGGGTCTCCTCTGCACTCCCTCAAACATCTCTGCATCCTTTTTGAATTGCAGAGGCCAAAACTGGACGCGGTACTTCAGCTGCGGCCTCACCAAGGCTGTGTACAGCGGGAAAATGACATCCTGGGATCTGCTTGAGAAGCATCTATGGATGCAAGCCTGTGTTTTGCTCGCTTTACTAGCCACAGCATCATACTGAAGGCTCATGTTCTTCTTGTGGTCAACCATGACCCCCAAGTCCCTTTAATCTGTAGTGCTAACCAGCATTGGCACTACTAACCACAGTCTCTCTCCAGGACAAGGGAGGACTCTGGGACCTCCCATTCTTTCCAGTCAGGGGCATGGACCAATGTGGTCAAGGGCCCTAAGGCCTGCCACAGCAAGGCCCCTGCCCTGCCGGAGCTTAGCAACAGGTACACACCTCTTGCTACCCCAGCAGTGTCTGCTGAGTTGCCAGCTCCCGCAGGCAACAAAGGCTTAACTGCAGCTACTTCCCCCACTCTCCCCAAGACAAAAAGTAAAGTGTTTGTTGTGGGAGACTCGATCCTGAGGGGGATTGAGGAGGTAATCTGCTGCCCCGACCCCTTAGACCAGAAGTCTGCTGCTTCCTGGGGGCCCACATCCGAGACATTGCGGAGAAGATCCCTAAGCTCCTCCAGCCCACAGAACACTATCCCATGCTCCTTATTCATGTGGGCACCAATGACATGGCTCGGAGCGCGCCCAGCTGGGTCATGAGGCACTTCAGGGATTCAGCGGCAGGGCTAAAGGGTCTGGGGGCACAGGTGGTGCTCTCGTTGATCCTCCCAGTTTTGGGGTTTGGGCTGCAGAAGGAGAGGAGTCCACATAGTTAACCAAAGACTGTGGCTCTGGTGTTATCAGGAAGGCTTTGGCTTCCATGACCACAGCCCACTCTTTGACAAGAGAAGCAGCAAGCTGCTGGGAAGAGATGGCTTCCACCTCTCTTTGCTGGGGAGGAGGCTCTTCTCAGCCAGACTGGCTGACCTGCTCCACCGGGCTTTAAACTAAGTTCACCGTGGGACGGGGGGGACTACCGCCACTGCTGGCCCGCTTAGCAACCATTGCAAAGCCAGCAGGCCAAGGCACTTAAGGGAGCCCACCCCTGCCCCAGCCCTGGTACAATCTGTGGGCAAGGCGAGAGCCCCCAAGGGGACACTTGCCTGCCTGTACACAAATGCCAGGAGCTTGGGGAATAAGCAGGAGGAAGTCATCCTCCTTCTTAACACAAATAATTATGATATCATAGGGATAACAGAGACCTGGTGGGACTCCACCCATGAATGGACAACGGGTATAGATGGCAATAACCTGTACAGGAGGGATCGTGTAGCTAAAAGGGGCAGTGGTGTAGCTCTCTATGTTAATGGAAAGGTACGCATCCCTGCAAGCTGATGTTGGCAACCGGAGTAGATGACTGGAGACCCTTTGGGTTAAAATCTGTGGGGAACATGGCACAGGGGACACAACAGTGGGAGTCTACTACAAACCTCCTACCCAAAGTCCTGAGCTTGATAAGGAGTTTGCCTGGGAACTGGCTGAGGCCACATGCTCCAGGACCACGGTTGTCATGGGTGACTTCAATTACCTGGGCATCTTGTGGGAGGATCACTCAGCCAAATCTAAGCAGTTGCAAAGCTTCCTATCATGTGTGGATGACCTCTACCTGACTCAAGAAGTCTATGGGTCAATGAAAGGTAAAGCATTGCTCGACCTGGTACTGGCTACTGGGGATGGCCTAATCGGTGACCTAGTGATTGCTGTCACCCAGCTTCCCATCAATCATGAGCTGATCACCTTCACCATCTGCAGTAAAGCTGGCAAGTCAGTCAGCAACATGGAAGTCCTTGACTTCAGGAAAGCCAACTTTGACAAGCCTGGCTTTTCAGTCAGGCCCTAAGGGACCATAACCCCAGGGGGAGGGGAGTTCAGGAAGAGTGGTTGTTCCTCAAGGGAGCTATCCTCAATGCACAAGCTAAGTCTATCCCATCTCAGAGGAAAGGCAGCAAGAGGGCACAGCAGCTCCCCTGGCTCTCCAGGGACCTAGTAGACCTCCTGAGGCTAAAAAGAAAGGCCTACAAAGGATGGAGGATGGGATTCACCTCCAAGAAGGATTATTCTGCACTGGTCAGGTCCTGCAGGGAGCAAACCAGGAAAGCCAAGGCTGCAACCGAACTCCAACTAGCTGCGACAATAAAAAAATAAAAAATCCCATTTCAGATATGTGGGGAGCCGGAGGAAAAGCAAGGGCAACACTGGACCCCTGTTGAACCAAATGGGGCAACTGACAACTGATGCCCAGGAAAAAGCCAACCTATTGCATCGGTCTTTCATCAGTCCCATGGGATGCCCATGCCTGCTATGGGACAGGGAGGTCCGGGTGAGGGAGATCCCCTTCCCTCCATTAATGCTCACCTCGTGAAGGAACATCTTGAGAAGCTGGATACCTTCAAGTCAGCTGGCCCAGACAATCTACACCCCAGGGTACTCAAGGAGATGGCGAGCATCATAGCCTAGCCTCTGGCACGGATCTTTGAGAACTCCTGGCGCTGTGGTCTAGTGCCTGAAGACTGGAAGAAGGCCAACGTGGTACCTATCTTCAAGAAAGAGAGGAAAGTGGATCTGGCTAACTATAGGCCCATCAGCCTGACTTCTATCCCGGGCGAGATCTTAGAAAAGTTTATTAAACAGGCCATCCTTAATGGACTGGCCGAGGCCAACAGCCTGAGGGATAGCCAGCATGGGTTCGTTGCGGGTAGGTCTTGCTTGACCAATCTCATTACCTTCTATGACCGGGTGACCTATCATCTGGACAAGGGAGAAGAGATTGATGTCATATATCTTGACTTCAAAAAAGCCTTCGATCTGGTATCCCATGACCACCTCTTGGCAAAACTGGCCAATTGTGGCCTTGGGTCCACCATGATCCGCTGGCTGGAGAACTGGCTCCATGGTTGGACCTAGAGGGTGGTAATTGCCATGGTGACCTGTGACCAGTGGGGTCCCCCAAGGCTCTGTTCTTGGACCCATAATGTTCAACACCTTCATTAATGATGTGGACACTGGAGTCAGGAGCGGACTGGCGAAGTTCGTCAATGACACCAAACTTTAGGGCAAAGCACCAGAAGACAGGCGGGTGATCCAGGCTGACCTAGACAGGCTCAGGAAATGGGCAGACGAGAATCTGATGGTGTTTAATGCTGAAATATGCGAGGTTTTCCATCTTGGGAAGAAAAACCTGCACCATCCTCATAGGCTTGGCAGTGCTACGCTGGCTAGCACTATGGAAGAAAGAGACTTGAGGGTCATGATTGAACAGAAGGTGAACATGAGCCTGCAATGTGATGCTGCAGCTAGTAAAGCAACCAAAATGCTGGCTTGCATCCATAGATGCTTCTCAAGCAAATCCTGGAACGTCATTCTTCCCTTGTATTCAGCCTTGGTGAGGCCGCAGCTGGAGTACTGCATCCAGTTTTGGGCTCCACAATTCAAAAAGGATGTGCAGAAGCTTGAGAGAGTCCAGAGAAGAGCCACACACATGATCAGAGGTCAGGAAAACAGGAAAACTTATGACAACAGGCTGAGCCATGGGGCTCTTTAGCCTGGAGAAGCGTAGGCTCAGGGGTGATCTGATGGCCACCTATAAGTTTATCAGGGGTGACCACCAGTACCTGGGGGAACGTTTGTTCACCAGATCGCCCCAAGGGATGACGAGGTCGAATGGTCATAAACTCCTGCAAGACTGTTTCAGGCTGGACATAAGGAAGAATTTCTTTACTGTCCGAGCCCCCAAGGTCTGGAATAGCCTGCTATCGGAGGTGGTTCAAGCACCTACATTGAACAGCTTCAAAAGTAAATTGGATGCTTATCTTGCTGGGATCCTATGACCCCAGCTTACTTCCTGCCCTTTGGGCGGGGGCCTGGACTCGATGATCTTCCAAGGTCCCTTCCAGCCCTAATGTCTATGAAATCTAAAATCTATCAATCTGGCCCGCATGGCCCCTAAAAAAAATTTAGAAAATTAATATTTATCTGCCCCTGGCTACCTGTCATGCAGCCCTTGATGGTTTGCCAAAACTCAGTAAGTGGCCCCCCACCCGAAATAATTGTCCACCCCTGCTCTAGGTAAAAATCAAACATTGTGCAAATGTACACTGTACAATATTGTCCGCAGAATCCCACGAACAGTGCTGGATTAACACATAAGTACATGCATAGGGCCCTGAGCTGCATAGGGTCCCGGGTCCTTCCCTCCACAGTGGCAGTCTGAATGGCTCCGTCTGCCTCCCTTCCCTTCCTTTCCTGCTAATGCACTCATCTTCGCTGTTCTGTTCTTGGATATCTGTGAATGCTTCTCCTGGCAAACTTTACAGAGGTCAGTGATACCTTAAGCACTATATTTAGAACAGAAGACTATTTTCATTTGGAACTTCAGTATATTGAAGGATCAATACTGAATCAACAGCAGCTGAATTTAAAGAGAATTTGGCCTGTATGAGCAATATTCATGTTTTAAAACCAAACAACTGAAGTAAATGTATGCATTAATCCAATTAGTCAACTATATTTCATTTGACAGATTTTAAACCTCATCTGGGAATCTCTCTAGGATACATTTTTCATATTACTTGTATATTTTTTGTGGTAGGTAGTTTAAAAAAAGAAAAAAAGAAAACAATCAAGTCGCAGATAATGATATTTACCATTTTGTTGCCTGTTGTGACATTTTCAATTCCTTCAAGAAGATTCCTGCCCCCCACTTCATCATTCACGTTTGTCAGCAGAGTAGTGAATCTTTTATAACATCCTGCTTCCTAGACTGTTGTCAGGTCAACTCTCATTAACATTTCCTTTTTTAATATTTAATGTTTTGGTTAATGAATACATTAACATAGCTTGTTTCCTCTTTTTAAAGAAGAGTACAATACTCTGAAGAAGTGCTATGCTTTGATCAATGTATTTTGTATGCCTGATTTTCATCTTGAATGTGCCAATTAGTAGATTTCATTTTCAGTCTTACATTAGACAGCTAGTGAATAAGAGCATCTGTATACTTTCTTCCCTCCCATATCTCTCAAGTCACATTGTACTTAGCTTTCTGGGGAGTGGGAAGGATAAATATTCTTCTTTTCCTTTGTTGTAGATGCTCCCTACCTAACACAGGGCAAAATATAAAGTAGTAATTAAAATAGCAAATACAGGATGAAAGAAAATTTAAATTGCCCATTGATTAAAAGAAAATTATTTTCTATTTTAAAGAGAGGTCTTCAATAAGGTTCATGATCTTTGAAACAAGAACCCTCCCCCCTCCTCCCCCAATGTATGGTTAGGTGTAATTGGATGCAGTTGCCTTAGGAACAGATGTTCAGTGTATATTACAAGCAAGGAATCTGTTTGGTAGGCAAAGACTTACACCTGGAGGGTAAAACTTTAGCTACAATAAAGTTAATGGCAAAGCTCCCATTGACTTTATTGAGCCACGATTTCATCCACCTTCTCTTTACTCCCTCCAAAAGGCCTGTTCCACTCCTACACTCATTTGCAATGTTAACCTTTGCCAGAGGGCAAAGTAGGGAATATCTTAACTTTTGAGGCATTACTAGAAGGGTGAAGAGAAAAAGGATAAAGATGGAACGGGTTCCTAATTCTCCCCATGCAACAAAATTCAACAAGAAATGGGCCTAGCAAATAATAGCAGTCACAGTTTACACCATTTAAAGATTTTAGTAGCACCAGTACTTCCAAAGCATTCTTAATATATACTATCGCATTTCCTTGTACACTGTTATACAGTGACACAAAATAATCCAATAATTCTGGTATGGAATTGTAGTTCTAAAGCAATTATCAGTTACAGAACTTCCTATAGAAAATACCATGCAAAATCCTTCTAATATCCAGAGATATCTGGGAATAGGAACAAAATCTCTGTATTATTTGCTATAATTATTTTCAATGAAAGTTAATTTCTGGTGTGTACACCACAAAAGTATTCAGAAATGCTGCTTCCAATACAAAATACAGGACCAAGTTCTATTAAATACAATTCTCTTTCATGTTACTACTATGATTTATTCCCCATTTTTCTTTGATATAGAGAAATGCTGATGTCTATGAAAGTAGCATATATATTAATGTGCTTTCTGCAGTGTGAAAAATGAGCTGGTACAAATAAAGAACACTGTAGCTGAACTGTTAACACATAGTTGAAGGTCTCTGTGAAAAAGTTGGATTATATGTTAAAGGTAAACTCTACGGGTCTAGCATCATAAAAACATCAGAAAATTAATAGCAGCTGAAAATAATAATAATTACTTAATTTTTATTAACAACCAATCAGGAAAAGGATCTCTTTCTCTTTCTATGCAAACACATTTATAAAAAGGGCTATTAGGGGAGGCCAGTGATCAAGAGAAAGATGCCTCCCTTTGGTTGATGTAACTGGCCTTGCATGCATGAAGTAGGGGCAGAGAAATATATGTGATTACTCTATCAAAACACAGTGGCATCTGCCTTTCAAAATGTGGAAGGTTCTGCCGGCATTGTGAGAGACAAAGAGAAAGGTCACTATTATGGGACCTCCTGCATGATTATGTATGGGCCTATTGTGAAATGACTTTTCTAACTGACTGTTCTACTAAACAGCAGAGATTAAGATCCAGATCTTCCTTCCCCAGAAATTCATAGCTGGAAAAATTGCCATTCTGATTTAGACTCCTGTGACATTGCCATTCAGACCTTCCAAGCACTGAAAACAGCTTTCAAAAAAAAATGCTGGGAAAAGATTCAGTGCTGTACCAATAAGAGACTCCTCACTGAACTTGCAAGCCAGAAGATCAGAGGGGTTAAGTGGGCTTCAAGCCATCATTGTGTCTTTCAGCTCTGCAGCCCCTAACGTAACTTAGGCAGACTTGAGGACCTGTCCAAGTTACAGCAATCTTCCCACAGTCTCCTGTCCAGAATGTTTGTGATTGCGTATAATATAGCCTCACTCACATGCTCCCCAGCCCTCATTTCGACTCCAGTACTCCCAATAAAACAGATGTTGCCAGGGGGTCCTTTGGAGGCAGAAAGAGTTCTTGTTCTACAGAGCATGTGTTAAGGGAATCCTAACCCAGGCAATATTATATTAATGCTTACAGAGCATTAGTATTTTCACCAGCCCAGTGTTTTTGAAGCTGTATAATGCCCAGTGGTGGATTAAGATTTATTGGGGTTCTGGGCAAACAGAAAATTGGGAGCCCCCCACCAGACGAGGGCAGGTTCCTTCTGTACCCACCAGGGGGCTGGAACTAGGCCTATCTGGCCTCCTCTGGATGTCCAGGGCAAGCCAGGGGGTGCAAGCACTGCTGAGGTGAAGGTGGCCCTGGCCCCGGTCCCAACTCAACCCAGCTCCTCCGCTTAGCAGGCGTCATGCAGCAGGGGCTGTGGTTCCCCAGGACTGTAGGACAGGCCATAGCCATGGGGGAGGGGGACACGGGCTCCACGCTGCCCCTGGCTGCCAGCTCACCCCTTTGCCGTCCCCAGTGGGGTAGGGCTGTCCACCCTGTCCTGTCCCAGAGGTGGTGGTGGTGGTGGCCACCCACAGATGGGAGAGAGCAGAAGTGGAGGCAGAGACACCCATGGGCCTCCTGGCAACAGATGGCCCCAGGAAGCTGCCACCATCCACACAGAGCCCCACACTTCCCCCTAGCCTCTGGGGAGGAGGCGTACACTGCCTGCTCTGGATGCCTACCTGACCTGTGCTGCCCCTGGTGCCCCTGATTGGCAGGGCCCCTAGGCCGAGACTCCATGGCCTATGCATTAATCCACCCCTGATAATACCAGAGCAGAGGTGAGAACCACATCAATGATATTTCCATTGTAAAAATCTAGCAGAGGAACTGACAGACCTCCATCCTCTGTGGCTGTAGGGGACAGAACGAGGAGCCATGGCCTCAAACTGCAGTGGAAGAAATTTAGGGTGGAGATTAAGAAGTCTCTCACCATGAGGGTAGTTAAACACTGGAACAGGCTACTTAGGGAGGTTGTAGAATCCCCATCCCTGGAAATCTTAAAGAGCAGTTTAGACAGACATTTGGCTGTAATGGTTTAGTCAGGGATGAGCCTGCCTTGAGCAGGGGTCTAGACTAAATGAACTCATGAGGTCTCTTCCAGTCCCACTTTCCTATGATCATAATATTATCTTTTGCCTCCAGGGAGAGGGGAGAAGGGGAAATGTGGCATTTAAAAAAAACAACACATTTTACCTGATCAGCTTATTATCTGTGTTCTGATTAAGACCACAGGGCCCAAGCCAACTGTTCAAAAAAAGTACCAAAGAACTGATCTTTGCTAAGAAGAGTTTACAATCTAAAGCTTTGGTTCTGCACATTTTTTAATCTCAATAGTATCTGCATTGTACTTGTGATATAGGTGTGTGAAAAATCAATGGCTATGTGAAAAATATGCAAGCATTTCACTTATACCCATTGTGTCTGTATAAGCCTCAGAGGCTATAAATTTAGTTGCTGTAATTTACTGGCTAGTGAGTTAATCTACTTCTTTGCATATATTTTATACTAATGGCTTAATATATACATTTATATATTACTACATTTATATATTATATATTACAATATATACTTGGTTATTATTTGGCACCTACATACTTGTAGCAATGTAGAACATAGAATTTTTAGAAATAAGTTAATGTTTAAGTTGACCAGACAAATCAATGAAAGCAAACTACTAGGAGCCAGTGGAGGAGAAATGCAACAGCAATCTGCTTAATTCAGCTAAATTAAAAAGGAAAATAAGATGGCATAAGGTAGACTGAACTGGCAGAAAATCATGTATGTGAAAAACTGGTAATAAATGGATCTACTAAATGCATTGTCTCTTAGCAGGATGCTCACCTGGGGGTTTGAGAGCTTTCCAAAATACCAAGAGAAAAAAATAAACAAATACTGTATTGTAAAAGCCCAAACTGTTATTTGTCAGGTATCTTAATATAGCAGGAGCTACATGCTGGTGATGCAACACTACTGAATTTTTGTTCTTTACTATTGTTCGAGGACACATAGCCATTAAGTAAATAAAAAGAAAGTCCATAGCTGCAGCTTCCAGATGAAAACATAGGATGCAAGGTTAGCCTTTCAGCTGCAGCAGGAGAGGAGCATGAGCATCACAGACAGGGGTAAATGTGGCTCATATCATGCTTCTACCCACTTCTTCCTCTGATGCAAATTAGAGCAGCCTCAAGTTAGCTTTGACCTGTTCCACATAGCAAAGCCCCCAACAGGCCATTACACTATAGGTTACTATAAAGTAGCATCTCCCCCAGATCATAGCCCTGGTATGAGCAGAAATATAGTTAAGACACCTTTAAACCTGATTTGCACCACTGGAAAAGAATGGTGCAGAATAGCCTTAGGAAGGGAAAAGATTTTTGCCCCTTTTGGTATAAATAGATGACTCATTGGAAGCAGTTCTGATTGATCCAAGTTAAACTCCGGAACACAAAAGAAGTCACAAAGCCTTTTACACATTTTTTACATCTTTCTGACAACATGCTCATTAACCAGCTATAGAAATACAGATTACATGCAGGCACTGTAAGGTTTATACATAACTTATTGGATCATCATACTCAGCAAACAGTTATCAATGGCTAATATCCAGTTGGGAGGAGGTATCATGTGGGGTTTTTCAAGGGTCTGTCCAGGGGCAGGTGCTGTTTAGTATCTTCATTAATTATTTGCATGATGGGATTGAGTACGTCTTTAGCAAACTTGTGGACAACACCAAATTGGGTGGAGTCACAGATACTTGAGACAATAGGGCTAGAATCCAGAATTACCTGGATAGACTGGGAAAATTAATCTGATGAGATTAAACAAGGTTAATGTGAAGTCCTGCACCTGGGTAGGCACAATTGAATGCATAAATACAGCCCAGGAATGACTGGCTTGTACTGCAGAGAAGGACGTGGGGCAGACCATAAATTAAATATAAGCCAACAACTTGATCTTGTTGCCAAAAAATCAACAGCAACCTGAGATGTATCAGCAGGAGTTTTACTTGCAAATCAAGGGAAGCAATTCTTCCATTTTACTCAGCACTGGTGAGAATACTGTGTACAGCTTTGGGCCTCACACTTCAAGAAGAATGTGGATATTTTGGAAAGAGTCCAGTGCAGAGCAAGAAAAAGTATTAGAGGTCTCATAAACATAGCTTAGGAAGAAAGGTTGAAAGAAACAGGTTTATGTAGTAGGGCTGTGCAAAGTTTCCAGTGCTGATTCGATTCAGAGGAGATTCGGCCCAATTCGGTGGCTGAATCTCTGAATCCAAATTGAATCAGGAGACCAATAAAAAAGTCCAAATCAATTTGAAGCCTCTCAATCAATTTGGAAAATATTTGGAGATTCGGACAGTCCCCACTCGCCACTGCAGGAAGCTGGACCTGGACTCCATGCCGGAAAGTAGGGGGAAGGGGGGGATGTAAGAGGGGGGAAGGACCATGGCGGGGACCATTGCCAGGTCCCATCCCCTACCTTCCTTCCCCAGCCCCCCTGAAATCCCCCTGCTCTCCCAGCTCCAATCAATGGCTGCCCTGCCCGGCCCCAGCATCCCAGCTCTTTAAAAAGAAAAAACCTTTAAAAATGCAGCTTGGGGCAGTAGGAGGCAGCGGGTATCACCCCGCTTCCCCCCCCCCAAACCTGACAGGACCCAGTGAGTGCAGGGCTTTTTTTTTTTTCTCTTTTTTTTTTTTTTTTTAAGAGCCAGGATACTGGGGCCAGGTGGGGCAGCCATTGACAGAACTGGGAGAGCGGGCAGGGGATGGGCCCTGTTTGATTTGGAGATTCAGCAGCGGCCAAATCACCGAATCAGATTTGGCTGAATTGATTCAGGACAGTGATTCGAATTGCTGTGGCCTGAAGCTTCAGCAAAGGAAATTTATGTTGGAGATTAGGAGGAACTTTCTGACTATGAAGGAAGTCAAGCATTGGAATATATTATTTAGAGAAATTGTGGAATCTCCATGCTTGGAAGTTTTCAAGAGCTGGTTAGATAGATGCTTGCGTGGAATTGTCTAGTCAGGGATGAACCTGCCTTGAGCAAGGGGCTGGACTAGATGACTTCCAAGGTCCCTTCCCTTTCCTGTGAACTTATGTCATCTCTCTGGCAATTAACCTGACTACACAGCATTGTTTGGGGGGGGAGGGGAAGGAGAATGTGTTAGCATATTTTATCTTGCATACTTTGTAGGTACTTAAAGTGGGACAATGGGTTTAATACATCTGTAGGATCCCAGGAAAACAGGCTTTCCCTGGCAAGAAATGCAAGTGTGCTTTTACCCATTGTGCCTATGTATTTAAATAAACTCTTCTTTTACATGGCTGAACATTATCTCTAATTATAAATAAATTCACATTTTGCCTACATCTCAAGCCATTACCTTGCACATCTATGCTGCCTTATTAAAAGTCAATTTAACAAGTTGCAAATGAAGACAATGCTTTTCAAAATGATCACAAAAATCATCATAATTAAGTGGGAATCCTTTGATAAAGACAGACAAAAGATGACATAATAAACTTTGCATAAATGTGATCTGAAAAATAAGCATTTTTTCATAATTTTAATTATCCCCCCAACCACTACTTCATTTAGAAAATGAATTTCCTTTCTAACTATTACTCCGTTTAAAATAGACCATTCTGCGTTTCTAGTAATAGCATTATGGATTTAACAAATTACTTACTGAGAGGTTTTTAAACTCTCTGGGCACATCCAGACAAGCACGCACATGCCTCTTGTAGCATCTCAAAGCCCTTTGAAATGCTGCAAGGGGTGCACGCAGGAGCAGTACGGGGACAAAATTCAATCCCTGGATATCCAGGGGTAAAAAAATACCCCGGGCAAAAAAAGTGGGGCAGGGCACGGTCCACTACCATGCCCTGGGACAAACAGAGGCTCAGGTCCTCCACAGAGATGCTCTGGTAGCCAGCTAAAGTGTCTTTATGGCTGGTCCTCGCCCCAGTGCTGAAGCACACTGCCTGCCTGTGCAGGGTAGGCGGTATGCCAGCTGCAGGGAGCTGGACACAAGCTCCATGCTGGTAAGTAAGGGGTGAGAGTGGGGCTGGAGGAGGGGGTGGGGGACCATGGGAGGACCCCTGCTGGACCTATCCCCCACCTGCTCCGAGCCCCTCTGATCGCTGCTTCACCCAGCCCCATTCCCTGCCTGCCCCCAAACCCTCCCCCATTGCTGTTCCACCCGGCCTTATCCCCCACCTGTCCTTGAGACACCTGATCACTTCCCTACCCAGCCCCATCCTTTGCCTGCCCCCCAGAGCTCTCCCATCGCTGCCCCACCCAGCTCCAGCATCCTGGCAATTAAAAGCAAAACAAAAAAAGCCCTGCACTCACTGGCAGTAGCAGCTGCCATCAGGGTCACTGGAGCCTCCTGGCAGAGCTCCCCCCCCCGCACATCATGGGACAGGGGCAGACAGCAGAGATGGGCCCTTGCTGCCTGGTATCAGCACTGCCACTGCCTATCGCACAGGTGCAGCTGGGGTTGGCAAGGCACCATGTGGCTCTGTGCACTGTCAGCTGAGGCCACTCAGGCTGAGTGGTGCCAGGCTCCAGGTGACAGCTGCAGCAGCCCCAGATGCCCAACAGTGTGTGAAGCTGCATGATGCCCTGCTGATCCAGCCCGCACCTGCTCAATAGGACAGAGGCTGTGCGGATACCAGGAGGCCAGGGCAGGTCCCCACTGTCCCATGCTCTGCCAGGAGGCCCCAGTGAGCCCTACAGCTGCTGCTACTGCTGGTGAGTGTGGGGCTTTTTTATTTTATTTTTTATTATTTATTTATTTATTAGGTAGTGGGAAGTTGGGGCCATGTGGGGCAGCAATCGTGGGGTCTGGGGATGCAAGCAGGGGATGGGGATGGGCAGGGCATCAATCTGGGGGCCTGGGGGAGCAAGCAGGGGTGAGGCATGTGGGCCCTTAAGAGGGAGAGGAGTAGTAGCTCCTGTGGGGGGGCAGTCCATGAGCTGTGGGGGGCTGCACCCTGTGGGGAGGCAGGGGACCCACTCCTCCCGAGCAGGCCCCCCATGACCCACCCACACACTCCACAGCTCCCCCCACATCCCTCCAGAGCCATCAACATCCTCCCACCCCCCTTATGCAAACCCCACATCCCCCCCAGCACATACCCTGCGTGCCCAGCTGCCAGACAGGATGAGACATGCTGGTAGGCGCTTTGGCTACAGGGGCAGCTGTCCCCATGTCCTGGTTAATGAAGGAGTCAGGGGGAGCTCTAAATGCTCTGTGGTAAGAAAACCAAAGGAAAACAGCAAAACATATAGGTATTTAGAATTCATTTTATTATGATGATATAGGCACTGGTAGGCTTCCAAATTGAGATATCTACAGCATTAAAGCAATAAAACATTGCCCAACTGCTTGCTGTCTCTATCTCTTGCTGTCTTGCTCTCTCTCTATATATAGTGGTTTTTTGTTTTAATTGTGGAGAAACATGGATTTCAGGGTATTTTACAGAGTGACTTTGGGATTTTTTTTAGTAGAGATTTTTCAGTTTTCAAATAGGAAACATCAGAATTCCTGCTAGTGAGGCAAGTAGCAGGACCCAGGCAGGGGAGCCTGCTCAGAGCTGGCACCTTGGACCCAGCTGGACGTGACTGACCTCCTGGCTAACTGGAGCCAGGAGCACATGCTTTGACAGTTCATAGCAGGCCACCATGCTGGGAACATCCTCCGGGCAACAGCTGTCCAGATGGCTGGGCAGGGGCACACATGGTGGTAGTGCTGCCCAAAGGCCAACTCTGCAACCACAGCCTGCTGGCAGCTGGCTCAGAGAGGCATGACTCTACTGGCTGTGTAGTCCCCATCTGGGTCTGGCAGGTGCGCGTCAGGTCACAGCCAGGCAACAGCTCCCACTGCCAGGCTGCTGCAGTGGGTAGAGGGTGCAAGGAACTCTCAGGGCTGATTCAGCAGTCCAGCTTGCACAAGGGATAGTGTCCCCAGGTACTACCTAGATGGGCCCCAGAAGCTCCTGAAAGCAAGTAGCTACTTGCCAGGGCAACATTTTGTACCAATGGGGCCAGCACACGGCAGCTTTTTACACTGCTGGCCCCAGGTTCTAGCACTCCCTGGCTGCAGATCCGGGAGGAGCCAGGATGCGTTATTTTGCCCTAAGTGACACAATGTGCACCACACCAAAGTGCATGTCCAGGCACGTGAACTGAAGCAAAAAGCCCCAGCTCAAATTTGCACCACTTCTATTTCAATTGCTGCAAGTGTACATGCCTACATGTGTGAACGTGTCCTCCAAATTTAAAAAGAAGGAAGCGAGTTTCAGCTCCAAGTAATACCATATTTTCAGTGTTAACTTAGGCTCCAATCCTGGAAACATGTACATATCTGTTTAATCTTACTGGTGGGAGAAATTGTATTGATTTCACTATTGTAACATAGTTTTCCGTGACAGCACATGCATACCCTGATTGGCGATAAGCCTTCGAATCAATTCAGAAAAGATTTGGAGATTTGGGGACTGCCCCCCCACTGAACCATGGGGGGACCCCCCCCACGAGGCCCCATCCCTTGCCTGCTCCCTCAGCCTCCCTGAGTGCCCTCCAACCCCTGCCCACTCTCCCAACCCCATCAATGGCTGCCCTGCCTGGCCCCAGCATCCCGGCAATTTAAAAAGAAAAAAAAAAGTTCCGCACTCACCGGATGCTGCAGCAGCCATTGGGGCCTCTGGGGGCTCATGACAGAGCCCTCCCACACAGTGCAGGGGAGGGGGGGGCAGCCTTTGACAGGGCTGGGAGAGTGGGCGGGGGATGGGACCTGTTTGATTCAGATCTGCAGCCGAATCTGCAAATCACATTTGGCTGAATTGACTTGGGACAGTGATACGAATAATTGAATTGAAATCACTGTCCCCAGAATTGGCCAAATTCGAATCGAATACTAGCCACTTTGCACAGGCCTAATATATATATATTAAACTAGACATCTGAATTATTATATATATATAGCGGTCAGCCTCAACTAATCACAATGAAAATGTTGCTGTCCTGGCAGACAATTTAAAGTATTCATCAGATTTTGATTAATGGGGTCAGTGTCCTAGCAGAACAACAGAGTTCTCGTATTCAGAGCAAGAAAGAAAAAGAAAAAGCGTTTCTGATGGTTCCAGACAAAACCAAATCCTTGTTTTTTCTGTTGTAATTCCTTTTTAAAAATCAAAATATTTATATCCAGTTCTATCTCCTTCTTTCAGACTTTTTTCTTTAACATTTACATTATATATTAGCAACTGATTGCCATATGCCTCATACTCTAAGTGGCCTGTGGAATTATCCTATGTATTAAAGTCCCTTGGGTTCATCTTCTATTCCTTACATAAGGTGGGATGAACAAGACTATCACAGATGAGGATGATTACTGTGCATCCTGGAACATCCACTTCAGATTTATGACTAGAACTTTGGAATATAAGAGGATTTTTTCCCCAGAGAATCCATTTATAATGAGGCCAGTGCCCTTGAAGAAACAGCTTTGGAAGTTGGTTGATTGCTGTATGAACAATCATACAGTGCAGATATGATTGATAAAGCTCATAGTTTATTTAAGTTACTATCAAGTCTGAGTATGGAGTGGAGGAAGGGTAGACTGGTGCAAAGAACTGATACCAAGACGCAATTTTTACCTGCGGGACTAACCATTCTGTCCCTGTCCTAGGGAATGACCATCACTATATCCGTATTGCCAGTTTTAGATGTTCAGAACATCATGGTTTGGACCCCAGACACCATAAAATCAGCTTTAAAATCATGAGATTAAAAAGCCATATAGTCTCAGCTCTCTGTAGAGTGGATCTGGGTTAGATGTCTGTTTTTCCCCAGCTATCTCCACAGCTAGAAACTTACTTCTTTCTTCAAAAGAAAGTTGATATTTTCAGTTACTTTATAGCAGCTTTAAGAAGCTGTAAATTTAAAGAGAACGTGAAATATTGCCAAGATTGGTTATAAAATCATGGTCTTTAGCACTTATTTATAGCATGTACAGGTATCATTTGCAAATGACATAGCAACAGCTGACCTAAAAACAAGTTTTCCTGGCAATGAAAAAGAAAACTGCTCAAGAACATCCTGGATATCACAGGATCTTGCATGTCAAGTCCTCTTTTTCCTGTCCCTACTTCCGAAGTGCAAGGACCCAGTAGAACAGGAGTAGGAAATTTTTTCAGCTGGAGGGCCGCTTAATGAATTTTGGTGAGCTGTTGAGGGCTGCAAGGGTAGCCCCACTCCTTGACAGGTGCCCAGCCCCTGGTTGCCATCTTGGGACCAGATGTCCTGCCTCCCAACCCCTGACCTTAGCCACCAGAAGTATTCCTTTTGGAAAGGGGGTTTGCCAGCTTAGAACCAGAAAAAACCCCCCAAATTATATAGTAAAAATCAAACATCTACAATAACATATTTTAATTTTATGTCAAAAAATATTTTATTCTAATTTGTGTATGTTTGCATTGTGTATATAGAGGTGATTTCATAATTGCTAAAATGAAGTCTTACTCTTGTATATTGTGGGGGGAGTATGGGTGGATGGATGGGTATGGGATTTGTGGATGTGTGTGTGGGAGTGTGTGGATGTGGGGGCATGGGGGTTTGTGGGGGAGTGTTTGTGGGGATGTGCAAGTGTGGGTGGGTATGGGATTTATGGTGGCCTGTGGGTGTAAGGGGGGTTGTGGGGTGTGTAGAGGGGAAGGTTGGCTGGGGGGGGTGTTGGGATTTTGGGTGTGGGGTGTGTGTGAGGCTTCCCCTATTGCACACAGACCCTGCTACCATCTTCATCAGCAGGCAGAACCCCCCAGTGGCACGTGGTCCCAGTGAGCCCCAGGACTGCACATGGACAGGCTGCTGGTTCCATCATGCAGGGCTCACATACCTGAGCCCTGCACCACCAGGCAGAGCCCCGTTCAATTAAGACAGCAGTACAGGTCATGGGGCTCGACCAAGGCTGCAGGAAAGAGGTAGAGCTGGTTTGGTTCCATAGCCTTGAATTCCCTGCTGTTCCCATGGCCTGCACATAACAGTGAGCAGGGCCAGGCCGTCAGCTCCCGGAGGCATGAGGCTCAGGTGGAAAACCTGGAAACCTCATGCAAGCCCAGCGAAATGGAGCCAGGAGGACACAGCACCCCTGCTGGCCTGAGCGCCACACTCCTCCTACCCCATCCTGGGTCCCCATTAACTCCAACCCCAGCCCTAGGGCACTTGCACAGGACCCACACTCCCACACAGCTGCCACTTCACTCTCACCTGCCACTGTAAGCACTCTTACCTCACCTGCCACCACCATCACTCCCCAGCCCCTGTCCACCACCACTGCTGCCCTTCCTCTGCCACTTCCCTACTTTTTCACCTACACAGCCAGGTTGTCCTGCAGGCAAGAACTCGGTCCTATCTGAGCACAGCAGGGGCAGCCCAGGGTCAGGCCAGATACAGTGAATTGGGCCAGATGAAATTGCCTGGCAAGCTGGATAAGGCCTGCAAGTCATTTTTTGTCTGCCTCGGAGTAGAATCTGGCTCGATACTATCGCTACAAGGTTTACATTTACAGACAGGCAAATATTTGCAAAAATATTTCCACAAATATTGAATATTAAATGTTTTGACTGTTTTAATCTCTCTTGTGTGTTTGCTTTCTGTGAATTATTGAAGGGAATATGATCAGTGACAGGAGGATTCCTAGCAAGAAGGAGTTAGGATGAATGCTGGGGAACAGTACCAGAACGTCAATGCTGAGAATCACATGGACCATATTCCTTATGCTACAAACAATACTATAGCCCTCTCACTCCAGTTCAATGGGATGCTGGATCCATGCCCAGCCTCATGAGCAGTTCCAAGATCAGGATGAGAGAGTATAGCTAAACCTCCACTTCAGCTGTGTAGTGTATGTGCAATGAGCTATCTGAATTTACTGGTATGTCAGCACAGCTTCTGCTGTAACTCTGACTGCACTGTGAGCTCTGAGCTCACCAGCTGATCCATATAGTTCTGGCTAGAGCCCCTGCTTTCACATGGCAGTGTAACCCAGGGGGTGAGCAGTGCTGCTGTCATCCTCCTTCCCTTCCTCCCTAGCCCCTCTCCTGAACTTAGTAGCAGGAGAAAAAAAGGGGATGAGCGGCAGCACTCATTATTTGGGCTCCATCTGTATGAAAGCAGGAGCTTTGGCCAGAGCCTCCATCGATCATCTGATTAATTCAGAGCTCATGGCACCTGAGGAATTCAGGTGTGAGCTTCACCGACATGCCAGTAAACTCAGAGAGCTCACTGTGCATGTGCCACAAAGCCGAAAGGGAGTGTGACCATGCCACCAGACCCCCCCGCCCCCGGTTCTGCCCCTGGCCGCTCTTCTTATATTAAGTGACCTTCCATTTTCAATCATTTAGCCAGTACAGGTGTTCTCTCCTAAGCAGTATGGAGAGAACAGCTGACCTCATCCACCATCAGCTTCTAGTGATTACAGAAATGGAGCTCCTTCCATCTGCATCAGTGATTACTTGCAACTGAATGGAAAGAGGCAAAATATGATGACTAATTTATTTGTTGCAAATTATTTGCACAGCCTGAAAAGAACAAACAAAAACAAATTTACAGGAGAATATTTTGCAATTTTAGAGAGACCATTTTAATGAAATCATCTTTATTTTCCATTAATAACCTGTAGATAGTGCGCACATCTGTACAACAAAACAAGCTGAATATTAAAATAAGGATAGAGACAAGGGCTGTGTGAAACAGCACCATTTTGTTTTGACTTCTGTTTTGACAGAAGTTTCATTTAGAGTTCTGTTTGGTTTCAAAACCACTGTTCCATTTTGTTTTGTCAAAACTGTTTTGCCTTTTCAACATTATGCCCACAGGCTATAATGGGGAGGCACAAATATAACTTCATCATTACTTGCCTGATTCACATGAAACATGCAGAGATAGTAGCCACTTCTGAGGCCATGAAGCCTGCCAAGTTTCAAGGAGATAGGTGCAGGGGTTTCTGGGAAACTGCACCTCAGGCTGCTGACAAGCAAAACCCATGACATGGGTGACACTGTGTTTTCCATCCCTCCCTCAGAGCACTGGTATTGGAAAGGACCTCAGGGAAGTATTACAGTCACTGGCCAGCTATACAGTCAATATGAGAGCAGTCCTTCCCCCTTCTTCCCCCTCCATCTCCTTATTCTCTGTTTCCCTGCAGGCAAGCTCAGCCTGAGTTTCAAAATGTTTCGACTGCCCTCGTTTCATTTTGAGGCTGTTTCAAAGCCCTTTGTTTTGTTTCAATTTTGCCGTTTCAAGCTCAAAACAAGTCAAAACAGCATCAAAATGAAACAGCTGGCAAAATTTTGCACAGCCCTAATAAAGACAGAACAGTACCAAAATGAAAAACATACTAAACCCATTTTGGGCTTAGGGAAGAAATATATTTCAAAAGAAAATGACATCGCTGTCAGTCAGGAAGTAGCATAGCTTTAATCTCATAATGCTGCTTAATTAGATTATGTTATCAACCCCCCCCAAAAAAAACCCAAACAAACCTCTGAAACACTGCGAGCATATTGAAGTTAAGTTATGCATTTTCAGACTACAAAAATCTGTGCTTATTTTTTAGTAATTTTTTTATTTTCTTAAATGAAAATAGAACACATCTGTGGTGATGCTTAATGTCCACAGCCAGGTCAAGGCTCAGCTGTACTAGACTATGAACAAATATATGATTAATGATAGTTCCTCTTGGAAAGAACTAACATAGGATCCTGTTTCTGTAAACTCTTGAGAAGAAACATGTGAAGATTAAGATAATTTTTAAAAAGTCAGAGTAAAGCAGACCTGTGATATTTTGTTGACAGCATAGCCCTACAGGCTCTCTCTCATGTGAGAAAGTAATAGTCAATGGACAGACTTATGAATATTTTCATTAATTGGTTTTTACACCAATTTTAGAATTAAGGTCCATGGACCATTTGCTAATGCACCAGAAGGATCTGATAGATCATCTTCTTACCACCTTGTAAACTGTATCAAAAATCACTAAACAATATACAGAGATGTAGGGAGATGAAAAAAAAGGAAGCTTACATTGACAGAGGTTTTGGGGAGCTGTCATGGACTGAAGTGGGAAGGGAGCACAGGACTTCTGTGGACATTGATTTGAGTTGTGGTAGCACTGTTGGAGGGTGATTGGTTTCTGTCTATGTGTATATATTAGGGGGAATGGTAGTGTTTTTTTAATGTAGGATCTGTTATTATTTGTTAATGAATCCAACTTATTTAAAGTTTTTTTTAAAAGTAAATAAATATTCTCCAAAATTATGTTTCTATGTGGGTTGTGATCCAAAGTGGAATGAAGGGTTATTATGCACATGACTATGAATGGAGGAGAAAGTGATTTGCATAGCCATGACTAGTTTGAGAGGAAAAAAGCTATAGTTAGGCATAGGCAATGCTCTGGAAGTCTAGCACTCGAAGACTGTCATCCTCATATTGAGGGACTGTCGATGATGGTGTTTCAGCACTTTTCAGTGTTTTCCTTTAATATGCACTGCTTACATTTACGATGTTGAATTTTGTTTGCTTCATTTCACCATTTCACTTATCTTCATTATGTCTCTCTGAAGTACTTCAGACTCCTCTCTGGTCCTGACTAATCTACATCAGTTTGCGTCTACTTCAAATGTTCATTTCCCACTACTTGTGCCCCTTTTTCAGATCATTTATAAATACTGGACTCAGTACATGATACCAAGGCGTTCTGCTCTTATCTTTCTGCTACAAGGAAAACTGACTATTTAATCCAACAGTGTTTTCAAACACAGTTAATTTTCACTGTGGTAAAAGTCAGCCTTCTTGTTAGTTTTTCACCCAGGACAACATTTTATTCCTTGTCCCCAAACCATTTGTAGCCTCTTATGAGGCAATTTGTCAAAGACATTTTGCAAGTCACAGTAGATAATCTATTCTTTATAAAAACCTAACTAAATCATGAGGAATGAGGAATTTCTCACCCTTACAAACAGTAGATTCACTGTCTGGCCCTATCAGTACAGCAACAAGAATGTAGAGTTAGGAGAGGTGTTGGACAAGCTTTTGGGTACAAAGCATTTGCCTTGCATGGCTTCTTGAAAAGGTTGCTCTGTGATATCTTTTATTGGATCAACTGTATGGCTGTGCCCAAAAGCTTGCCCAACATTTGTCACAGCTATACAGGTGGTCCAATAAAAGATACCACTAAAAAAAATAAAAGATAAAATATTTGCCTCCTGTTCATTTCCTGGAGCATTATAGCTACAACTATACTCCAATTTTATTAGGAATATCTGTGGGTACTAGAGGCAATTGGATTTCTACGTTCACAATTTAACAGCTAAATCACCAATTGGTTTCCACAGGAGTAGTCCAGTATTAATGAACTCCAATAATTATTCTCATTTTTATTTACTGGGTGTATAGCCAATCATGTATAGAGTTCTTCCAGATGTGCATATTAGAAAGAATCAACACACACACACACACACACACACACACACACACACACGGCACATGCAGCTTTGGATTGCTTTCATATAAATATTGCATGAAAGACTCAGGAGGTGACAGAACCATTGTACTCAGAGCTGGTTAAGCTTCAACTGGAAGACTCTGTTTAGTTTTGGGCACTGCATTTTCAGAAGTATGCTAAGAAACTGGAGAGTATCCAGAGAGGGGTTCCTTGTGGTTCAGTGGTAGAATCCTTGTCTACCACACAGGAGACCTGGGTTTGTATTCCCAGACACTTATACAACTACAGCCATGGGGACACCAAACATCTGGACTCAGTCTGGTCTTTGGATTCTGTCTCAGTGGCCTAAATAGAGAATGGAAGGTCTGGGCATCCTTCAGTCCTCCAAAAATTCCTGCCCAGGCATATGCATTGAAGGTCTGGGTGGCCCTCATGCATATACCATGATCCAGGAGGATCGACAGTTACCACCAGTATCCAGAGGCAAATGAAAACAACAAAACGATGGGAAAGCAAGCTACATGAAAAGCTAAAGGAACTACATTTGTCTAGCCTGGTAAAAAAAGGATGTCAAGGAAGGACATGATAGCTATGTTGAAATAACTGAAAACTGCCTCTGACAGGGCTGCCGTCTCAGCCAGTCGGTGGTGAGGGATGAGGCCACATAACAAACAGTCCTTTTGGCCAATCAGCAAAAAGATTATTACAATATTGTTTAATATTGTGTTTGACCACAAGCTCAAGAGTTTGCCTTGATGGTAAAAATAAGCAGACCCAGATTTATCAACAACGGTTTACCACAGGGCTCTGTTCTGGTATCCATCCTCTTCCATTGGCACGTACATGATATTCCTCATACAAAATTTGTTTATGCTAACCATATCACCATCCTAGCACAGGACTCTGACTAGCATTATTGAAACCATACTCAGTAATGACTTGGCAAAATTAGAAGACTATTTTAATGAACGGTATTTGAAGTCCAGCCCTAACAAAAGTTTATTCCATTTTCCATCTCACTAATGCCCAGGTAAACACCTGACTAAGAATCAACTTTTGTCAACTATAAATCCACCTCCAAATATTTAAGAGACCATCTCGACTGTAGTCTCACCTATAGGCATCATCTACACCGGGGGTTTTCAACTATTTTTTGTAAGTGTACCTCTGGCGGCTGGGGAAGGGGCACAGCCAGGCTCAGAGCTGGGAGGAGGGGGGAGGCGGGAGGGAGGGAGCGGGTGGAAGGGGATGGTGCACAGCCAGATGTGGGGCTGGAGTACACTTACTAAAAAAGAAGTGGAGCAGCAGCAGCAGCACGGGGTTGTGGAAAGCGGCAGCACAGGGTGCTGGGAAGCTCCCCTCCTCCACATCCAGCCAGCCAGGCAGCACCTGCACAGCCCGCAGAGGGGTGCCACTGCCCTCACTCACCCCTGGCCCTGCTCCTGGGAGGCAGCAGCGCTCCATCCCCACCCACACGTACCCCCTAAGGACCTCCCAAGTATCCCCAGGGGTATGCATATTTCCAGTTGACAATCCCTGATCTACACATAACTAAGAACAAACTTGCCACATGTGAAAACATCTCAAAACTGGCTCATACAAGTTGGGGAAGCGATGCTGAAACTCTCAGAACATTGGAACAGGGCCTCATTTATTCAGTGGCTGAGTATCGTGCCTTAGTTTGGAGCGCAAATGTCCATGCCAGCCTGACTGACTCTCAACTGAATGAAACAATGAGACTCATAACAGGTACTTGCAGATCCACTCCTGTTCTTTGGCTGTCAGTTCTCTCTCCTATTCTTCCTCCTGGTCTTTGATGTAAACAAGCTAATTTTAGAGTCTACAAAAAATTGCTTACATTCAATTCATTATCAATTTCTGAAAAAACTCAGTACGTCTTTACATGTGTTCCAGGGTAGAGGGGGAGCTTTAGAGTGGCTTTCAGGGGCCGCTCTAATTAAAAACACCCACACCATCTCAAGTATTCAGCATCCCATGCTTCAAAATCGTGGTGGGGGAGCTTTAACTAAAGCTCATTTGATAAGCTTTAGTTAAAAAGTGTCTCCAACACCATTTTGAAGCATGGAAATGCTAAATACATACGATTCACAGGCTGCTAGAGCATGTTAATCAGTATGCTCCAGCAGATTCAATTAATTGAGTATGCTCCAATACGTTTTAATCAGAACATGTCAGAGCAGGCACTGGGCACATGTATAGGTGCCTGTAATGACCCCCTGTGCCAACGCTTAAGTTGAGAAGGCCATTTTGGAGGGTGGAAAAACACTGAGTGATGAAAACTTTGACATCAAGGAAAAATGCATCCAGCAATGGAACACAATTGACATAATTAGTAAATTTCTTATCATGGACCCACATCTAAACCCTCTAGCTTTGCTTTCCCAAGGTGGAGTTGGACAACACTGAACAAGGTTCATACAGGACAAGGTAGATGCAACTACCTACTACATAAATGGGATTTTATTAAAGACCCCGCATATGAATGTGGCAAAAGCCAAGCTATAGCACACATATGGAGGAATGTCATGCTTTTCCTGAAGACCTGCACCAGGCTACTAACAATGCTTTGCAATGGGTATCAAATCTAAAATTGTCACTCTAGCCTTCTCTCTTAATGCCGATTTTTATAGTTTGTTTATAGCTTGTTCTGGCATTCAGTTGCTGTATTCCATATGATTAAATAAATAAATAAGTAGCAAGGGGTACGGCTGTATGAGACAGCCCTCAGCCAATCAGCAATGAGAGGCAGGCCTGCAAATGGAGAGCACTTTGGCTAATCAGCAGCCAGGGGTGGAACCATTGGGGCCTTTTGGCCAGTCAGTGGTGAGGGGTGGGTTTGCTGCAAAAAGGCCATGAAATTGGCTCTGCACACCACATACAGCCTTCAAAAATCCCTTTTACTTGCTGTGACTTGAGTAGATCTCTACATATTACCCACAGAGGGAGAAGTGACCCATTTCTTCTCTCTCTCTTTCAATCACTCCAATTTATAAAATGGAGTGTTGTATCTTACAAAATGTAGTCACATTACAGGTTAAATTACAGTATACACCATTTAAGTCATAGCTTGGTACTGAAAAAGGTTATGTATTTAAGCATGCCCTTAACGCCCTTAGCTAAACTCAATGTAAACAATGCTCATTAAATGCAGAAACAGCTAGTACTAAACTTTTCATACCTCATTAAGGTTCTTTACCTTGTTTCTCAGAGGGCCTTTTGCCTTATTAGCAGCTTTGAAATTGTCAGGACATAGACAATTCAGTGCAGTCTTAGAAATCTTGAAATTCCAAGTCACTTTCACTGGTTTAAAAATACAATTAAGTTGTAAAGTAGACAGTGGGGTCAAAGAGTTCCTACATACTTTAGTGGTTTATGCTCTTGACTGATACACAGATAACTGGTGTTCATTACAGAGTAAGCAACAGGCCATAAACCAAAAATAAACAAACCTTAGACAAGAAAAAAGTAAAATCTGGGACTGGCATTGTATTGTATAGTTAATCAAATTATGCACTTATAAAATACACATCCAATATAGGTGAATATATTGTATTAAACACTTTATTTCTGTCCTTCTCCTCTTTCACAAAAATACCATCTTATATTGATGCCCTACCATTAAAATCAAATATGTCATTTTGTTATTTCAGAATAACTGCTGTACAAACACACAACCTGAATGCCAAGCTTCAGTTTGCAATTAGCTTTTACTGTTACAAATGCAATTATACATATCAAAAATAGGTTATAACTGAATAGCAGGCATGACCTTTACTGTTTCAGAAAGATCATCCACGGTAGTTCAATACGAATTCATTTGGACTGTTAGTCATTGTGTCAAATCAGAGTGGTAATAAGCAACTCGGAAGCTGGCATCCATACATGGCCTGATCCTGGGAATACACCTGAATAATTTTCCTTACATTAATCATTCCAATGAACTCAATTGATTTACTCTTGAAAAGAGGTATTTGCTTGCTCCCTGGGAGCAAGGGCGGCATAATCAGACACTATGTAATAATCATGTCAGAGAAAAATAGAGTAAAATGTTTTTTACGCAAAAAGTAGTATGATGAACATTTTACCACCAATGCAATAATTTTTAATGAACTGGTAATGGCTCATGGAAAACTGAAAAAGATTGTATTGCATGTTTTCTGTACCCAACCCCTTAATTGCTAAGTGCATTGGCAATCTGATAAATCTGAGAGCAAACATCTTAACAATGTACACACTGCATAATTATTAAGAATGCAAAAAAACCCTCTTCATCACATCCAGGTTTTACCCCCATCAAAATATCCATTCCTCTATGGTAGCATGATCTCTTTTAACAACAGAAAATCGTAATGTTATGAAGAGCAGTATAACAACAGAAAGATGATTTCATGAGAGTGAATTAACTCTTAAAAACTGTCACATGCACTTGTCATTGGTAAAAATGAAAATGGGTGAAATGTACAGAGCACAGGCTAAAAATATTTCCCAGAGATTTAGTAAACACATTCAAGGTATCACCTCCTTTGTAAACAGTCCATGAAAAGAAAGTTTTGCACCCAAGTTTGTGAATGTGCAAATAAGCAGTAGTGTTGGGTGTAAAAAAAAGATATATTGTTATTTCAGGTACAAGTTTAGCTACTGTGAAAACAAAATGTACTTTTAAAAGAGTAGGAAGAGTAGAATAAAATAAATAACGTGTTATTTTCAAAATCAAGTATATGTTCCAAAGCCCTAGAGCACCCAAAGCAACTGTCAGAAATAGATTGATCAGTAAACTTCACTCAAGGTTTCAGTGAGCAGAAGGCAACTATTTTTAGTACCAAACTGGACATAATATGCTTAACACCAGAACGCTTAATTTTGCCCAGAGGTGACTAGAATGTGTGCAAAATCCATTTAGCAGAGCATTAAAACATTTCTTTAAACCTTCCAATTAGTAAAGGTTTGCAGAAATAAAATGCTTAAATATCATTTTCTGTATTAGAGAAGCAAATTTCAGCCTACATTGAATGTAGTAAGTACTTACAAGACATTATACCACTGCTACCACTAATGAAATTTTCATTTTCCTCAAGTCCCAGAACCAAAGCAAAACCCCCACCCCCAGATCCCTCCATTGCAAAAGCTGATGTTTCCAAGGAAGGAGAAAGAGTAATATCACACGAGGTTGTCCTGAATGGATCCACTTACTGTCACATTAAAACATGGGTGTGAAATATACACAAAATTAGCACCCTGCTCCCAATCTTACAACCTCAGCTGAGGTTTATCAAGACTGGTGACAGACAAAGAACTTGCAAGGGAAGTGTAGGTTAGAGATTAGGAAAAACTCTGTGATGAGGAGGGCAGTAAAACACTGGAACAGGCTACTCCAGAGGTTCTACAGTCTCTTGGACTTAAAGTTTTTTAAGCCTTGGCTAGACAAATCTTTGGCTGGGATGATCTAGTTGGTGATGGTCCTGCTTTGAGCAGGGTGTTGGATTAGATGACCTTCTGAGGTCCCTTCCAACTCTAATTTTCTATGAGTATATAAAAGAGTTCCAGCTTTCCACTCAAAGGGAGGAAGGGGAATAGCTGAGAGTTAACTGTGTCATTAGCATGGACCTTGTTGGGGTGGAGCAGTGGAAGAAAACGGGGAGGGGGGCAGGAGAAATTGTATTTAGTTCCACAAAGGTGCCAAGCTGGAAACAGTTAAACCAGTTAAAATCACACAGATTTCTCATGAATAGATCTGGCTGTCACCACCTACTGCCACATTAAAACCCAAGCATGAAATACAGACAAGTTTGCCCTGTTCAGCATCACTTCCCGCTCACAGTCCTTACAAGACCCCAGAACCTCATCTAAGGTCAAGGCTGGTGAGGGCCCCAGGTCCCCATACCTGAGCCGTAACTGGGAGGTTGGCATGGATGTATCTGGGGTGAGAGAAGGGTCCAGGGATTGTATTCAGGTCCTGTGCATCCCTCCGGACAGCTGGGTGTTTAAGTCACCTACTGAGGGGGTTGAACTGGAACCAGGGCTAAAAACCTGTTCCTCTCATACAAATTTGGATGGAAGGGCTCTGGCTGTCACCACCTACTGCCACAGGCCAAGCCCGTGCCCTCCAGGCAGCTTGGCCAGAGGCTGCAACAGAGCAAGCGGGGGGCCGGGGGGGACGAAGAAGGGACTCACGGTTGTAGCTGGCAGCCCATGGCTGGTAGCCGTAGTAGCCGGTGATGCGGAGGATCCTCTCCTCGATGGACGTGAGCCCCACGGAGGCGCTGGTGAGATCCTCCACGGAGCGGGACCACTTCAGGTCCTCCTTGATGGCCTCGTCTACCACCAGGTACTTGAGCTGCCGGAGCTGCGGGCTGATGTCCGACAGCCGCCGCGGGCTGACGTCCGGGGACCGCCTCATGCCGCTGCTGAGGGACAGGG
>NW_017728943.1:98477587-98485768 GCF_001723895.1 Crocodylus porosus
CGACGGAGGAGGCTGAGACCGCTGCTGCCGCTGCATGGGAGTCCCCGCGGCACGCCGAGGCGAGGGTGGCTGTAGCCCGTCGCTGCTGCCGCCAGGCTCGTGGGAGCGGAGCCGCTCCTCGCCCGCCGCCGCGCCTCTCCGCCAAGGCGCCTTCCCGCCTCGCAGCCGGCAGAGGGAGCCGCCAGCGCCGCGCCCGCCCCCGCTGCCCACAGGGGGCAGGCGGCCGTCCGTGCCACCAGCAGGGGCCGTGGGGCTGCTGGCGAGTCATAAAAGTTGCAGAAAAGTGGGGCTGGAAGGGCATCTAGTCCCATCCGCTGCCTGAGGCAGGATCAGCAAGCCACCACAGACAACTACAACCCGAGGAGTTGAAGCTGATGCGCCCCCTTCCCCTCGCAGCAGCCCTGCTGCAGCGGGGCTTGGTGGGCTCCAGTGTCCAAAGTCAAGCTGCAAGGGCTGCCTGCACTCTCCACAGAGCTCTCAGGTCCATTACGGGAGCACTGATTCTGGACAGCAGCTCTGCTGGGCTAGCTCTCTAGGCTTTATCCAAGAGTACCACGAAAGCGGAGCTAGGTTGGAAAAACACTTGCCACTTCCACCACCTAGATGCACCCCAACTGGGACACCCCAGAGAACTGTCCTCTCTCTTATGATTCTCTTTGTGTCAGCATGGGCATGGAAGCCCTCGGAGATTACGAGAACTGACCCCCTGCCGGAAATTTGGGATTACAGTCCACTCCCCTGTTTTAAGAACAAGGACATCTGGTTTTCGAGAAAAGGAACCATCTTTTAGTTGCATTGGAAATGGACCTGAGGCACAGGCAGGGTTTTGAAAAGCGGGGTGCAGATGCTGAACTTGGTCATGTATAAAACAACACATTTTTTTCCAGCTAAGAAAGAGAAGCTTTACTAATAGGTTAGGGGCCTGGGGTTGCATCATTCAGTTTAAAATGGATGCAAAAGTGAATGTAGCTTCATGAGAATGAGTTACAATCTGCAGAGCTGTGAAATAGAAGCTTCATGGCCAGGAGCAGCTAGCAGATAGCAGTAGGGCAGAACAAAGGAGAGCTTGATTGGTGGAACTTAAAGACCATTACAAAGAGGAGGGGGTCCTTAACGCCTGTGGAATTAAGAATTTAGAAGGGATGGGGTACATCATCCAGAGCCATGAAGTCAATTGACTCCCTCAGCACTATCTGACCAGAAATGCTGCTGCCACTGCAGGGCAGTCAATTTTAAACTCTGGGTGGACCAGGAATCAAAGGGAGATGCAAGTGCACCAGAACGGTATGTATTTTGTTAAATGAGTGTACTGAAAAAATGTTTATTGCTTACATAACTGAGACTAGCAGTCCGCTAAAGCAAGAGAAATGGTAGTTGAGGTGAAAATCCTCAGGCTGAGCTGTTCAGAGAAAGGAAACAGCTGTGCAGGAAATCTCAGTACTGCCTGTGTGCAGCACAGCTGAGCTCTTTGCAAGGTACACATAAACCACAGTGGGAGAGGAGTTAGGAAAGACAGTGTTGAGAGTCAAAGTTTTTCTGCAATGTCTTATATTCAGCCACACATACAGTGGTGCCTAAAATCTGGTCCAACATCTCTCTCAAGTGTGCAGGTGGCCAAATAAATTGTATGGCAAAATACCCTTACTTCACATACATTTCCTGGACCGTTGTGGCTACAGTAACGCTCCAATGCTACTAAGAGAGTGACACCAGCTTGCCCACTGAATCAGCGGTTACACTGATCATTGGCTCTATGTAAAATTCTGCAAGGTTGTCTTCATCAAGTCCATCCCAAAGGATGTAGTAACATCTACAGGTGGGATTATGGGTTAGATTTAGTCCTTCCCAAGCCCAGGGCTGTTCCTTGCATGGATCCTACACCACTTTTGAGTCAGGAGTGAGAATGGGATTTTGTCTTAAAGGAATTTTTTTGTTTGCAATAAGTGTCAAGCTGCTGTGCCTTGAAATTATGTATGGTTGTCAACATGTTTAAAAGTACAGTAACACAGGTCCCTGTGTCTGGACATACTGCCTGCCTCAGCATAAGACCTCAACTCACCCCAGACTGGAGAAGTAAGCAGCATAAAAGTGTCTTTCTATGTTAGTGGAATATTTTAGGGCAACTTTCCAACCTCTGTTCCACCAGAGTGACGCAAAGGAGATGGAGGTGGGGACCTCGTTGCCTACATGTCATTTTAGATATAAGACAGAACTGTCCCTAACATCTTATATACTTGTCCATAGGGATTTTTTTTCTCCTCTTCCTCTTTGATTACACAATTAAAAAAAAAATCTGAAACTCTGCAAATAAGTATGACATTACAGTCTGACACTCAGCCAAGCATGACACTGGAACACTTGAGAAATAGCCCTAACTAATTGCTACAATAGTTGTTCATAACATGATGCATGCTTCAGCAAAAGGAAAAGTAAAGATAATGGGAGGGCAATTTAAAGGGTCTAGGAAGTTTGTCACTAAAAACGAAACTTCAGAAATGAGTAAAAGTCAATATCAGCCTTGCAAACACTTAAAATGTTATCAAGTTGTGCAATAATTGAGGTTTTCTTCAAGCAGCAGCTGTTGGAGTGATGTGAATACACTAGAATTTTAACATTCATTGTCATCTAGAATTTTAGCATTGTAGCTTTCAAGGTTGCATGGTAAAGCACAAAAATTTGACTGTCAGTGTACCCTATAAGGCTCAGCAACCAGACAGCAAATTAAAAGAATATTTTTGAATGTTATCAACTTGTGGGGTAGGGGTGGGCCTGACTCAAGATTTTGGCATCTAGAGTGTGTTACAATATCATCCACGCTACCCAAACCAAACAAGTACATATAACAGAAGTTAGGCAGAAAGCAGGACAGGGTAATGCCACCCTACCCTGTCTTTTGCTTGACTTTAGAATGCGCTTCAGAAGATATACAGGATTTTACCTGTTATCTCCCTGATATGAGTAGCTTGAATAGGATTTGGCTCAGCATTTAAGCTGGCATGTGAACAGGACCACATAGTGGAGTTGTTGTGGTACCAGGCTTAGGGTATAGTAATAAATAATGAATGCTCTGTTTTTGTGCTGAATCTCTGCACAAAATCTCTGTGCTGAATCTCTGACTACAGGTTATTACTTTACTAAAAAAACCTGCATATACACCAGGCATTGTGCCAAGTTGGACTTTATCATATTATGAAAGGTAGGAGAGTTCACGAAAGGTCTTCTAACAGGGGAACTGCTAATGTATGTATTTCAAAATACATTAATCTATTCTGGTCAGTTATTAGACACATCATCAATAGATCCCAGGGCTTAATCTTATAAATGAAGAACCCTTAAAAGGGCTTTATTGATTTCTATGGTTGTTGCTCCAATGCCTCGTTGGGCATTTGGTCACTGTTGCAATGTGGGTTTTCTTGTTTTGGATTTCCTAGTAGCAGGGTGGGCCTTGAGTAGGCTGTTGTCCCAGCTGCCAGCAGGAGAGTTCAGGATTGAGAGAGTGGTCCAGGGTAAAAAGGTAAGAAATGTTTATTGACTTAACAAACACTCAACTACACCTAATATAACAAGACAAGAATGACAGACAATAACAGTTCTCATCAGCAACTTATTGGCAGTCCCCTCTGATGCATGACAAGTTCCTCTTCTATAAAGCTCAGCGAAGTCAGGTGTCCCCAATCTGCACTGTCTGAGGGGTACCGGGAAGCACCCTGGTATTCAGTCCTTGGGTTCCTTGAGATCCATGGGCCCACCAAATCCAGGTCAGCAGTTAATTTTTAAATTAGTAGCTTCTCTTACAATGCTGCATCTCCCTTTTGATAATTTCTGGATGTGCTAGCCAATTTATAACTTCTGAGCTATGCTGTGGACTTGCAGCCACTCACTATGAACTTTCCTTGTGACTGACTAATAGCAGTACAAGCGTTTGCATTTTTATGATAAGGTTAATTTTAACTGAGCCACCACTTTCAAGGCTTCAGTAATCTTTATTTTTAATTAAACTCTTAGCGGCAATGTGCAGCTCCATACATAAACAAACAACAAGAAAACACCTGGTCTAATCCTCACAGAGTGTTCAGCAAGCACCTTAGATACAATTTTCAGCTGTCACAGGCTGTCATCTTCCACCCCTGTGGAAGTAAAGCACTGGTTATTGCTCTGCTGAAAGTGGAGAAACCAGCCAGTGATCCTGGGAGCTACAGGCCAATATCTTTGCTTTGTACAATCTATGAATTATTGGAGCGGCTTAATCTCCAAAGGATTAGCCCAATTGCCAAGGTGTCCATCCCCTGAGAACAAGCTGGTTTTATGCTGCACCAAAGCTGCTGTGACCAAGCTTGCCCTCACCATGAACACTGAGGCTGACTTCCAGTACAACATTATGACCAGCACTGCATTCATTGATTTTTCTGCAGCATATGATACTGTTTGAATGCATGATCTGTTCCTAAAAGCACCCTGCCTTCTTCCGTGTGCCAGACTGCTCCACCTTTTGTGGACATTTCTGGGCAACCAATGGATGTGTGCAACCAATTTACCTCTGGGATAAAGTGAGCAGACCAAGGACTTTAAGTAACAGCCTCCCACAGGGAAGTATTCTTGCCCCAACTCTCTTCAACATTTATATAAGCTATATGCCTGCTATGTCTTCAAGGAAATTTTCATATGCTGATGACCTGGCACTAATCACACAGGTAAGGACCTTCAGAGAGATTGAAGACACACTGGTGTTAGACCTGTCAATAACAGCAGAATATTTCTGTAAGCAGAGGCTGTTGCCAAATCCAACTAAGTCTGTCATCTCAGTGTTTCACTTCAACAACCACAACACACATTGTAACCTCCCATGACTTTCTTCTGAATGTCATATATGGGGGTTCCTCTCTGACCTCGCCGTTACTTTCGGGAAAGAACAGTTCTGTTAATGGGGTGACTTCAAGGGGGAGTTTCCCAGGGGATGTCTCCTGCCATGTCTTTGATGGTAAATAATTCTAATTGGGAGGAAAATGTATGGTCCCGTCTCCCCTGGTGACTCCTTTTTGTTGTCCCCACTGTTCCTTCTGTTTGGGGCTCTGCTTCCCCTACACGCCACCTAATGCCAACCAAGATGTTGTCACCTGTATCATTGGAGTTGGTATCCCATATACTTGTGGTGCTCTGGCTCTCAAAATATTATGGCTATACGGTCGGGACAGTGTTCTTATCCTGAGTGCGTCCTACCCGGCTTTGGTACCACTCTGTCCCCCTGTGTGTTGCCTTTTTTTCCGGGCTCAGTACTTGCCGTCAGTCAGCTGTGTCTGAATCCCTGCCCCGCTTGGTCCCACTGGGCTCCAGTCTTCAGTGCAGACCTCTGACATCCACAGTGACTCTGTAAGTAAATCCTCAGGTGCTTTCTGGTCCTGATCTTTTGCTGGGACCCCCTCCTGGGGTAACCACCAGGTCTGCTCACTGGGACTAGACTCCTGCTCTGTCTCCTCCAGGCCAATTGGAGACCTACCTTTGGGTCCCTCCCCGGCTGGTCTTCTTCCGGGTCTTTTATCTTGGCTCCCAGGCTCTGGCCAACCAACCACTTCCAGGATGCCGGAACAAAGTGTGCCCACACTAACGAGGGAGCTCCTTTGGGTTCAGCTGTTTTTTTTTTCTTTTTTGCTTCCCGCAATGGCTGTGCCCATTGCAGTTTCACTTTCACCGCATTTGGCTGCCAGTGCAGTGTCCTGCCACCTCTGCTCCTCGTCCAGCAAAGGTAAGTCTTTTCCACACACATGTTCATCTCAACGTCACTTTTTGTGGAGAAAAATTACAACATGATCCAACTCAGTCCTACCTAGGTGTGGAGTCCTACACTCAACCACACCTTAACCTTTCATAATCATCTTCAAAAAGTAGTCCAAAGATTAAGAGTTGGGTGGACATAGTGAGAAAACTCACTGGAACGAGCTGGGGTGCTACCACAGGAGTACTTCACACCTCTGCTATGGCACTAGTGTTCTCAATGGCCAAGTACTATGCACCTGTCTGGGCTGCTAGCACTCATACCAAATGCATGGATGTCCAGTTAAATTTTGTGTGCTATCACTGGAACCCTGAAATCCATATCAATTAAATGGTTACCAGTGCTGGCCAATATTGCTCCTCCAAACATTCACCGCAATAAAGCTACATACAGAGAGGTTGTCCACATGAATGACAACCCAGACCTCCCCATCCACATAGATTTAAAGAACTTCTCAGCTCACTTTCTGGTCTCTCAGAAACCTTGTGGACATGTATATAAACCTGTGTAGGGTACAACTGCAGCAGCTTGAAGGAAAGCGTGGAATAAAACCACCATTTGGAATAAACATCCAATTTCTGACCCAACAATAAAGACTCCTGGTTTTGACCTTCCACAAAAAACATGGAAGGCTCTAGATTGGATCCTAACCAGGCATAGGTGCCGCAGTCATCTGATGTACAAATGGTGTATTAGGAGTTCTGTAAAAAGTGACTGTGGCAATCCTGATCAAACTACGGACCACATAACAACATTCTGCCCGCTATACAAATTTGACAGTGACGTTGCAGAGATACATTCTCTTTCCTCAAGAGCATTAAACTGGTTAACTACCCTTAAACTGAATTTATAATTGTTGCTCCAAGTTAGCCATGTGATCAACAAGAAATACCCTTGACTGAAACTCCTTTAAGCAGTCATCTTTAAGAGGCACAATACTGAATGTATCCTCATGTTTATGTTACTTACAACGGGGTACTTTGCCACAGACAAAAATCTTTTAGACTGAACTTATTTTCAATGTTTCCAGCACTATTTTGCCAGAAGTTTCCTTAGGACTGGAGATAGACCCAGAAAAAAAAAATCAATCACTTTGGTAAGAGATGAAGTGGAATTTTATAAAATGAGTGTTATACATCCTGTGCCTATCACTACAGTAAGATAGGACAGTATTGTCACAAATCAACAGAACCATCATAACTCTAAAAATATCAAAATCTCAAGGCTTGGTCCCTCTTTTCCAGTTCATACAACCTAGGAGCTCTGAAGTATGGAGTAGAAAAAACTATTTACTACCAAACAAGTCAGTACTACTGCTCTTATGATTTTTTTTTAACCAAGCCTCATACAGATAAATAAACCATTAAGTGAAGAGGTTTCTACCTCCAGGAATCTTGCTTTGCCATTCAGACAAATACAAGAAGTAGAGTATCAGTCCAGTAAGGATGCATAGAGCTGCTTATACAGCATGACTTGTTCTGATGAGGTGGGGCAGATCTTCAATCTATATTCATGTTGAATGGTACCTTACCGTGAAGTAGCTCTACTGAATTCTATGGGAATAAAGTACTATTCAGAGCATTGGCTTTATGGCACATTCTAACCTGTCTGCAATCTGATAACCCCAGGTAACCTTTCTACATTTTACCAGATACATCCTATCACCAAGTCAACATTCCTCTCTTCCTCCCCTCCACCTACCTGTCTCAAACCTATTACCTCCCATCCACTCTGATCTTCCCTGCCACAAATTTGCATTTTCACAGACCTTCATTTTGCTTATTGGCTTACACTTTTATTCTATCCCGGAGAGCACACCAGCAGACTCTCCCTATGCCTAAAGAAGGGTACTTGGTGCCCCAAAGATTTTAAAAAATATTTTTTCCAACTATTTAGTTGGTCTAATAAATAAAAGATATCACATATACCCAAAGAGCCTTGTCTGCCTAGGATCAGTTGATACCCTCATTTGCTCTGAATGACAAAGTTCTTTGGGCAAATGTGATATCTCTTATTAAACCAACTAAATAGTTGGAAAAATATTCTGATCATAGGCTTTTTATTTGTGAAATATTTGGGATCAACAAGATAGTGTATTACATAACTAGAGTTCTTGTAGTCTATAGTAGCAAGTCACTTCCACTCATGTTATTATTAAAAAAGTAATACGTCCATTAAATGGTTGAAATAAATCGACCCAAGCAAGTCTTATCTCCAAAAGCGAGGGCATGTAAAGTTCATGCTGACATTCTGAGCTGACACTTATAGCCAAACGCACAGTTGGCCCATCAGAAACAGCTCTGTTATCTTCAGAAGATCCTGCAGGGACCAAACCAGGAAAGCCAAGGCTGCAACTGAACTCCAACTAGCTTCAGGCATCAAGGACAACAAAAAGTCCTTTTTCAGGTATG
>NW_017728943.1:98485868-98487293 GCF_001723895.1 Crocodylus porosus
CTAGCTGACTTCCTGCCCTTTGGGCAGGGGGCTGGACTCGATGATCTCCCGAGGTCCATTCCAGCCCTAATGTCTATGAAATCTATGAAATCATACAGGTTCAAGGTCTTGAATCCATCCCATTGTGCTTCGGCTAGTGGAAGCACGTGCATTAAGTAACCTCACCCACTATTCTGAGATCTCTGCAATACACAGGGAATAGCAAATGTGATGGGGTCCCTAAGGATGGCTGTGTTGCCCCTAGGGCCCCTTGACCATGCCAGTTCAGCCTGATGGGCACCCTCTAGTCTCACCTACCACGTCCTGATGGATTTGTAATATAGGGAGGCTTCCTTTAAGCCTACTTGGGCATGGTCCTGATGAACTTCCCTGAACCCCATGGGTCCCAGACCCCTTGTGAGTCCTGTTCCAAAATAGATGTCCTGGGACACCCCAGCCTTATGGCAATATGCGTGGCTCCAACCGTCCCTTTACCATGCCCCAAGCCTCTCAGATGGCATGGACATTGTCCAGTCTGTGCCTTGCTATGAATTGGCCCCCTTGTCTACTCTGGGCTCTCCGCAGCCCCGTCTCTGCGCCTCACTGGTGCCAGGGTCTGTGCACCCCAAATGCCACACCCTCTCTGGCACCGGGGTCTCCAAATAGCTTCACCCAAACCACCGGTCTTATAAAACTACGACCAACCATAAGCCCCTGGGCTATAACATAACTCCAACTGCATAAGGTGTGCTCTGCCCCTTTACGTTACTAGGAGCAGAACTTAGTCAGGCCTCTTTCCTTCGCTTACTCTACAAGGACACTTTCCCCCTTGGCCACCAGCAAAGAACTGCCCTCCCTAGCTCCAGTCTGGGGTTTATATGGGCCCAGGACCCTCCTCCTTCTGGTCAGCTGACCATGTGCAGGTGCAGGCTAATTTGCCCTCTGGCTTGTTGCCTTTGTAACCCACACCTGGGCTCCCGTCTCGCTCATTGGGTCCTCTCCCAGGCAGTTTCTGCTCCTCTAGGAGCCGGGCACCTTAGCACCCTGTGACGATCATCAACTCAGAATCTCAAAATTAACTCCCTGATGAAACGGATTAAATGGCATGCATGGCCACTTGGGATACGAGGAGTAGATTGGACTTGATAACCCAATAGGTCCCTTTCAGTTCCTATTGGTTTTGTGTAGTCATATAAAAAGTCGATTTTAATGTTGTACTTAAAGCTCTAGTTCACTAGGAGTAATAGTGTCCCTTCTTTGGAGATATGACTAGAAAATTAAATAGCCTGTCACGGAGTCACAGAGGTGCCCCGTGAGTGTGAGGGGATTGGCAGTGCTGTCAATCACCCAGGCAGCTCAGGTGCCTGGTTGCCAGGGCAACCAGGTGGTCACATGGCCAGAAGAGGGCAGGGCCAGGCCTTTATAACCAGCTGAGGCCGGAGCTGG
>NW_017728943.1:98488388-98499924 GCF_001723895.1 Crocodylus porosus
AGGGCGCCGAGAGTAGGGCAGCGAGAGCGCTCCAGATCCAAGGCGGAGCCGGCGATTAGCCAGGCGCCGGCTAGAACCCGGCCCAGGGGCGCCGGTATCAAGCGGCGCTAGCGAGTCGGACCCAGGAGGCGCCAGCGAACACAATCCAGTCTGCGGATGATTTCTTGTTCCTCAATTTCACTTCCAAGTTTTTTTTTAAGATCCATTTTTAGGAACATGTCTTCTGAGGCCAGTGAGGGAATGTCCAGGGAGACTGAAGTTTTCTGTGTATTTCTGGACTTGTTATCCATTAATTCAGTCACACAAGGATTTCCCAACTTGTCCACACCAACAAAGAAGCTTTTAGGGGATGCTTTGTTGAAAACTCTGGTAATTTCTGGAACAGTTCTGCCATTTTCTTGTTTGCCTGACAGCACAGTTTACACAATTATGTTTTACACAATTTCAGGCATATGCTTTCAAAATGAACTGGCAACACAGGTCTTACTTCTCCCTTGCCTCTTCTGTAGCCATTTTCTGCTGGTAAAGTAGGTGTGCAATCTGAGTCATCTCACATGGCTATACAATGTGCAAGGTGGTGGAAAATCATTCCCACTGAATCTATCTCCAATGATAAACAGAGTGAAAATTTGACCTCCTGTGTGATCTTGGTTTGTATCAGATACTAAACGTGAGGGGATGATTGTTTCATTGTCAGTATTTTTATTTAATTTTTCCTTAAGTCAAATCAGCCCACAGCAGAATGAAGCTTGATGCTTTGAATGACTGCAATAATAAACCTTGTTGCTCCTGTCTTTGTAGTTCTGTAGAGTAAGCATCTCTATCATAAACAGAAATAAAATCCTTTTGGACAGTTCAGGACTAAAACTCTCACAAGGTCATCATCTCCTGACTCAACCTGTAAGAATATGATTTAAAAGCTTTCTAAACTTCCTCAACACATGCCCTTTGGCAGGACTAAAATGTACTGCTGCCAATCCCAGTTCAATATCAAGCATGTTAATGAACTACCTGAGACTTTTATTAATTCTACAAGCAGGCTGATCCATTCAGCAGTAACTCTGTGAGAAAGGTGTGGGAAAGTTTATCAAATGATCTCATTGCTCCAAAGTTATTACCACGACATATAAAGAATCAACTGAAGAAATACAGAACGAAAGGATTAGCATCACACTAACTGGTTTTCCACTAAAAAGCAAAGCTGCCCTGAGACTCGCACAATGATCCTAACCTTTGCTCTTTTGCAGACGTACAGTTCATTAGGATGTTTACTGTGAACGAACACTGTGAAAACACTTGCCTAGCACCTATATCTTGAGCCGAAGTATTGCTAGAGGATTCAGTCCTTACTGTGGCTAGTGCTAAAATCTTACCCATTTCATAGAATCATACAGTAGTAAAGTTGAACAGTAACTTAAAGCCATGTCCAGACAAGTGCAGATGTGCGGTATGTGGCACCGCAGACCCTTTTGTGGCACAACACAGTGCACATGCAGGCATTTCCCGCAGTGCTACTTTACAGCATGTGCGGAGGTGGGGGGTTGATCCTGGGAGATCCTGGGGTCAAAAAGACCCATGCCAAAAAAAGTGGGGTGGTACATGTGGCATGTCTACATGAGGTGTTTTACTTGAGACTAGAGCAAATTACTGTGCCATAAGCATCACCATCTATACCATTTACACGTGCAGATGATTATGGCACAATAATTTGCTCTGATCATGTGTAAATTTGCTACCTATAAATACAAGTAGCAAATTTACATGGGAGTAATTAATGTGCAGTACACCATATGTAGATGGCCGACCAGGGAGTAAATGTGTTTCTAGTAAGCCAGGCAGCAGGGGGCAGGAGATTGCACCCTGTCCCCAGGAGCTGCCTGCTGCTGGGGTGGACTCTGGTGCTGGAGCCCAGGCAGGGACAATGTTCCCCTGCCCCATCAGCAGGGAGCTCCCAGTCCCCCTCCCTGATCCTGGAGCTGGGCTGGGAGATAAAAATGTCCCAGCCCCTGCTCTGTGATCACAATCATGGAGTGGGGACAATTGTCCCCACCCAGGATCCAGTGGTGGAGCCTGCTGCAGCAGCAAACAGCTCCTGGGGGCAGGAAGCAATGTATTAGCCCCTGCCAGGACACATCTGTCTCCTGACCCCTGCCAGAGTGCTCCCTGCCAGCCCCTGGGCTAGCACCCAGGGGGAGCCTAGAGCTGCTGCTGGGGGCTAGTACACGTCCAGTGTGGGTGGAAGCAAAATGCTGCCAGGAGCAGCAAATCTGCTCCTGCTGCCTTGCATGTGTAGACACCTGCCCGGGGTGGGTTTAGTAGAGCACATTACATTCTACAGTTTACTCTAGAGTATGTTCTTAGGATGCAAATGCTCCAGGGTGGGTTTACTTTAGAGTAATGTACTCTAGAATAAATCTACCCCAGCACATTTGAACGTGTAGATGCACCTGTGTTGTTTTAATGCCCATAGATGCCAGTGTTAGGTAGAAGTAGGCTCAACTAGCAGATACACAAAATTATCATGGATGCACAAGTCCCCTTTAAGTTCAATAGGAGTTCTGTGTGAAAATAATAAATAAGGCTTGACATCATTAAACAATTCTGTTACTGAGTAAATGAGAGCATTGGTATCATCATATGCTTTAACATTAGTGAAAATAAAGATAAACACTATTAAATGGAGCAATCATGGACATAAAAATGTGCAGCGGAAATACAAACTGCTACAACAAAACTAGAACTACCTCTTGGAAGTTAATTACCTCAGCTTCTGCCTCTCGCTGGCTGGAAAATTGGACCGATATTAAACAGTATTTGAAGGGTTAGTAACATTTTATTATTCCTCTTATTCAGTCCAGTCTTCTACTCTAGAGTCTTGTCTACAATTACCTGGCTCTGCCAGCAGGAGTTCCAGCAGCAGACAGAAGCCACCAGAGTACAGACACATCCGTGCACTTCTGGCAGCTCCATGGCAGCAGCTGTGCTTTCAGAGCATTATGATCACCCTGGGAATGCACTCATTGCAAAAGGGAATACGAACACTGGCAGGTGGTGGCAGAAGCCCTTTTTCTCTTCAGATGTGGATTAACTCTGCCAGCAGAAAGCAGAGGTCCTGCTCCCACAGAAGTGCTTTGAGTGGAAATGCATCAAATTCTGCTCACAGAAGACCAAGGTGTAGATTACATCTCAGCCAGTGAATAAAACCCTTGCCTCAATTATCACTTCAAATATTTGCCAAATGAAATTTATCCCTGACTTACCTTAGCATGCAAGAGAGGACAATGTACTCAATTGTATTTAACCTAAGCCCAGAACAGAGAACACTGCTTATTAGAGCAGCGTGAAATTTCGCCGGATATTTCATTTCCACACTGTTTTGATTCATTTTGAAACAGAAACGAAATGAAGGGCTTCAAAATAGCCTTAAAACAAAACAAGGGCAGTCAAGATGTTTCAAAAGTTTTGAAATGTTTCGAGTTTTGAAACTCAAGCAGGGCTTGCCTGCAGGGAAACAGAAAGTAAGGATTGGGGGGGAGAGAAAGGGGAAGGACTCCTCCCATATTGACTGTGTAGCTGGCCAGTGACTGTGGTCCTTCCCTGAGGACCCTTCCAGTCCCAGTGCTCTGGGGGAGGGACAGAAAACCAGCATAAAAGGCAGCATTGTTTGAACTGGCCTGCTTTCTGTCACCTATGTCACGAGTTCTGCTTGTCAGCAGCCTGAGGTGAAGTTTCCCAGAACTCCTGGCACCTATCTCCTTGAAACCTGGCAGGCTTCATGGCCTCAGAAGGCGTTACCATCCCTGAAAGTTCCATCAAAATCAGGGAAGAACTGACAAAGTTATAGGCAGTTTTGTGGTTCCCCATTATAGCCTATGGGCGAAACATCGAAATAGTGTTGAAACAGCGAAACAGTTTCAACTAAATGAAATGGAACAGTGATTTCAAAATGAAACAAAACTCAAAACAAAATGCTGTCCTGTCAAAATATCAAAAAGGAAGTCAAAACGAAACAATGTTGTTTTGCACAACCCTACTGCTGATGCTGTATGCCAGTGGTGCTCAACCTTTTTCTCCAGTGGCCCAGATGGGCAGCATCTGATCTGTCAATGGGACAGATCTGGCTGGTAGTCCCAATTTGACACCTGGGGTTGATGTAGCAGGCACCCTCCAGCTGCATGGGGGGGGCAGAACTTGGCTCCCCCACAAGGAGAAAGGAGGTATAGCTTGGCTCCAACCCAGCCCTACAGGGGAAGGAGGCATGACTTGGCCCCACAGGGGGAAGGGGAAAGGGACATGGCTTGGCCTCAATTTGGTCCGGGAGGGGTGGTGGTGGAAAGAAGAAATAGCTTGACCCCAGCTCAGCCCTGTGGTGGGAAAGGGGGCTTAGCACAGCTCTGATCCAGATGTGGGGAAGACAGAACATGGCCCAGCCCCATAGGGAGAAGGGTGTGCAGCTCAGCTCCAACTAGCCACACAGGGCTTGGGGTTTGAGAATTTAGCTGAGGGAGAGGGTGGCCATAGTAATAGCCATTGCTCCACCACAGCCAAATTTCCCAAGCCATGGGGAGCCCCACAGGTCAGAAATAATGCCTCCACAGGCTGTATTTGACCTGCAGGCTGGAGGTTGAGTACCCCTGTTCTATGCCTACAAAAAGATGGTTTGTAGCTATTAATTTTTGAAGGGATTTGCTACTGACATCTCTCAAACGTGCAGCATGTGAAGCAAGATGATCTTGTGAGGTTCCTTCCAGCCTTCCTTGTGATCCTAAGGGATAAGGAAGCAATCCTCTACTCTACTCAGTGCTAGTGAGACCCCAGCTGCAGTACTGTGTCCAGTTCTGGGTGCTGCACTTAAAAAAAGATGTGAATAATCTTAAAAGAGTCCAGAGAAGGGCCACAAGAATGATTAAAGGCTTGGAGGACAAACCTAAGGAGGAAAGACTGAGGGATCTGGGACTGTTCAGCCTGGGGAAAAGAAAACTGAGGGGGGACTTGGTGGCCATCTATAAGTATGTCAGGAATGAATATTGGGAGCTGGGGAAAAAATACTCACTTGGGTGTCCCACTGGAGGACAAGGAGCAATGGCCATAAACTGTTAAAGGATGGTTTCAGATTGGATGTAAGGAAGAACTTCTTATGGTAAGGGTGACAGGAATCTGGAACAGACTTCCCAAGGAGGTGGTACAGTCCCCAACCTTGGAAGCCTTCAAAAGGAGACTGGACAGACACCTTGATGGGATCATTTGATCTCAGCAGTATTCCTGCCCACAGCAGGGGCATTGGACTTGAAGATTTTTCAAGGTCCCTTCCAGTCCTTAATTTCTATGATTCTATGATCCTGTGACAACTGGAAGGGGTACTGCTTGCTCAACATGCAAATTTTGGGCAGCTGCTGACGAAGATTAATTAACATCAAGACGGAATATGCTGATAAAATGCACAATGTTGAGCTGCTCAGGTTTCGTGGTTAACTATTTAGACAGGTTAGAACATTACCCACATCCATTGGGAAGGAGTATTAACAGGGCATATGTGCCTTAATAGAACAAGCCTGACCTCTACTGTCTTAGCACTCGAAGCCATACCTTGATTTCAGAACACCTGGGAGAAGAGTTTTAATTACACACTGATGGTGGAGGAGTATACATTTAACCAGCTGAAGGTAAGCTAGTGCTATCTACAAACCTGTCTGGTGATTGGTGTATATAGCACTACTCAGGACAGTAGCTCATACTTTGCACTACCCCACGTATGAAAATAAAGGGGAGAACTTTCATTAGGAGCCAAGAGTTTTGGTTTGTTGGCCCAATGCAGAGACCTAGAAAGTGGGCCTGGACCCAGGAGCAAAGGAGATGCCTCAGTTGCCCACAATCTTACTCTGCAGGGGAAAATATTCTAATATGGATTTATACAATTAATCTGTATTATGAATACCAGTTATAGTTACTTATCTATCTATTGTTGACTAGAATTTGTTAAAAGCTTTGGCTTTATCTGACGTCTTTATTGTTTTCTAAGCAATTATTTGGCAACAGGTTATGTAAGTACTTTATTTAAAGAATGACATGTGACAGCTGCCTTAGTGAAATGTAAAGAGACCCCATGATAAAATCAAACAGTGCAGTGTCCTGGGAAATGGAACTGCATACTTGTTCTCCTTCCCCTGAGGAGGCATGGCCATAAAGTAAATAGATTACACCTTCCTCTGTACACTTCCATTTCCAAGAGCACATTCCCTCCATGTTCTCCAGAGGCTTCATGATGTGCTGGCACAGAGGAGCATTCATTTTTTATCACTGTACTAAGTTGAAGGTGAAGTATTTTTGCCATTTTCTTCTGTGGGAAAGTGAGCAGGTCCTAAGTTAGGGCAAAGTCAAGTTTCAGAAGGTATGCAAAGAGGCTTTGCAGATTAGCTTTTTTTTAAGATCAAACTCAAGTGTTAAATTTTTAATAGTATAGTTTCATAATCATTCTTTTCTTTGATCGACACAGTGCTTTTTAAACAACCCACAGGTTCCCTTCCCTTTGAAGCTGTTCACAGCAGGATTGCTAGTGCTGATAACCATGCAGCTGTACTGCTTGCTGTTACTTCTGCTAGTTTGACTGTCCTCTTAACAACATTTATTAGCGATCCTAAGGCCACAGTCACTTGAAAGTACATCAAAAACATTGTAGGGATTCAGGCAGCTGGAGCTGTTTTTCTGTTTTGAAGGTATTGTTTCTGGTAGGGATTTAAGTTCTCAAAAAGGTCTTGTTCCTTTTGAACAAGTACCTGAGAGCTTGAATCCTGAACTGAAACATTAGAAATGCTTCAACTGTTCATTTGTGAAAAACAGGTTAGGTCATGCAGCAGTGGCATAATCGGTGCAGAGCAACAGGGGTAGCTGCAGATGGGTGGGGGGGGGGTCCAAAAAAAAATAAAATGATGGCTGTTGCAGCCTCATGATGGTCCTGGTAGTGTGGTGGTAACTGGTAGTCACTGTGTGCCTGTGTGTGGCAGCTGCCCCAGGCATCCAGCTGTGTCATTTAGCCTCTGTCATGCAGGCTTTAGTAATTCATAATTCAACTCTTTCTAGATATAGTCAATTTTCAGACCTACTATGCAATTTGTCATGCTTTGTGAAGGCTTCGGTACAAGACTGCTAAGATGGTTGCAAATCCAGGTGATGACCTTTTATCAATGTTATTTAATTCTTATAATTTAATATCTGCAAATAATTTCAGATATATGTATATTTGCAAACAATTTGTATATTTGCAGATCACTTAGTTATAGTCCATTTTGGCTCGATTTTCCCCCTAAGCTAAGGATTGGTGAAATGTGTGGTCTGAAGAGTGGACAGCAGCAAAGGAAGCTGATACCTGGCCATACCAACATGTTGAGCTGGGTCTAATAGAGGGTTACTTCCAGTAGTGATAGTCAAGTTTAGTTCAGCCTCTATGGCCTGGGCAAGTCTTGTCCCTTTGCTGAATCTGCCAATTAGAGGACAGTATGGCAGTGAAGTGGTCTCAGAACTGGAGCAATGATCCAAATAACTCACTTTGGTAGGTCCCACTAACCATTCAATAGAAGGTAACAATTTTTAATACTGTCTGATCCAGACTAGATTCACATGGCTGAGTTATAGCTGAAGGTCTCAGCAGCTTGTTAAGCATGCAGCTCTGCTGAAAGTGCTAGTACAAGAATGGGACTTGCTTCCTAGAAAAATTAATTGTTAAACCAAAGACAACTTAACCAATGTAAGCAAAATTTGTATAGGAAACTCTTGATCCAGATTCAAGGATACACATACAGGGGTTCCAGCCTAGCAAAAACAGTTTTTAAACCAATTTGGTTAAAGCTAGGATGTGTGTTGAGAAGGGGTAACTTTTTCCAAGCCACCTATAGTAAATCACTCAGAAGCCTAAATCCTATGTTAAAAAATGACTGATTACCTTGGTGCCTATCTGCATCTTTAAGCACCTCCATACCATCAAAAATATGGCTTTCAGTCACTTTTGAAAACAGGAGTTACGTATTTTCAGGAAATCTTTCAAAGCCTCACTGTACTCTGTACTTCCTCTCCTTGAACATAGGGCATGCATGCACACCTTTGCCTATTATGCAGGCAAGCTTGAAGCGGCTGGCAAATATTCAGCACTTGAGATCTGCTAGTTCTACACGAGTCTGTTTTTAAGATCTGTCAAGCCCTTGCAGCTCCTGTTGACTTCTAACAAACTACACTCTGAAGACCTCTAGAAAAAAAATCCACCCTTACATGCACAGAGAGCAGATTTTTTTTTAGTCTTTTTCACAAAGTCTTGGCATTGCAGCCTTTCTTGACTGAACAGTAAAGCTGAACTATATCACAGCTAGAGATGCCAATCTTAAAGCAGCATATATGATTGTTAATGTTCCTTGTGCTCACCCAAATGCAAGGGAATGTGGCTTATCCTCCAGACTGGCCAATCAAGGGTTCATGCTGTCTCATTTTATGACAATATTAATCCTAAGGCTGTAGAGCAGCCATTCTACATATGCAGCTATGTGACAGGACAGGCAGACTAACACCTATGCTTCCCATTTCGCTTCTGTATGCTCTATGTACTGAAAATTCAACATGCACAGTGTGAACATGTACAGGGGTAGCTGGAACGGGAGCCATGCAGTGAAAGAAAAAGGAAAAATAAAAATTTTACATGAGAAAAAAAAACCCTAACCAGCTTGTCTGTGTTCTTGCCAATATAGGGACTGGTCCTGCTATACAGTCTCTTTTTGTTCATCCTGTATGGTGATAACTAGGGGCATTTGGCAATAACTAGGGCCAGGCTGAGTTATATAGGAGTCCTTTGATAAACACATAAGCACTGACTTGAGGCCCCAAACAAAACCCCAGAAAACTAAATTATGTTGTCTGGGTGCTCTTGATAAGCAATATTTCCCACTTAGTGAGTCTAAGCATTTAAGAGCAACACAAAACTTTATGGGGAGTAGGGAAGGGAAATACAGTATACACTTTGGAGACTCTCCTACTCCCTCACACATAGTTTAATGGTCATCATGAATCCAGTCAGTCCTCCTCTCACAGCTGTGAGTAGCTGATGAGACAGTTAGCTTCTTCCCTTTGTTACATCCCACTGTCCAGGTTCTGAAGAGTTTAGCCTTGGAGCCAGTCCATCCTTTGTCCCTAAGGTTCCTGCCACATGTTCAAATTAAAACCGGACAGAAACCAGCTACAGAGTTGTTTCACATTTTCAAGTACTAACTTTGTACCTGGCTCGCTCTTAATAGCCGGATAGTCCTTTTTATGGTGGGATAAATTACTTTGCATGCGTGGCTAGTCTAAATTTAGTACACAATTCACATGTTAATGGAGTAATAGATGTAACGTGTGATACTTTGAAAGATCTACTACCTATCCCAGCAGAAGAGATCACAGCTCTGGTACCAACAGGGGAGGCTTTAACTAGTATTCCTCCAGAGGCAGCAATACAGGTGAGGCCACACTAGCACTGAATAGAGTAGAAGACTCACTTCCCATGCCTTAAATGCAACTCTTCTGTTAATATATCCCAAAATGCTATTACAGTTTAGTTTTTTGTTTTTGTTTTGTAATAACAGTATAGTGTTGGCTCATATTCAGCTTGTGGTCCACTATTGCCCCCAGATCCTTTTCTACGCTGCCACAGCTCATCTTGTTCACAAATTTGCATGTGTGCATTTGATTTTTATGTCCTAAGTACAGAACTTTGTATTCATCTTTACTAAATTTCATCTGATTCACTTTTGTACCAATTTTTTGCTCCAGTTTATTAAGGTCATTTTGAATCCTAATCCTGTCCTACAAAGTGTTCACTACCCCGCACAGTTAGGTGTCATCTGCAAATTTACTAAGGCCCCATCTACACATTACACTTAAGGCATGATTAACCCGTTAATCACATATTCACCCAGCCACATGTTCAATCAATTAATGGTGTGATTAAAAGAGGAATAAAATACAACGTTATTCTACAAAATATGTGGAATAACTTTGTAGCTGCCTCCTATCACATCATTAATTAAACATGTGGCCAGCCTGCAGCTGGGGGCCTATGTTAGCTGATGGGCTTTTCAGCCACAGGTGTGTATGCAGATGGGAGCCCCATCAGCTGAACCAGGCTCCCAGCCAAGGGAGCTTGCTTTTTGCCAGTGCAGGAGGAGCCTGTGGTTGGGCTCCCTCTGCACCAGCAATAAGGCATGATGGTTTCTAATGCATGATCCACACAACTGCACCTCTTGCCAAGCACAGGTGGGAGGCACGACTGTGTAGATCCCAAACTAGATCCCACTGTGCCTTTACCTGCACATGTAGAGGGGCCCTAAGTATGCACTCAATCCCATCCTCCAAGTCATTACTGAAGATATGATATCCAGAATCTGAACAGCATTCTTTGCCCAAAGGAGAGGCTCTTAGATGGAGCTCCTGTCCATCTCTTCATCTTTCCCAGGGATTTTACCGACAACAGCAGGCTACAGTTCTCCTTTGAATGATCCCTTACTGAAGACATACTGGAGGAAGATCTTTTGCCCATCTGTAATCCAAAATAGATTATAGTATTTTATTCACCTATGGTGAATAAATAGTCTATACAAAACTACACAACTTAAGGACCATTTTACTTAAAATATTATTTTAACTGTCACAAAAATGGAAAACCAGCTAGGCTTGGCTTATTCAAGCATTTCCTTTTACTCACCAACCTTTGTTATTAGACTCTTCCTCAGGGGACCTCTGCCCATCTGCTCATTAACTGGTGTCAGCAGCAGACTCCCCATTATTTAAGACTTCAAGACACAGGTTGTACACCACCTTTCAGCAAGAGGTTTTTCCAAATGTCTTTCATTTGCAAAGATCCATTCATATAGTAGGTGCAGAATAGTATAATCTAGTTTACTTTTTATTTTCATTATCCTTTCCAAGTTCTTGAGAAATAAAACCTAAATTAAAATAAACATTTCACTCCTTTATTTACAAGCGATACCTTTGTATTCTGCAATGGGCCTCTTCTTTACCTGTCTCATTTACATAAAAAATAATAAATAGGTTGTGTCTTTTTATTTTATAGTGGGGGAACTCAAAGGAAACATCTTCAGTCTAATCTCCCTCTCAGCTAGCCTACTTAGCCCCCATTTTAAAACATCTAAACAGACTTTTCCTTGGTTCTGCAGTAGTTTTTCCTGAGTTACTGAATCGCCACACACCTTAACACAGGGCATTTCTGGAGGTCCCCATCCTAACCCCTAATCATAGTGTAACCCAGGTATACCCTATTCTCAATCGGATGTTACAAGTAGGCAGGAGAGGGTGCTGTGAGAGGGATGCTGGAATTTCAGGTGGATCCCTCTTTCCTCTGTAGAGTTAGCCCAGGTCCAAAGTCCTTAACTCTATACAATTTATTGAGTTACCAACATTTATATATAAAACTCTTTAAGATAGATACAACTAAAGGTATAGATACAAATATACATATAAAGGTCTGTTAGCAAGAGGAAGTCTGCCCTAGGGAGGGCAT
>NW_017728943.1:98500024-98503401 GCF_001723895.1 Crocodylus porosus
TCAATCCAGCAAGTTTATACCACAAGTGGGTTAGCTAATAAAGACATCTTTACAGAGCCTGTTATACAGAATTAATGCACCCAACTATTTATAACACCAACAATAACAATACACACTAAATAGGAAACATAACTATAACATATATTAGACACACCCTATCTGGGTTCCAGACACTTGGTCCCTCAAACGGGATAGGGTCTTCTCCCCCTAGGCCCCTTGGGTGTTCCACAGAACCCTCCCCAGTGTATATTTGGGGTCTCCTCCCCTCTGACCCTGGAAAGTGGACGGTGTGTGGGGCCTACCCCCTTGCCCACTCTTCCCAGGATCCCTTGCCCCGGGTGCCTCCCCTGCGGGACCCGGGTTCCTGCTAACTCACAGTCCTTCCTCTGGGGGCTGTTGATCTGGCCTTTGGGTCCCCACACCATCTCAGGCCTCCTGAAGCCATCGGCCTTGAGTTTAGGGTCCTTCTCTCTTAGCCCTGTGCCCTGCGTTGGGCACCCAGGGAGCTCCTATGGGAGCCAAGCCCTCACTGGCTCTGGTTCCCCAGTCTCATGCCAGGGGTCTTTCCCCTTCCTGGGCCCTGCTTGGGGCACCAGTAGTTTAATGCTAAGCCACACAGCAGGGCTCTAGTTACCTGGCCTAGAGCTGGGGCTAACTTGAGCAGCCTCAAGCTGCTCCCAGGCCAGCACCCAGCCGCTTGCCGGGTTTCCAGGCTCAAGCTGCTTTGAGCGCTTCCCAGAGCCTGAGCACCATGTGCTGATCCATGCACTGTCGAGGCTCAGGTGGGGTCCCGATGAAGGTCATCTCCAGAGCTCCTCTCTCCTCGCCATCCCTTGCCACATTTGCCCAGCGTGCTGAGCATGCTGGGCTTTTACTTACACCACAGGCCCTGCCCCTGAAGTCTGCCGGACCTGCAAAATGCAGTCTTCAGTCAGGTCCAGGGGCTCTTTGCTCCCCCCTCTGTCTGAGCAGGGGCAGAGCAAACCCCTCCCAGCTGTCACCTGATTGGTGGAAATGCTCCACCAAGCTAAAGTGTCCTTCTCCAAGCTGGGCTTGCTGGGCAAAAAGTAGCGAGCCCACCACACTAGGTTGGATTTTAGGCAGATTAACAGTTCCATTAATTCCAGTAGGACCATTCATATACTTAAAGGAGGCACAAGCCTAAATTCCATATTTTTATTCACAGAGGAAGCATCTGAAATGTTTCCACCTGCCTGATGGGAACATGTTCCTTCTGTCTGTCCTTTGCAGTTGGAAATAAGTCAGATCACCAAAAACATAACTTCTACCTAATACAGTGGTTCTAAACTATTTTAAATTCAAGGGAACCTTTATTAGATACAATGCACCCCTCAGAAAATGCCAGCTCTTCACTTTCGCTCAGTTTTTGACAACAGAACAATTCTTCTGTCATGAAGAAGTCAGAAATACCACAAGTCAGAATGTTTTTGACACGGTGGATTCTTATTTGAAATCTCTGGATAAAAACAGATTTCTCCTAGGATGCAGCTTTTAAATCTGGGATCCAACACAGTACTAGCTTGTGAAGTGTCCGAAAATAACACTTTTCCCTGGGACACCTGCAGCTAATTCAAATTAATTGCCATTCATAACAGGGACAAGCTGCATGTGTAAAGGGTGCCACTCTTCCTTTATTCCAGGTGTTGACTTGGATCAATCAGAATCAACTGGATTTCTCTCATGAATCATAGGTAGGTTTTTGCATACCTAACAGTGTTAATATATCTGTAAGGGTATTACAAGGACTTTACAGTTCCCTGGTTTAGAATCACTAACCTCTCGTCAGGCAGACAAGGTTCTTTTGGTAAATCTGATATCATTAGAATTTTTCCAACTATTTTAGTTGGTCTAATAAAATATATCAGATTTACCCTTAAGAAGCTTGTCTGCCTATGTCCTTAGACCAACATGGCTACAACCAACACCCCCATAACCTAACATTAGACAGACATAAATTAGACAGTGATTAGATATTCAAAAGACAGAACAGTAGTTTGTTAGGAGAGAAAGCATAGGAGTGACAGAAATGCTCTATTTGGCTCTAACTTAGCATCAGCAGCATTGCTATACTGAGCTGCAATATCACATCATTTCTAGTGACTGGCAGTGTGACACCAACTGCCTGGAAGAATCTCAGCAGAATCCCATAGGGCATCAGACAGCAGCTTAGTGGGCTGCGGGAGTAGAATACTTGAAGCTTCTATAGGTGTTTGGGACAGATAAGAGGGTTTGCTTCATGCAGACTCATGACTCCCAAATCTTGCTTTCAAGCTCAAGAGTAAACTCTGCCAATTCAGTGAGCAGGGTTCAACTCAAAGCCAGGCATAGATACTGTATTATAAAGAAGAATTTCACATTTTATTCAATTCTCTCCCTTTTCTTCTTTGCTTCTTTTCTTCTTTACCTGATCTCCCCTATTCTTCTTTAGCGCTATTTTTGGCATGGTCTTCCTGCCCACATGAACTTCATAAGACTTAATGAAAACACTGTAGAAGACAAGGGAACTAATTTTGTCCTGTACTATATTAATTTGTGCATGAATGTCATAAACCTGAAAGGGCACATCCAGACAAGCGCGCATGTGCCTCTTGCTGCGTCTCAAACCCCTTTGAGACGCATCAAGAGGCATGTGCGGGAATGGAAAAATGTTCCCCTCAAAATTAGACCCCTGGATATCCACGGTTTTAAAAAACTGCTCCAGAGAACAGCAGGGCAAAGCAGAGTCCCAGACTGTGCCTGGAGAAAACACAGGAGTCAGTCCTTCAGAAGAGATGCTCTGGTTTCAGCCAGAGCATCTCTTTGGTATTCCTGCTGCCCCCAGCACTGTCCAAGGTAAGTTATAGAATGGGGTGGGGTGTGAGTGTGTGAGGAGTGGGAAGGGGATGTCAGAGGGGTGTTGGGAATGGAGGGGGGGTGTTGGGGGGCTATCAGGAGTGGACGGAGATGTCAGGAGTGGCCAGCAGGACCTTACTGGGCTCAGCACCTGGTCCCTGTGTACTGCACTGGGTCCTGTGCACCATGGGACTGGCTCAGTTGGGCAGCATGCATCATCCCAAGGCCAGCAGGACCTGGCTGGGCTCAGCCCCCAGTTCCTGTGCACTGCACCGGGTCCTGCCACCATGGGATCTGTCCAGCCTGGCAGTGTGAGAGACCCCAGTGCTGGCAGGACCCATCTTGGCTCAGCACGCGGTCTCTGCCACCCTGCGGTCCCTGCTGCAGAAGGTAAGTTATGGGCCCTCCACAGTGGGGGGCTGTGGCCCTGCAGGGGGGAGCTGAGGCCCTGCAGGGGGGAGCTCCTGTGCTGTGTGGTGGGGGCAGCACCCTGTGGGGGTCGGGGGACCCATCCATCCTGAGCA
>NW_017728943.1:98503501-98516454 GCF_001723895.1 Crocodylus porosus
CAACTGCCTTTCCCCACACCCTTTCTCAACCCCTTCCTGCAAACCCCACATCATGCACCCATCATGTGTGGAGAAAACCAAAAGCACACATTCACGTATAGATATTTAGAATTCATTTTTTTATGATGATAGAGACACTGGTAGGCTTCCAAACTGCTTTCACATTGTAAATATACCAATAAAGCATTGCTCAACTGATCAATATGTGTGTGTGTGTGTGTAGCGGTCTTTTGTTCTAATTGTAGAAGAACATGGGTTTGGGGGTATTTTAAAAAATGGATTTGGGATGCTGCTGCAGCAGTCCAGCTGGCACAAAGAGTAGTGTCCCCAAATACCAACTGGCCAGGCCCCAGAAGCTCCTGAGTGAGAGTAACCCTGACCTGCTTGCTAGGGCAGCCCCTAGCAGGCAGGCAGGGGTATTTTGCCCCAAGTGGCACAATTTGCTCCACAATGAAGTGTATGTCTGAGCACGTGCACAGAGGCAAAAAGCCCCGGCTCAAATTTGCACTGCTTCTATTTGAGCTGCTGCAAGTGCATGTGCTTGCATGCGTGGACACGCCCAAAATGGACACAGTTTTCTAAAGAATCAGGAATTCTTCCTCTTTTTCTTTTTAAATAATTATTGAGGTAATTTTTTACCTTATTTTCTAATACATTCCTGTATCTATAGTTTTCCACTGTTTTGCAAATTATGAAGAATGTTATTTTTCAAGTACACAAAACAATCTACATATGAGATTTGCAACATCATTTTGTTCTCAAACATTTTAGCTGGGATTTCCAGGACCTATTGGGGTACTGAACTTAGACCTCTTTGTCTTTTGAAAATTTGGGCTTTACCTTGATTTAATTAAAAAAAAAAAGCTACCAGATCAAATACTAAGAAGAAATAAAAAATAATAATAAAATAAATAAATAAATAAATCCTAGTATATGGCATGAATAACTCTGACTTCTGGATCTATAAAAGGTTATGTTAGAACTGGATCTGAACCACTAATTATTTTTCAGTTATTCCTTCTTTATTCTTAGAAATTTGCATAATAGTAATTTGTCATTTGCTTTTAGTTTTTCAACTCGGGGGTGGGGGGTGCTTGGCAGGGGTCCATTTTTTACACTGGCCCTATGTTTACTCACAGCCAGGGTTCAGAGAACCTATTGCACATGTAAATAAAATTTATCCTCTCTTCATCCCTCTCTGTACCACATCCCAGTGCATCAGACCCCAAATCAGCTAGGGATATAAATCATATATATTCATAGAAGTTAGGGGCTGGAAGGAACCTCAGAGATCATCAGGTCTAGGCCTCAGTGGGGTGTGCATCCAGTTGTCATCTGAAGATCCCCAGGGAAGGTGGTTGTACCACTCTTGCGGGCGAGGGGAGGAAGTCTATTCCTGCTGAATTTCCAGCAGATGAAAAGTCCCCTTCATTTCAGGAGGATCACTTAAATACCTAAGGGAAGCATATGCATCAATGTCTTGTGGAACTGGGGATTTAAATTAGCTATTTAGGTCAGGAATTATTTCTCTATTATATGTAAAGTGCCACATACAGTTATGAAGCAATATATAATATTAATTTGGTACCTGTATTGCATATAATTAACACAGCAAAGTGGAAGGAGGAATCCAAAGATTCCTCAGAGAGCTACATAAGAGCATGTTGTTGTACAGTGACCCTACTATTCTTAGATAGCCACACCAAGTAGATAAGACTCAGTTCTAAGGTCCCCTCTGAAATTCAGTCTGGCAACTTCACTAAACTTGCTTCTATCCTGAGGATCTATCCCAAGGATGGATCGATCTGAATGAAGTCTGTCCAGATTCCAGCATGTTGCTACAGCCATACTAAATAATTTATATCACTAAGTCAAGCACCACTACTATTGGTTTTAATGTCTTTCACACCAAAAATGTGTGTAGCGTACATGTCTCTTCTCTAATCCCTCCCATTTTTTCTGTGTTTATATGTAATGAGACCTTCCTCCCCACCCCTATCTGCATACTGTATTTAGGACAGGATGCAGGAAAGGACATTCATCATCTTTTGAGCAGTGATTGACTAAATTCAGTGATGAATTCTGTGTACTGGAGAGGGGGCTGCCCTCTGTATGTTGTTCCATCAGAGGTTCTGACGGTATTACTTTCATATCTTCACATTTTTACAGATACAATTTTTCAGGCAAGTGATTTAGATAGTTATATGCCTTTTTTTCCCCACAAAAATATAGGCATCAAGGGAAAAAAAACCTGGATGTGCATGTGCTAAAGGAATACTAAATGTTCCAAATGCCTCTGGTAGAGCATACTACAAGGGAAGGCCCAGCCATTTCCTGCTGCCCTGTAGAGTTATAGAAAGCAGATCCTGAAAGCCATATGTGAAAGGAACCGTAGAGATACTGGTCTATGGTTGCATTCTGCATGTTGATATGCATGTGTACCCAGGACAAACACTGGTTTGAGTATACAACCTGCTGTGTACAACACTGCTAAAGAATGGAGCTTATCAAGAAGCATAAAGAAGATTTCTGTTCTAACAAGCAGTATATGCATGCACAGTAATTCTGCTTTGGTAGGTGTTTGGTACATGACAAATATGGAAGAAGCAGATTCCTTTCCAATAGCTTGCCATGGCTTGGCCTTAGACTAATCCCTTTTAAATAAAACATCAAATATTTTAAGTAGCTAGTTATTTTTTAAAATAGAAGGCTTGGTGCATATATTTAACAAGGCTGTTGAAAGAGAGCTAGCAGGATCATGAAGATAAGAACAGCAAGTGGATTAAGCAGATCTCTGGTTGTTTTGTAACAAAAGAAGAAAGGAAAGTGAAAAGAATCAATCAAGAGGAAATTAGACCCAAAATGTTTCTCTAGTACACAAGACTAAAAAGAGAGGACATGTTGTTCAAGTAACTGAGTAGCAATATTTCAGCCCACAATGTACCTGTTCACCACAGCATATAGTGTTTTGTCAGAATAAGCCTGAGATCTGACAAGGCTACTTACACACAGTAGCTTAAATATTGCATTGACCCGTCTGCAGGTGCAACTACTGTACACCAGTTTGACAACATATGGATACTGCATGCTTTTCGTCAGAGACACTCAGACAACACACAGACATTTCGGAAGGTTAAGAGGAGGTTAGATTGCATTAGAAATGGCCACCCGATCTAACTTAATCCACCCAGATGTGGACCTTACGCTAGTAAGGTGGATCTAAGTGCAAGCAGTACAGAAGTTCAGGACAGTTAGATCAGCCTAAAAATGGCCAGCCCAATCTAAGGTAGTCCTATCTCTAAGTGCTGAGTCCAACTTAGATTGGATTGGTCATTTTTAGACTGATCTAACTGTCCTGAACTTCTGTATAGTTCCTAGCACTGCCCCAGGGCTGGGAAAGTCCAGCTGCCAGCCCCAGCAGCTGTATTTTTCCTACCCCCACCCTGGAACCGGGCCATTTTTAGTGCCCCGTGCCTTACCCCCATTCCAGATGGACAAACACCCCCTATCCCCTAGCATGCAAGCTGCTTCCACTGACTTACCTTATATCAGGGAGCTGGTTTTAGCTCTCTCTAATCTCCACACCTCACTGAATATATGCATGCAGGCACAGGGTATCTATTATTGCCCACTAATAGAAAAAAGCACATAGTGTTCTTTGATTTCAACCCTCTGATCATCACAGTAAGCACCACAGCAAGAAAGGAAGAGGGAATAGATTGGGGTGGCCAAGCTGTGCTGCAAGTGGCACAGTTAGGCAATGTGTGGCATGCAGCAGATGGGAGAGTGGGGGAGGCAGCACAGTAGCAGATAGGGCAGGGAGAAGAAAGCAGAGCATCAGATCAGGCAGGGAACACAGGGCAGGAAGCAGAATGCAGAGCAGCAGATTGGCCAGGGGAAAGGGATTGGAGTGATGCTCCTGGAGGCTGAGGGGCTAATTTGTGGTGCAACTGCTAAAAAGGGTTAGTCCACACTGGCATAGACCATTCAAGTAGTACAATAGCAATGAAAATATGACTTTCTTCATTAGCGGAATGAGAGGACCTAGACTTGTTTAGAGTAATCTTAGCAATTAATACACTATAGAGAGAAAAAAAATTAAGAAATAAAAAAAAAAAAATAGAAACAGCCAATATAGTTGAATGGATAATAATAAGTGATCAGCACTCTCACTATTTCATGGAAAGTGAAGCAACTTGCTATCTCTATTTTGAACACTTATAGTAGTTTTTCTTTTTTGTGTTAAAGGTGTTTACTGCTTAAATGAGGACATGTAGAAGAAGCATAAAAATGGCAGATAAAATAGACAGACCCATTAATCACAACAAAAGAGTTTTCAACTCACAGGTAAGGAACCTAAGCAAAGAGAAAAAGAGAAACTAGCTATAGGAAAGAAAAGAAAATGGAACATAGAGCACAAAGAGGAAGGAAAAAATCACTCTGAACATGAAAGACGCCATCAGTCAGCAAACAAATATAAAGGCACCCATGCAAGGAAGAGGTGCTGTGTTTTAATTACCTTTGTTTCTAGAACTGAGTTAAAAATCAGTATAATCTTCTCATGTGGGCTTAGGTCTTCCTCTTTGTCAACAGGAGTCTTAAAATGGATCTTTGATCATAGAGAAGGGCCAATTTCAATCCTGGTATGGGAGGTGGTGGTTTTACTGCAATCAGTAAAGTTGCATACTTTTATACCAGGAAATAATTTACCTCAAGAAAATATTTTCCTTCAGCTGAAGTATACAGAAACCAATATGATCCAAAGCAGGTAACTTTCAGAGGGAAGGAGGCAGCCCGAAGTCATGTAAACTATTTTCCATCAGACTCCATTGTATTCCTGTTATTGATTACTTGCTGCTCTGTCTTAATGGGGCAAATTTACTAATGTACCACAGTGTTATATTCCTCCTCAGCTGGGATCTAGTCTTTAAGAACATGCGCTGACATTCTGTCTCAACTCGCCAACATCATATCACAACACTAAAAAAAAAGAAAGTTTAAAGCTACCAGGCATCTAAAGTACAGAACCAAAATGAAACTGAACCCTGTGGCTGCACTAAGCTTGTCCCAAAATATTTTTTTATATAAAAGGGAACAATAGAGACAGAGAAAATTTAGACCCTGGAGTCCCAGCCCTACAAAGATTTAATGCTTAGTACAATACATGTATGTTGGGGGTGGGGAGGGTGGAGGGATAGGCATTCACATGTGTTAAGTAAAGCACATGCAGCATTGAGTCCTATTTCACTGCAAAACTAAACCTGCATACAAGACATCTGTGGAGCAGGGCTTAAGCCTGGGTAATTAGAATCACAGAATGGAAAACAGAATTATAGCAAATGAAACAAGTTTCCAAGGAGTCTTGCCCTTGTTCCTAGTCAAGCCTTAGTGGTATAGGTGGGGCCCAAGTCCAGTGCAGTCAAGCATGAACTCACTATATTGAGGTAAGTTTCACTCAAAACAGACAAATAAAAGATGTATACCCCCATCCAAATAGCAATTTGTTCCATGCAGGTGGACTCCTGCCATCACAAGAAGCCCCATTAACATCAGAGGACTCTTGAGGACAGAAGAGTCTGACCGTTCATAGTAAATAGGAGGAGAATGCCCCTATGGATTCCACCCCAAATGTAACTATGTCAGGTCAACTACTAAATGCCTTACCTTTACCTTACCTGCACTGAGCAAAGTTGAAGAGGCTGGACACATGTCTTTGGTTTTCAAATGCTTTAGCATACCCTAGTCCTGCCTTTGAGATTAGATTTATCATGCTCATGCTGAGGTGAAGTGTACACAGTTTCTTGGAAAGTTTGAAGAAAAATGGCTTATTTTTTAATCAGAAATATGAATGTAAAAGTTAATGTTTTAAAAACATTAGTATTTGGATAACTCAAAGAGGGAGTTGTGCCTGCTAAAACTTGATAGTAACTCTGGAATAACATTTGGCTTTACCATTACAGTGTTTAATTCTGCTTAGACTGATCTAGAAGTGGCCATGTGAAACTTTTGCCCCAAATATTTAAAATGTTCAGGTGACAATGAATAATCTAGTCACAAATGTCTAATCTATATTTGCATAAAGGAAATAAATCAAAAGATTTGATATGTGAACAATCACTCCTATTCTTTTGCACCTAACAACAGTCTTAAAATTGGCAAAAATAATTAAAAGATAAAATACTATGTTTGGAAATAGACAACTGTTGATCTTCTGGATCATGGTGTATACTTAAGAGGTCTAGTCAGATGCCTGGTTAATCCATTCATGGCTGACAAGCCCAATTTAGGAGCAATGCAGCTTGTTACAAGTTTCACAGATCGATATGCTGTCTAAGCTGGAGTCCAAATTTACAGCAATTGCTTTCCTCTTTCTCACTTTGCTTCCATCCTCTGAATCAAAGCTGCTTCATGCTGAGCTGCACCCAGTGTCAGATGTTCCTTTCAGACTGGATGGGATCCTACACACTCCTCCCAGCTTTCTACGTTGATATTGAATGACTTCATATCATCTTTGCACACATTGTGGTGCCATCATAGAGGGTGAGACCACTTTCTAGAGCCATCTCAAATCTCACTATACAAAATCTTCTTGGGGATATGATCTACACACATTCTCCTGACATGGCCAATCCATCACAACCTTTTTTCTTGATAGTGGTTTCTAAGTGTGTCAGTCCTACATGCTCCAGCACCTCTGTATTTGGTGTCCTGTCTCCCACTTCATTTTCAGGATCTTACACAAACATCTCATGTGGAAGCTATTCAGTCTCTTGACATGCCTAACATATGTGTTGTCCATGTTTCTGAACCATAAAGCAGGGATAACAACACGCACATCTTGTAGATTCATATCTTAACCTTAGCTGACAGTTTCCATGCACCTTTCTGTAATAGTCTGGAATTCTTAGGTGCTTTTCCAATTCTGTTTGTCAGTTCAATCTGAAGGTCAAGATTCATGCTGATCATAGAAATGCAGGAAAAACTGTCAATTATACCAAGAGATATATCTTCCAGAGCAGTGTCAGGTATTGGGTCTTTCACATCTTGGTACATGATCGCAGTCTTCTTGAAACTAATTGCCATCCTAAAGCTCTTGCATGGTTCACAACATCTGCCCAAGAGATTTTGCAAAGAAAATTCATTGTGGGGAACAAAGGTCATGTTATCCACAAGCAGAAAATCTCTCAGAACTATTTCTTGCACCTTGGTTTTTGTTCTAAACCTTGTGATGTTAAACAAGCCTCTGTCTATTCTGGTTCACAGATAAATGTCATCATTACTGTCCTTGAATGCACGAAGAAGTAGAAATGAAAAGTATATGTTAAAAACCACTGGGGCTAAGACACAACCCTGTTTCACCTCATTGTTGATGTTGAAGGCATTTGATTTTTATTGAGCTGCATCCAGTTTTCATACACTACAGTTGGCTTCGTTCTTTGATATAATGAGTGAATGATATTCAACAGTTTGCGGGGGGGTGGACAATCCAGTTTATCCATCATCATACTTTAAAGGTTGGTGTATGTAAAGGAGTAACAATGCTAGAGTTCCAGGTTAATGTAGCCTCTGACATTTTACACTGAATTGAAGTTTGAAACCTAGCTAGTTAGTTCCTGTAAGATCTTTGAGAAGAGAATCTAGATCCAGGTTTCCATTGATTTAGCAGGTTCAACAGTTCTCTCAGAAGACCCTCTCTCTAATACTAAGTGGAGAAATAAGTAGAAGGCAGTTTCAGAAGCAGTGAGAAGAAATGGGAGTTTTGAACTCTGCTGCTCCTGAAGAAAAGATGGGAACCTAGAAGACTGGAGTCCACAGGAGCCTGAAAACTTAGAAAGTTGGAAGTCTTTTCAGTTATGCTGTTTTCCAAATAGGTTTTGAAACCTTCCATAGCCTTAGAATAGACAGGGTTCTTTTCATAGCACAGCTTTCCCCTACGTGATGGTGCTCATTAGTGGAAGTAGCCAATTTGATTTCACAGCTCACAAAACACCACAAAGTCATCTGGGCCCTCACTGAGTTAAATCAGATTTGGCTTACTTAAACAGAAAATTTAAAATAAAGCAAGTTATACCTCAAAGCATTCATTCACTAGTGATCAAACAAACTAGTACATCTGTAGTCAGCTGAGATAAAATAGATCCTGGGCCTCCTTCAGTCACCTAACAGGAAAAATAATTAACATGGCCCTACCTGGGTGACAGGTAGGAATGCCTAGCTGTTTGCTAATAACTTCATTCTTTTCCCCAAGAAGTCTTGCATTCAAGGTTGAATTAAAAAGAGATTCTAGATGAGCATCAAGGACTTATCATGAAGTGTGAACCCATCCAAACAGGAACAACACAGATTTTCATTTTGCAATCTAATTTTGACTCTCTCAGAGACACGGTCTGGAGTAATTTGGAGAAAATATATTGTCTCCGTGTAAATGCATGTAGGCCCTACAGAAAATGCCAAAGTAAGTAGATGTAAACATATGGGGAAGAAGCTAAAGACTAGGAAGAAGTATATTGGAAAGGCTTTTTAAGCAGTCTTTCAGTATCATATATAAATCTAATATTTTGCCTACCTGGTAAGGGGCAGAGGCAGCTCTTTCCTGGCCCTGTGCACATCAGGTCCCTTCCCAATGTGCACTAGGGCTAGGAGACAGTTGCTGCTGCAGCCTGCAGAGCTCTTCCAGCCCTGTAACAACTGAGACTATCCCTGTACCCCTTGCCAACCCCCAGGTTAGTACCCAGGGGAGCCTGAAGCTCCCCCTCACTGATGCAGGGGAGCAGAGCAGGGTAGGAAAAGCCCTATAACAGACAGCTCCTAAGAGGGAGCATGTGTAGACATGTTCCTGGGAAGGCTTACTGAGCAATAAGCCTACTGTGAATTAACAGCATGTATAGTAGGGCCATGTAAAACAGCATCATTCCACTTCAAGTTCTGTTTCAACGGAACAGTGATTTGATTCAAGTTTTGTTTCGTTTTGAAATCACTGTTCTGTTTTGTTTTGTCAAAATTGTTTTGCTGTTATGATGCTTTCACCCATAGGATATAATGGGGAATCATAAAATGCAGCAGGCAGGCAGACTGGGGGCTTGCCTGCACCCCCAGGACAGATGTGGGGGCTGTGCCAGAGTCCTCCCAGGGGTGCACGCCTCTGATCTGCACGCAAGATGACAGGAGCCACGTGATGCTGCCTGGGGCCAGCAGCAGCAGCGATATTCCAAGCGCTGGGTGCAGAATATGCCCAGTGCCAATCTGTCACCTGGCAGGCAGATTGGGGGGCCCACAACCCTGGGAGGGCTCCGGCACAGCCCCCAAAGCCCTCCTGGGGGTGCGGGTGAGCCCACAATCTGCCTGCTGGATGAGAGGAGCTGGGCGCTGCTGGCTGGGACTGGTGCTGAAGCCAGTAAGCCTGGCTTTGCAACTTGAAATGTTTTGAAACTTTTGAAATATTTTGAGTTTCCTTGTTTCATTTTGAAGGCTTTTGTTTAGTTTGGATTTCACTGTTGTTTCAAGCTTGAAACAGCTTCAAAATGAAACACCGGGTCAAATTTTGCACAGCTCTAATGTATAGATGTGCCCACTGACTGTTCATGTTGCTCCCGAGTCAGGCAGTCAGGACTGATTGTCACTGCATTATAGGGACTGTGCCACCCTGATCTATCTCTTTTAACAAATGAAAAGAGATGGATTCTTTACTAAAAGTCAGAGAAGACCCCTGTTGTGAATCAGAAGGATAACTGTTCTGACTTTTTAAAGCAAATATGTTTATTACACCTGCATAAAATATGGCATGTAGAAATCCAATTATATCTACATTGAGAAAGACTTATGTGACTGATCTATCTCTTTTAACAAATGAAAAGAGATGGATTCTTTACTAAAAGTCAGAGAAGACCCCTGTTGTGAATCAGAAGGATAACTGTTCTGACTTTTTAAAGCAAATATGTTTATTACACCTGCATAAAATATGGCATGTAGAAATCCAATTATATCTACATTGAGCAGGAACTTTTTAACTGTCAATAATTATTTCCTGTACAACAACAGAAAGACTTATGTGACTATTCAGTTAATACACACTTTTGGAGAGTGAACCTTGAATCCAAGACAAACAAGGTACTCTGATAAAAAGTTTACATTTCTACTAATTCTTTTTTTTTTAAGTATTAATTATACACTTTATTTTTTATATAGCACAGGCTCCATTCTGTGCCCTGCCTCACCCTGCCCTGCCCTGGCTGGGCAGTGCCTGCCCCTGCCCTAGCCGTACTCCTTCCCTCACCATGGGGGCCTCAGTCTGCCCCCACTACACCCCTTCCCTCCCTGATGCCCCTTACCCCCCACAGATCTACTGGCCAGACCCCAAGCTGCCAGGCTGCATATCAGAAATCGGATTGATATCAGCTGATATGGCTGGTTAATAATCAGCTGCTAGTATCAGACAAAAAAATCGTTATCAGTGCACCCCTAATTTTTGTTCCTGATTCAGTAGCAGAACAAAGGTATTAAATGTTTCAACAAGCATTGCTCATTTTCAACTTACTCAAAAATAATTATACAATGCTAAATGATACTTCCATTTTGTGATGTTATATGCAATTGTGTCAACATTGATCCATTGAATGAATAAGTATGGCAGGTCTTTAGTAACAAAAGGGCTGTCCAAGAGTATATTTCTGGGGGATAGCTACATTGCAGAGATAGAAGTAGGCTTGAAACAGTTTTAGCTCCTGAGTAGTTAATGGAAGAATAGCAACATTTAACAGTTGTTGGATCCATTCTGTCCAGTTGAAGAGCAAAACAAGCTGTTGGTATGATACTGGATTTTGGAATAGTTGCCTTCAACCAAAATTATATTTTTTATTATTTGTGTTTTGTCCATACTAGTTGAAGGTTTGCACTTCTTCTGTAAAGTTTTTTTATCTTATATACCTTAAAATATTCCTAGTTTCAATTCTGCTTATACTAGCAGTGATGCTGAAATTGACCTCAAGCAGAGATTAGTAAAGAACATAGACAGCTAGCAGCCACCAATGCTACTGGTCATCCATTTCAGAGAGACTCCAAGGTCATCACCACCAGCACCTATTTCTCTTATTATCTCTCACTGCATTAAAACCAGTGTGAACTCAGTTTAAACAGTGTGACCCCAATTCTCTATTGCATTAGAGTAGTGTCTTTCACCCTTTTTTCATTTGCAGACCCCTAAAAATTTTTGAATGGAGATGTGGGCCTTTTTTAATTGTAAGTGTGGGTATTCACACACTTTTGATTGATCATAGTAATCTTTTGTGAACCCCTTAGGCATAGCCTGTGGATCCCCAGGGGTGCCTGGACCACAGACTGAAAACTACTGCTTTAGAGAATAGTTATTTTCACTTGTGCAAAGTTAGTCAATGATTTTTTCCTAATGTGGCTGCACTTCATGAGTACTTTGCACAGGCATAAATGTCTAAACATGGTGAAGGATGAAGTCCCACATGTTTTTCCTCTTAAAAGGACTATATGCCTTAATATCCTTTTCTTTGCAGTGATTTGTATCTATATGAATTAAAGTATGTACTTTACATCTTTTTAGTCATGGAGTAGAGGTTTCCTGATGTTTTAGAGTAAAGTGTGCTGCAAGGCAGTCTTTAAAGTACTTTTAGACTGACTGTTATAGATTTTGTTCATCTTCTTACGGGTGATCTGTAGTGCTGGCATTTATCTTTGCTTTCTCATTTTATTTAATCTAAACACTGCTAGAAGTGTGTTTGACCTAGAAGTCTGGCCATCATGACAGACAGGCTTGAAAAGTGATAGTTCTCAGAAGCATCCTTTTAAAGTCTGCTAAGCAAGATGGTTTGGTTCAGCTGAATTTCTAGAGCTAGACAGTGTTACATAAAGCAAGCACAGTTCTCTCTCTGACTGAAGTTCTGAGTGATTTAATGAAGAAAATAGCCACACTCCCAACACCTTGAGAGGTATGTGAAATACTAGATTTATACATGAGTGTTTAAAATGTATGAGCCCCAAGTATCTAAATCAGAACAGAACCTAGAGCTATGCAAGAGAGAAGTCTTCAGTAAAGTGGGATGAATTATTTTTGGAAGACAGTTTATTTGTCAAACGTGCAGTTTCAATTTGTTCTGAAACTGTTCAAGTGTGCAACCTGAAATCATCAAATCATGTCAGAGTTAGGTTCAGAAAACCAGCAAGGAAGAGCAGAACGCAATGTTCATTTATTCCTCACCCTTTTACTCCATAACCTATTGGTATTAAGGTCCAAGATATAGATCCCATTCTACTGCCTCCGTTGTTTGAGAAGTTTGGAGCCCATAACCTCTGTTTCCCTGGAGAATGTCCTAGCAACCATGCTTATAAGGTATTCTGGAGTGGGCCACTCTCCCTCCCTCCCATCAACACCGTTCCTCTTTGTAAATAATCTGAAATATCCACTGGAGCAAGGGCTAGAACCTAATTGTATCCTCTGTTATCTGAGTGTTCTAAACACCAAGCTAAAGCCATTCTCCTCTTTATATCATTCAGTTTCAAACAACATCAGCAGGGGAGTAATGGTTGGATTCCAACACCTCCCACCACTCCAATAGCTTGTAATTGTGGTTAGAGCCTTTTCCTGGGACAGTTGAAAGTGAAAACCCCTTCAGGAAAGAACTGAATGCACATTTTTTACATCACCTGTGAGTATATTCTAATAATTGGCCTATTGGTGAAAACGGACAGTAGCACTACCACTACAGTTTTGTAGATGGTATTTAATGCTTTCCCTTGATTTCCATTGTTTAGCTTTTGTTAAAATATTTAGTTACATTCACCCAGAAACAAAGTGGGGGGAAAATGCACAACTATCAGAGGAGGGCCACTCGTATGATCAAGGGTCAGCAGGGCAGGCCTTATGAGGAGAGGCTACGGGACCTGAACCTGTTTAGCCTCCACAAGAGAAGGTTAAGGGGGGACCTTGT
>NW_017728943.1:98516554-98521108 GCF_001723895.1 Crocodylus porosus
TCCATAGAGAAAAAAGATCAGGCCCCTCACTGTTTCTGCCTTCAACAGGTGCCTGCTGAAGCAGTGAGGGAATTGATCCTTTTTTTTTTTTTTTTTTTGCCAGAGCCTGCCCACTGCTCCCATGTTGAGCTGCCAATGGCCTGAGAGGCCCCTGAGCTGGAGGGAGGGGGGCAGTCCTTCCCTCCATGATAGCAGTGCCCCACAGAGCCACCCAGGAGGGCTGCTAGTGGGCTGAGTGCTGCCCCAGCTCAGGGGCAGTGAAGAGTTAGTTTGGGGAGACCCCTCTGAGCTGGGGCAGCACCTGGCCCACTAGCAGCCCACCTGGGCAGCCCCAGAGGGTGCTGCCACAGCATAGGGAAGGACCAAGGTCTGCCACAGTTCAGGGGCCAGTCAGCCTGCCAGCACCTCACCCCCCAGCTATGGGCAGGCTCCACCAAAAAAAAAAGATCGAGCCTCATGCTGTAACAGTGACGGCAACCCCTAAATTGAAATGGTGGGTTTCAATTCAAAATATTGTGGCCACATGTTGACAAGTGGTTGGTATACTGTGTATACTAGCTACTTGTAGCTAGTCCGAGTGAAAGAGCAGTGCAATCATACTGTATGTTAAAAGTAAGAATCCTGAGATCAGAGGAGGATGCTCTGACAAACCTGAAAGGGGACATAGGTTCAGCTAACAGTGTTAACACGTATTGGGGTACATATTGGGGTGTATAGGGCTGTAGACTGTAGCTTTCCATGCCTATCTGCCTGAGTGTCGCACCTCTGGGTCTCCTTTGAGCCTCGCCATCACCTTCTGGGCTGCACAGTCGGGCTACTGGGAGCAGCCTTGGGTCACCTCCCCCAGGGGCCTCGTCTGCCACATCTTTGCTGGTAATTAGTCTTCTAGCGGGAGGTAGGTGTTTGGTCCCATCTCCCCTGGAACCTCCCCTCAGCCGTTCTCATGGTTTTTGCTTCTCAGGGCTCCACCTCTCCTACACTCTGCCTAACGTCAACCATGATGTTAACTGTCAGAGCCGGTGTTCTGGCCCTCACTGACACCCAGTTTCTCAAGGGCTGCGGCTGTGGGCTACAGATGGCACTGGCACCGAGCACTGACTGCTGCACATAGGTACTCCCTGGTTCACGTGGGGTCTGGCTTCGCCCAGGCTTCAGGTCCCCTTGGCAGGTTCCTCCCTCCCTGGGTTCAATACCTGTTGCCCGTCATCCATGTTCAGGTTTTGGCTTCATTGTCTCCATAATTGTCCATGTCAGTCTCGTAGGTGACTCCTTGGGCCCTCGTTGGCCTGACTTGTCTTCCATGGCTCCCCCCCGGTGTGCCACCACATCTCCTCCACTGCAGGATCTTTGGTCCTCCCTGATCCCTCCAGGATGGTTGGGGACATTACTTCGTCTTCCTCCTCCCCTGGCTTCCTGCCTGCTGGGCTTTTTATCCCAGTGCTAGGTGGCCACCTGACCAATTGCACGCTCTAACAAAGCACGCCCAAACAGACACAGGAGCCGTTCCCGGCTCCTCCTGGCTCCACTGTGGATTTTCCCTTTGATCTTGAAGCGTAGCAGCTTCCACTGCTGTGGTTTCATTTTTGCTGTTGCCAGCCACTGGCATGGCATCCCGCCGCCTTTGTCCTGCCGCAGGTAAGTTTTCTGATGAATGGATATCCTGCAAGTTGATGCTGTGAGGAAGAGCTCTTCTACCCTGTATGAATAATCAGCCGTGGTAACCTGGTTCTTGCCTGCTACAACTTGATGGAACTTATGATCTTCAGGAGGTATTTGTCTGCACAAGGTTAATTATACTGATCTCTGACTTCTTCCTCCTGGGGCTCCAACCTCCCCTTATACCCCAGCCATATGTTAATATATGATGGACAACTTTAGTTTAGTTTATGTTCTCCAATTCTAGCTTCTCTTCTAGGTTTCACTAGGGAGTAAACAACTACTGCCCTGCCAGTGGGAGTCTACACACCCTGAAGCTGTAGAGTGCAATCAAAACTTCAAAACAGCTTGCCTCAGGTAAGTGTTTACTTGCACTAGACTTGGAACACAATGTTCCTTCTGTGCTTTTTTCTTCCTTCCATTCAAATTTCCCTGAGTCAGAGTTTCACATCTTCCCCTTTATGGGAAGCACAACTTAAATTGATCAACAAAAGAGAAAAAGTCTAATTGCAGCTGAGTGCTTCCCTGCCTTTGCTCCCCTCTAATCAGATTGGTCAGCACTGAGACCTTTGTTTTCCCCTACTTAGCTTCAACACTTCACCAGTGCCATTTCATCAAAACATAATTTTAAATACCAAAGAAAGAAATAAAGAAAAGTACCTCCCTGTCAGTCTTGAAGCTTGCAGGTTTCAGCTCTGTCTCCTCAGCTGGCAGATGTCTTTGAGTACATTTCTCATTGCTTTGAGCTCCCCTTAGCTCCAAGACTTTAATCTGGTCTCCTTCCCCATTCCTGGGGATGTCTTAATGGCATTCAGGGAGAAGCAGGTGGACATGACAACTCTCTCTCTCTGTTCTTCCCCACTCCACCCAGCTCCAGAAGTGGAAATAGGGCTTACCACTTGGGGAAACACCAACCCGGAAGGACTGGTGGCTAGTGAAGTGGCATTCTGGCTGCTGCCACATCCCTTGCAGCTGCTGCACCTCCAGTGTCTAAGATAAGTCTTTTCCCAGTTCTCTCTTCTTTTCTGAAGAGGCAAGGGAAGTCTCTTCACAATATAATAAATACCATGGGCAATAGGAGGTATTCAGCCATTTAGAAATTGACTAGTTTCCAACTAGGCACCAATGAATAAATTAGATTCTTGGTAAAACTGCATGACAAACTGCAGAGAGAAAAACTGGATTGAGTTCATGTTTGCTCACAGAAGAGCTAAACAAGAAGGACAAATCCAGAGACTGCATGCCATCAGGGACTGTGAGAAGGAGATAGACTCCTACTGCCAGACCCTTCTCACCTGGGAGCCGGAAGGTAGACCACGGTCTCCCTCCAGGACAAAGGAGGACTCCGGGACCTCCTACTCTCTCCAGTCAGAGGCATGGACCAATGTGGTCAGGGGACCTAAGGCATGCCACACCAAGGCCCCTGCCCCTCCAGAGCTTAGCAACAGGTAAGCACCTCTTGCTGCTCCAGCAGAGCCTGCTGAGTAGCCAGCTCCTGCAGGCAACACAGGCTCAACTGCAGCTACCACCCCCACACTCCCTAAGACAAAACATAAAGTGTTTGTAGTGGGAGACTCCATCCTGAGGGGGACTGAGGGGGTAATCTGCCCTGGCCCCTTAGCCCAGGAAGTCTGATGCATCCTGGGGTCCTGCATCCAAGACATTGCAGAAAGGATCCCTAAGCTCCTCCAGCCCACAGACCACTATCCCATGTTCCTTATTCATGCGGGCACCAATGACATGGCTCGGAGCGATTCCAGCTGGGTCACGAGGCGCTAGAGGGATTTGGGAGCGGGGCTAAAGGGTCTGGGAGCCCATGTGGTGTTCTCGTCGATCCTCTCAGTCTTGGGGTATGGGCTGAGGAGGGAGAAGAGGATCCATGTAGTTAACAAAAGACTGTGGTCCTGGTGTCATTGAGAGAGCTTTGGCTTCCATGACCATGCCCCACGCTTTGGCAAGAGAGGCAGTGAGCTGCTGGGAAGAGATGACCTCACCTCTCTCCCCTGGGGAGGAGGCTTTTCTCAGCCAGACTGGCTGACCTGCTCCACCAGGCTTTAAACTAAGCCCATTGAGGGATGGGGGGCCCATTGAGCAACCCTTGCGAAGCCAGCAGGCCAAGGCACTTAAGGGAGCCCACCCCTGTCCCAGCCCTGGCACAATCAGTGGGCAAGGCAAGAGCCCCCAAGGGGACACTTTCCTGCCTGTACACAAATGCCAGGAGCTTGGGGAATAAGCAGGAGGAAGTCATCCTCCTTCTTAACACAAATAATTACGATATCATAGGGATAACAGAGACCTGGTGGGACTCCACCCATGAATGGACAACAGGTATAGATGGCTATAACCTGTACAGGAGGGATCGTGTAGCTAAAAGGGGCAGTGGTGTAGTTCTCTATGTTAAGGAAAGCTATGCATCCCTGCAAGCTGATGTTGGTAACCAGAGTGGATTACTGGAGACCCTCTGGGTTAAAATCCATGGGGAACATGGCACAGGGGACACAACGGTGGGAGTCCACTACAGACCTCCCACCCAAAGTCCTGAACTTGACCAGGAATATGGCCGGGAACTGGCTGAGGCCGCATGCTCCAGGACCATGGTTGTCATGGGTGACTTCAATTACCCAGACATCTCATGGGAAGATCTCTCAGCAAAATCTGAGTGGTTGCAAAGCTTCCTATCGTGTATGGATGACCTCTACCTGACTCAAGAAGTCTATGGGCCAACGAGAGGCAAAGCGCTGCTTGACCTGGTGCTGGCTACTAGGGATGACCTAAATCGCTGACCTGGTGATCGATGAGAAGCTGGGTGACATTGACCACGAGCTGATCACCTTCACCATCCGCCGTAAAGCTGGCAAGTCAGTCAGCAACACAGAAGTCCTTGACTTCAGAAAAGTC
>NW_017728943.1:98521119-98522643 GCF_001723895.1 Crocodylus porosus
ACCTTGCCGGGGTCATCTGACCCCGGTGCTCTTTCCTGCCAAGGCAGGGGGTCGGACTAGATGATCTACCTAGGTCCCTTCCGACTCTAGCTACTATGAGACTATAGAGGTTACTGCAGTTTAGACAGTAACCGTGGTCATGGTGGGGTATCTCCTATGCTGTGGCCTTCAGGGTAGGGAGAAGACTCGTCTTGGAGGATATGGGAGAGTGATTTTTAAAAGAAGTTAGATCAAAGTTGTTTGCTTTTTTAATGGCTGATCTAAAACGAGAAATTTACATTTTCTTTAGCTACTGTAATAATTTCTGCTGCACCAGAATCTCTACTCATAGCTATAAAATGAGTAATTTAACCACAGATGTCTTAGGCTCCTGTAAAAATTGAAAGATATTATTGTAAGGCTACTTTTTTGCTTGAGATACAAGCTAAATAATAAATGTTCACATGGCAAATGAAGGGCACAATCTATGGAAGTGTGAAACTATCTATAATGCTATGAAACTTCATGAAGAATGGTTAAGTGTGATGCATAAGTGTCTTTATTGTTTTGGCATCCTTATCAAATACTGACTAACTAGGTAAATCTCACCTCTGTTTACATATTGCTTCTTCTCCTCCTTCAAATAGTCTCTGTGAAAAAGGGGCATAGCACAATGGTGTCATAATGTCCGCTCGTTATCAGTGGTGGATTGTATGAATCACTTAAAACATAATGACTGATTAAGAAAAATGGAAATTAACTTCAGTTGCAGAGCCAGAAAACTGAAGTGTTCCATGAAAAGAATAATCTGGGTAATAATATTTGGAAGACTTGAGCTATGAAGAAATGTTTCATCCAGTACTTGTGAACTTTGTGTTCCTGCAGGGTTACACAAGAAGTTAAAATGTAGTTGTTGTTTTTTTAACCAGAGATTTATTTTAATGAGCAATGCAAAGAAACTTTCTTAACTTTCTGTAGCTAAAGGCAATGGTTCCAAGACTGCAGTCTCTGAAACTCTCCTTGAGTGTAATGGTGTTCTGTAATCTCTGGTGGGTGAAGGAGACTGGTGTCTGAGAACAAGGAGAAGAAACAAGAGAACACTTCCTTAAAAAAGAAGACTATTTGGATAAATAGTCCAAATAGTGTAACAGTCCTTTTATACATGTTGACTTACGGTTTGAATGGGATGACTGATTTCAGTGCAGCTGTTTATAAAATAAGAATGCCTGTGCACATGATACCATTACCATGTACACATGACAAAAAATATCACTTTGTGTGGCTTAATGGTGTCACACTGTACATGTGCAGTAGTTTGAAGTTTTTTTAATGAGTTTGTGTAATTGCAAACTAAACTACATCCTGGTATGGTTTAGTTTGCAATGATGCATTGCAGCTATTAATCAGCTTGCCTGCTGGCCATGGGAGAGGTGGACAGGCTCCATAGAGAAAAAAGATCAGGCCCCTCACTGTTTCTGCCTTCAACAGGTGCCTGCTGAAGCAGTGAGGGAATTGATCCTTTTTTTTTTTTTTTTTTGCCAGAGC
>NW_017728943.1:98522654-98535392 GCF_001723895.1 Crocodylus porosus
AGTATTGTGTCCAGTTTTGGGCTCCACAATTCAAAAAGGATGTGGAGAAGCTTGAGAGAGTGCAGAGAAGAGCCATGCACATGATCAGAGGTCAGGAAAATAGACCTTATGACGACAGGCTGAGAGCGATGGGGCTCTTTAGCCTGGAAAAGCACAGGCTCAGGGGTGATCTGATGGCCACCTGTAAGTTTATCGGGGATGACCACCAGTGTCTGGGGGAATGTTTGTTCACCAGAGTGCCCCAAGGGATGGTGAGGTCAAATGGTCATAAACTACCACAAGACTGTTTCAGGCTGGACATAAGGAAGAACTTCTTTACTGTCCGAGCCCCCAAGGTCTGGAACAGCCTGCCATCGGAAGTGGTTCAAGCACCTACACTGAACACCTTCAAGAGCAAATTGGATGCGTATCTTGCTGGGATCCTATGACCCCAGCTGACTTCCTCCCCTTTGGGCGGGGGCCTGGACTCAATGATCTTCCAAGGTCCCTTCCCGTCCTAATGTCTATGAAATCTATGAACATTCTGATTTACTTAAACTCATTTTATACATTTGTATAATTAGAGAATTTCATTTCCTTCCCACAATAGCAAAACTTATGGTGATACATTTTCCAAGTATAATCACATTCTCCACATTTCATCCTTGCTGTATTCTGTTTACTTAATATTTCATGTGAGTTGTCTTAGGATGCAAACTTGTGAAGACAAATGCTGTTTCAATTGTACCCAAGCCAGCGTTCTGTCACCCTTTTGGATAGAAGTGTAAGTACCATCCAACTTACTTGCGGTGGGAACTGAACTTCTGGTTATTATATTGTCCTATCAACATACGCTTTATACAAATTTTCCACTATCCAGGGAAATTGTGGAATCTCCTGCACTGGAGGTTTTCAAGAGGAGGCTGGAGATGCATTAGGTAGGGATGGTTTAGGAGTAGCATCCCTCCAGGCAGTTGGATCAGATGACCAGAGCTTATTGTGCCTAACCAAACTCAGTCTTTTAATATCTTAACAATTTTCGCTTGTTCCTGCTCAACAGCTGTGGGTGAGACTATGATCCTCTGATTCTTTCCCTGCAGTGACTGCATCCCATATCAGTCAAATTGGCCTTGTAAATATACTCCTCCTTATTCACTTTGATGCCTACATCTCTTGTCCATACCTTAATCTCCTACTGAAGTCATTTCCTCTCCCTATTCCCTATTATTCATAAAGCTTCTGTTGAAGTAATTTTTCATTTGTCACTTAGATCATAGTAGACCCCTGAAGCAATTTTTCTATTGGCCCCAGACTACATTGCACATCAAACTTTAAAGGGCCTTGCTATTACTGTAGAAATACAGATCACAGAAAAACTATTTTGACACTCTCTCTCAAGACACAGGCACATTTTGATTCCACAAAGCATTTAAAGATCTTAAGATGCACGTGCTTCTTTCCAAGGTTACATTTGCAAAGGCCTACATCACTCATTCCCCTACTATTGCCACCTGTGATCATCTCATATCTTTGTTTACTGTCTTTCCTTTACTAATTGTGCCATCCTCAGACAGTCTCAGATTCCCTTACTGGGAAGGCTGTACAATTTCTTCCATGCTATCCCATACATGGCATGCTGTTGCTCAAACTTGTTCATCGTGTCAAAGTCTCATCATTCAAATCTCTCCAAAAATTCATTTCTTTATTGCTTTCTACTTCATAAGGGAGCAATTTTCTTTAAACAGGAAGACCCAAGGTGTGCATGTTCATTACCCAAGTAATCAAGTTAATTAATTTATGTTGCTTTTGTCTTGGTTAATGTTCACATGTTTTTACTTTCAAGAGTCCACGTCACTCGGCCCCCAACTACTTCTATCAATGAGTGTCACATCTTTGCCTTCCTCTGAAAATAGTCTGATTATTTCTTATTTCTGAGCATCTCTTATTTACTCGGTGGCAGTTTAAAATCAGTTTACACAATAGTTAAGAGCAGCAGTGAACAACAGGTGACCACCTCAAGCTCTCAATATGCTTTGTTTCTTCCATGTGAAAAGGTGATAATTTATTTGTTCCTGGGCCTGCTAAAGTTCTTTGTAGCTAAGACTCATATTTTACCTCTTTGTTACCAAATCCATAAGACAAATTCCATACTATGTCACTTACAAAGGTAGCATGAGAAATTGTTTCATATTTGATTATTTTAAAGTTAGTAGCAACGGTGACTTAGCGACTATAATCAAATCCTTGCAGATGTTGCAACAGAATTCTACAGTACCAAATGACAGTTATTGGAGATAATCCCTCCTCCCTCTCTTATCACTGTGTGGTCCCTGACATTTCAAGAGCCAACTAGGAAAGATACTTTATCTTTTCTGCAGTTTATTCAAAGCAAACCATACCATCCTGGAAACATTTGGATCAGTGTGCTGAGAAAGCCCAGGAGGGGTACTAGTGGAGAACTGCTACAGACCACTGAACCAAACCAAAGAAAAAAGATAAACAAATCCTTAAGCACTTGTTGAACATAAAAAGAAAAATTATGATGTCATGAGAGCCATGTGCATGAGGTCCCATGCAGCCAGGAGTGGATGTTTAAGGTTTCTAAAACATACAGACAAACCCTTGCATGAACCATTGCAGTCAGCATGATGTAACCTTATCCTGGACTTCATAAATGGGTAAAGAGACATTACGCACTAGATGAGGAGTTGGTTGCTTAGGGACAAGTGACTGTGACCCAATTCCACTTACACTGGGAGAGTCCCAATCATACCCTCCCCCCTAATGTTAAGAGAACATTAAGATTCAAGCATTCAGAATTTAGAAAGTAACAGAGATTAACTCTGCAGACTTAACTCATCATCATAAAATAAATTCAGGTTGGTTTGACAAGTTTAGTTGATAAAAAGTGACCTTATGGATAATAAACTTATTTTTTAAGGTGTGTGACTTAACGGCATAAAACAATCAGATTAAAATAGTGCTGTACAATATCACATGGATGAAACTCCAAATAATTGACAGATATCAAAGAGAGATATCAAAGAGTAGTCTTCAGTAGGAAATCATTATCAAATAGGGAGTTTTGGTGGAATTCCAAAAGACTACACCCAATGCTACTGAATATTTTTCATCTATTATCAGAGACTTATCGTAAGAATCACTGGTGTCAGAATTTGCAGATGATACAAAGTTTGTTGGAGTGGTAAGTAATGATGAATACAAGACAGTCATACAGAATGATCCTAAGCACTTGATGGAACAGACCCATTCAAGCAAAGTTAAATTTAATAGAGCCAAAGGAAGAGTTCTATAACCAAGAAAAGATACTGCAGGAAGAGAAGAGAAAGGATTGTATTGTGGAAAGCTCTGACTCCAGAAAGGGTTAAGGGTTATAGTAGCTCATGCTGTTAGTTCACTACTTGATGTTGCAGCAAAAAGAGTTAATGAGATCCTTGGATGTATGAACTGAAGAATAGGAAGGTGAGTTTTCCTTTATGCATGGTATTAGATGGGGCTGATACCAAAATATAAGTGCTGGCATTCACATCTTCACAAAATCATAGAAAGATAGAAAAGTAGGGCTAGAAGGAACCTAAGGAGGTCATTTCATCCAACCCCCACTCAAGACAGGATCATGCCTACCTGAAACATCCCATACCTATCTAACCTATTCCTAGAAATACACAGATCAACCCAGTCACACAACTACAAGGCATATTGCCTGAAAAACATCAATAGAACCCTAATTTACTACAGGTAAAGCAGGGGGACAAGGGCTGTCTGTATGCAGCTGCTACAAGGGTTGTTAAAATGCAATTGATGCAATCCATGCCCCTGCTACAAAGGAAGTCAAAACCCCAACAGTCTGTACCAATCTGACCATGGGGTAAAATGTCTTCTTGATCCTAAATGTGGCAAGTGGTCTGACCCTGAGCAGAGGAGCAAGACTGTCTAGCAAAGGGGCTTCCAGGTTTTAGTCCCAGCAAGAGCATTAGCACACCCCCATTGGCAAAATCCCCAGTCCTAGCTGCAGCCAACACTTACTGCTTCTAAGGAAGGAAAATTATCCCTGACACATGTAGCAACAGGCAGAGAAAACTCTCACAGGAAAAAGAATCCTGAAAAATTGGACACGGTGATGCAGGTGTTTTATAAGCTGTTGTCAGATGTTATTTTTGTAGCACTACAAAGTGTTGTTGGGGGGTGCACCTTGTAGCGTTACAAATTTAGAGCACCATGGGGCATTCATGCACCTGGCTGAAACGCGAAAAAGTCATCAAAAAGTTGCACTCTCCAGCCAGGGGGCAATAAGGCAGCAGGTGCCGAGTAGCAGGTGCCAGAGACTGTTCCCACCGCCTGCACAGGCAAAGAGAACTGCTCTTCTCATGCGCACCAACCCTGGCAGTTCAGTTCCCATGGCACTGCTGCTGCTTTGAGACCCCTAGCAAGACCCAGAGCCTTTAGGAGGTGGTGTGGTGGTGGTAGCAGGGCTCTTCAGGGCTGCCTGACAGCTCACAGCTGGGCAGGCTATCAAGGAGTCAGCCACTCCCCCTCCCCTTGAAGGGAGAAAGGGAGAGTGGTGCACTAGGCGTCTGAGAGATTTGTATGCATTACATTTGGCACTGAAACGTTTTACTTTACAAAGTTGCTGGTTTTTTGTGGAGGATCATTTTCTTTGTGGAGGATCTGCCACTTTTTATACTGGAAACAATATGAACACTTACTCTGTTTTAGCTAAAATGTATCCAGTGAATCAAATGTAACCTCTGTCAACAGCTACAGTTTGACATCTCCCATAGTCTTGTTCCTGTACAGGAAACAGTCATAATGATTTGATAACTGAAGGGAATATCTAGCTGTCATCCACATGATACAGAACTTTTTCAACAGTCTTTCTACAAGATCTGACATGGGTTTGAAAATAACGATGCATACCCAAGCTTCGCCACTGCACCTTCACAGTTGCCATGAGGTTGATTCCATGTATGGTTTCACATTGGCTGTCACTGTGATATCTGAGGTGTCATTTTAACAGAATAAGGCTTTCGTTATATTCGCTTTTTCTTACACACCCCTAAGTGTTATAGGTTTTTTTTTTGTTATTCCCCTTCACCCCCCCCCACCAGGAGCTCCCTGCTTTTCCATAAGTGCCAAGTGATGTCATGTACTTTTATGCAGGAAAGCAAATTTAAACTAATGAGTTTTATATATAAAACTAAATGGGATTATTTCTGGCTGTTCTTAATTCTGGTGGAAATTTCAAAATCACAGGCCCCTTGTCACAGACACATGACCTTGGGTTCCATCCCTGGCTGGGTCCATACTTCCTACCCCCTGTTGCTCACGTGCCATGCTCTGATGTTGAATAATTTGGGGACATTGCCTCCCTTGAAACAGCTGTTACCACCTCATCCTCATCTACATCTACATCTACATCACTGCTGCTCTTTGGGTCCAGACCCCTTTCAGGGGCAACATTCCTCCTGCTTCAGGCCACCAGTCCCACTGGTGACCCTGCTGCATCTTGAACCCTGAACTGTTGGCTCGGCAAACAAGTGAGTCTTCTTCTGGGCCAGGCCTGTAGAGTCTCATCCCATGCTGCCCTGGCAATTCCTAAGCCTTGAAACCAGCACTTCCAACCCACTGAAGGTCAATTACAGCAGAGGTCCTCTCTGCTACATGGCCTCCATATCACCCCTTATAGCTGTACCCATATCACATGTTTTCTTTTGGGCTGTCCTGCCTTTGGGCCTCCACACAAAGTCCCCAAACATAATCTTTGCACAGAAAAAAAATGAAAACTCATTTTACTCACCACTGCAGTGATCCCATTGTCTTCAGGGTCACTCCCTGTGCACCCAGAATCCAGCTGGCCAGTTTCCAGGGTGGTTTTGCTCTCTCTTCAAGTGCCAGCTGTCCTGGTTTCAAAGAGGCTGTCAGGCCTCTTTTCCCTGCTAGTACCTGGGGATCTGTTTTTATGGCCCTGGGCCCTCTCCCCTTTCTATCCACCTGACCGTCCTCCATTTGGGCTTGCCCAGGAGGTCCTAGTTAACATATGCAGCCCTCAGAAGGGACAGATCTGCAGCTTTCCATCAACTGCAGCTCTTTACCCCTTTGGGCTCTAAAAGTACTTGCCTTAAAGCAATCTAGCCCTGCAGCCCTGTCTCATGTTTGCCCCCACAATAACAGGGGTGTAATCCCCTGTTACCTTTCTCCTCCTTCCCACTTCCTGTCAGATAAGCTCTTTTACCTGAGTGGAAAAATATCATCCTTCAGTGCCACTGTCCATTGATAAGACCCTAAAGAGTAAGGCTATCTTCTAGATTTCTGGGGACTAATCCAGACCCTGGCTTGGAGGCTGCAGTGGAGAAGCAGAAGCCCAAGATCTCTGTGTTTCCAACCCATCTTCAACATTGACATGGTGCCTCCTTATGCTCTGTTTACCAAATAGTCTGGATCTTACTTTGTTGTGGTCCCAATAAGATTTATAAAATTGTGATGGGTCATCTGGTAATGATTTGGCCCAGGGATTTTGAATGGGTAAAAGATGATTGGAGGGCTTGGGATTCCCTTTCCTCACCAATCAGGCCCCAAAGACTCACCCTCCATGTCCCTTGATTGGACCCTGGGGTTACCTGAAAAGGGATAAAAGGGGCAGAGCAGCTGACTCAGGGGAGACCAACAAGGGACCACAAGGAAGGAGTCTCAAAGAGCTGGACCAGCGGGGCGGTAGCAGTTGCCTCAGAAGAACGGGAAGGAGTGAGACCTGCAGGCAGGAGTTGGACCCTCAGCAGCGTGGTGTGCAGCTGGCAGGAGAGGTCTGTGGTCCAGGATCCCCCTATGAGAGACTGCAGCCAGCAGGAGATGCTCCCCAGCTTCAGCAAAAAACTGAGCAGTGGCCTGAGGGGTTCCCAGCTCTGCTTCCAGCTCCTCCAGCAAGAGACCAGGAAGCTCAACATGAGGCCGGTACTCCTGGAAGGTCAAGACCTCTAGCAGCTTGGAGCAGCCCCAAGCACTGGTGGTTGTGTGGTAGAGTTTCTGCCTACTCCCTGAGTTCAAGTCCCAGCTGAAATGAATTGGGGTGAGTAAAGTGACAGGGAGAAACTCTTGTTGCAGTGGAAGGGGGTCATTTTATTTTCCCTCTTCCCACTCCAGGTACCTAAGCCCTATAGTCCTTGTTATTTGATGTTTTGTATTTTGTGCATTTTATATTTCACCAACCAGTATTGTTTGTTGTACTGTTTGTGTTTTATATTTTGTTAATCCTGTCTTTTGTCAACTGGATGAATATGTCTACGATTGTAAGTGCCTAACTTTTATTGAATCCTGCCCCCTTGGGGTGCTGTAGTGTCCCTTATACCCCCTGGTTTATACATGTTATGTTCCCACTACTGTTTTTCTTATTAAAAGGTATATGGTTATGTCCACATTGGTAGTCTGGCTCTGCTCTATAGGGGAAGGAGGGTCCCTACACCTCCCACAGTGTTTGTGCACCTGCTCTGATCTCTTCAGTTGGAGGGGGGGGTACATCTTGGAGTATCCCCCAGGTTACAAAATAAACCAGTGTTACTCTTACCTGCCTCTGGGGCGTTTGGTGCCTGTGACCTGTATCTAACACGCCCTGTTTCCTAACAAAGTGAACACAGATGTTAGCTGGAGTCAGCTCTCTAGTATTATAAAAAGTGACTAAGGATGCAAGAAGGTTGTTGGTTATATAAGGATGCAAAAAGTACCTTTTGTCTCTGAAGCAGGTGATTTAGTTACATTGTTCTTTTGACTTGTGGGCAATCAAAGTTGCTAATGGCCGTATAATTACCTTGCACCAGAAATTTGAGAGGAATAGTGATAGCAGAGAAAGGCAAAAGAATAGGAGTCTGACAGGACTAGAACAAAAACACAGCTCATGACAGTCTCATCATCACTAAAGAGTTCAGCCATGCTGCTACACCGTACATCTCATTTGTTGGAAAGTGGGACAGGACCATTTTGTGTGTAGTAAGTAAAAACACCAATCAGTACCTCATCCTGATTACCATTCTTTTGAAGAGTAAAGGGTACACTCATTCGTAGGTGGCTGTTCTAGGTAGGAAGATAAATGTGTACGTAGCTTCCCAGTTCCTTTTGTGTTGCTAGCACAGAAGTGCTCTAATCCTGGAAACATTTAAGTGCTAGTAAGGCAATTAAAAATCCAACTCCTTTTCCTACTCCTTCCTGCACAAAGAAATTCTGGACAGATTTGTTCCTATAGTAACAAAGTGTAATCATGAGTTGCGTTGGGTTTTTCTCCTGGTTTATATCAAGTCTTCAAACATTTGTAATTTGCAAGATTTTTCTATTTCCCTTGTTTCTTAATGGCTTCTAATTCTGCAGGAAGCATCTATTGTACATTGTTGTATTTCATATTAAATGTCAGACAGAAATAATACACATGCTCAACTCCATTCAAGATTACTACAAAGGGCATTTTTATAATTCAGTTACAAGGACTCTGGCATGCTTGATTATTTCAGAATGTCTCTGGAATATTTCAATAAAGAAATACTTATAGTGTCAGGGATATGGTAATATCATATTTCCCAAAATAATGGAAAGGTATTTCCTCTAAAAGCAGGATATCACTCTGGTTTTCAAATAAACCTGAATTTTCCAAAATATTGTTGTGTGACCATCATATCTGCAAATTGTCTAAATCCACCTTCAGTCTGAGAAGGGGTTTGACAGTCACTCCTTCCCTGTTTGCAGATGCATTCATACTGTTTAAGAGTATGTATTGTTATGTCAACATGATACATGGACTCCTTGAATTGCCAGGAATATTCTGACATGCTTTTAAAATTGCTCTGACAAAAGAGATCTATACAATGCTGTTTTCTAAATTGGTTTTGTACTCCCCTCACCCTGATGCACACACGTTAAAGATAAGCACATTTTAGAGTAAACTCCTATATGACACATTGAATTATTTTATGGACCTCTAGGTTAATTACTTTAAATACTCCCATTCTGCTTCTATTGTAAAGAGAAAGCTGATACCTCCAAAGATGAGATCTGTCAATTTTAAACTACCTGCAGGGTAGGAGGGCTGTGCCCTTTCCTCTATATGGGCCCAATACTGTAAGTGCTGAGGGTATGGGCTTATGCACATTTGGAGTGATTTCAAACAGGGAACATTTCTAAAAGATATAGCTATTATGCTTCAATAGTAACTTATGCAAAGACCAGGAAAAATACAAACATAGTAAAACTGCTTCCACTCTACTACTGGAGAAGATACCCAAGGTATCTTTTTTTCAGGGTATCTTTAACCATAACTTCTTTCAGTGAAACCAAAAACATGCAGTATTTCATAAGATCTCACCTTGTGGGAATACAAAACCCATTCTCCTCTATATTTTAGAAATGCTACAACCCCAAAGTGACAGGTTTTTCCATTAGATTTCAACTTTCCATGGAAGGAGACATAATTTAACTCAAGATTTTGTCTATTTTTTTCTCCCAAACAAAATACAAGATTCCACCCATCCCCTTAACACAATCTCTTTAAACATCACTGCGAGCTCTGTGCACCAGAGACTTTCTTAACTTTATATGTGTCCAGTGCCTAGCAGAATTGGTCTCCTGCTGTAGCTGAATACTTGGAATCCTCAGTTGTGATTAGTACTCAACAGCCACAAAACAAAAGGATATATCAAGCCTCTTACCTAGTCCCTTTCTATTTGTAGGACAATATACATTTATGCACAAAAGCTACATGCGCACACACAAAGAACTTTAAAGCCATGGCCATGCCTGGCTTACCAAAATACCTTGCCCAGACATTTATTGTTTTGTGCCACCTCTGCTGAAAAAAGAAATTAAAAGGATATATTTTTCTTTAACATATCCCACTGTTCTTGGAGTTTATAACATACCTTCTTGTAAGCAGCTGGAACTGAAAAGGATAATTTCTATTTTTACTCACAGAGTTACCATTTTCCAGTAGTTTGGGGTATACTAATGCAATTCAAAGTTCATCTTGAAATTTCTAATAGAAGATCAACTAATATCCTAAATCATCATTCATAAGACAAACCTAACTCAAAACAATAGTCCTTCCCACAAGGAAAGTGTTCGTAAGGAGAGATTTTTGTTTTAATTTAAAGGACAAGAGGATGTAGGTTATAATTGTGTTGGTCTGAAAAGCAGATGCAGACAAAACTCTTGGGGTAGAAGTGATATATTTTATTAGACCAACTAAATAGTAGCAAAAAATTTCTTGCTTTGCAAGTTTTCAGGCCCAAACACTCTCATGAGGCAGAGGAGAATTAAAAAATTGTAAAAGTTTTCCGAGGTAGAAAAGAAACTTTATCTTGCACAGGGGAGGTAAAGGCTAGTAGGGTACCCTTGGGTTTCAAGGTCCATTTATGAAAAAATTGCTCTATGACTATGCAGATTAGGCAGAGACAAGGCTCCATCCGGCTTCTTCCTTGAAGGTGTCAAATGTCAGGCACGGAGTTGAATTTTGCTTCTTTCCTGGATAGCAATAAAGTTTACATTTCCAAAGGGCTAATCACGATATCTTCCATGTTTCAGGGATATAAGCTGTAGCCTTGTTGGTCTAAAAAAGCAGAAGCAGACAAATCTCTTGAGGTAGAGGTTTTAGCTTTTATTAGACCAACTAAACAGCAGCAAAAAATGTGTTTCTTTGCAACCTGTCAGGCCTGACATCTGAATCCTTCAGGGAAGAAGTCTGATGGAGACTTGCCTCTGTCTAATCTGGATAGTCACAGAGCAACTTTTTCACAAATGGCATTTGAAACCCAGGGGAACCCTACCATCCTTTACCTCCCCTGTTTAAGATGAAGTATCTGATCTAACTGGGAGAACTTTTACAATCTTTGAATTCTCCTCTGCCTGACGAAGGGTGTTTGGGCCTGAAAGCTTGCAAAGAAACATTTTTTTTTGCTACTATTTAGTTGATCTAAGAAAAGATAATCACTTCTACACCAAGGACAAGAGGAAGTATTTTCAAAAGCAGCGATAGGGTTTTGGAGCTTGTGTGATTAAGACAGTTTTAGAAGTGTTACTCCAAATGTCCAAACTATTGCAGGAGGAGGAGGGAACTCCTTGACTCTTTGAGAGCCCATTTCAGTACCACATTTAGTTTGGTTTTAGTCTTTCCTCATTGTACTAAAACTAAATGGCCACAAGCAAAGGAATTACACCTAACATCCTTTAACCTCTTGTCATTACATCAAGTGATGTATCTAACCCCAGCTTCTCAACATTACACTATGTTTGTGCCTGCTATACCTGATCAGGCACTGAAGACTAAGATGTGTTAAAAAGCTTTAAAAAGAGCTGTCTTCCTCAAAAGATGTAATGCAAGCCCTCATAAGTTTATTGACCTCAGACTCCACAAAGGTTTCTTACACTATAGCCTGAAGTGCATCTGTATAGTACTAGATCTACTCCTGTGCCTTCATCTAGGGGTTTGTTTTAAGGAGAACCTTTTGGAACCTCCCATATCTTTTCTTCAGATGAATATTTCACTCAGCTGTGGATATCAGGCTAAATCATCCTTCTAAAAGACTTGCATGATAAAGTTATTCCTAAAACCTTTCCCTATGAACACTAATGTGTTGTGGGGTCCTATCATGTAGTACAGGTAAGACCTGACTACATCTTAGCTGGGAATCAAGAACAGCCAAAAACAATAATACTGCTATTGTCCAAGGTTACAGTATGGCTCATATACTCATGACCCAAAACATATTAGTTCCATTTACCCAATGCATTAGAAGTGTTAGGAGGCCAAAATTTAGGTAAAGACCTTTTACATACTCATAATTATTTCATAGATAGTGTCCTAGAGTGCTGCTGAGTGTCTATCAAACTTTCAAAGTAACTTGGAGAGTATTTAGTGTTGAAGAAGTTGCCAGAACCCACTTTAACTTGTTTTAAAACTTTTAATTAATCTGGGGTTGTTTATGCATTACCTTGTCCCTTTGCGTAGTGCAATAACATGTCTCTTATGCCTGCTTAAAGCATTAATACCAGACCCAAACTTGTTTTACAAGGTTACTCCGTGTGAAGAGTCTTCACAAGCCATAAGGGACAGAATCTTATCAGCTAGTGGAAAGAAAGCAGAGATATTTTTTTTCTAGATAATGTCAATCTGTTTAGCTAACAAAATGTACATTCTTCAAATGACATGGCTGATATTACACTTTTACAGATGATCTTTCACAATCACCTGGGAAAGCATTATATTCCATTCCCAAACTGCAATGCTGGAAAATGTTATATTATAACTTCTGCAAGACACAAATGGGCATTACTTTCCTGTTGCAGGACTGCATTGCAGATTGATAGCCTTTGAAGTATTGTGCCATCTTATGGATTCTGCAGATATCCAAAGGAAAAGCTAGAGAGACAAGGAATACTGAGTTAATACCAGGTTTCTTATAGTTTCATAGTTTGTAGGGTCAGAAGGGACCTGAGTAGATCAACGAGTCTGATCCCTTTCCATGGCAGGAAGGAGTACTGGGGTCAAACGACCCCAGCAAGGTGTTCGTCTAGCCTTGTCTTAAAGACCTCCAGGGTAGGAGCCAGCACCACTTTGCTTGGAAGTTGGTTCCAGATCCTAGCTGCCCTGACAGTGAAGAGCAGCTCCTGATGCCTAATCTAAATCTACCCTCTGCCAGCTTGTGACCGTTATTCCTAGTCACTCCTAGTAGTGCTTGGCGGAACAGGGACTCCCCCAATGCCTGCTGG
>NW_017728943.1:98535492-98545517 GCF_001723895.1 Crocodylus porosus
TCATGTGGGTGCCCCTCCTCTGGACCCTCTCCATGCTGTCCACATCCCTCCTGAAGTGCAGCGCCCAGAACTGGATGCAGTACTCCAACTGCAGCCTGACGAGCGCTGCATAGAGTGGGAGGATCACCTCCTTAGACCTGCTTGAGATGAATCTGTGGATGGTACAGTTGGCCTTCCTGACTGCATCCCCACACTGCTGGATCATGTTCATCTTGGCATCAATGATGACTCCAAGATCCTTTTCTTATGGTATGTACAAGCATTTTTAAGGAAGTTGAGACTCCCTTCTTCAACAACAGTACAGAATTCTCATAGGTCTCAAGTTCTTTGGTACCTCAGGTTTTTGGTCATTAAAACATGAATGTTTGGCAAAACTTAAGAAACACGTGAGATAATATTGCACCAAGTTCAAGAATTTATGTCTGAATAATGTAATTGAATACTAAATTTCACACAAAATTCCTTAACGCAAGAGTATTATTTTACAGTGACACAAAGAGTAAAATGTAAGCAAATCTAATTGAAGGTAACATTCACACCTACCGTAAGAACATCTCCAAACTCAAGCCTATTGTTAATATGTAATTTAACTATACTACACAATGCTGTCTTATGAAATACTGTGACTTCTGAATGGAGAATGCTATCAGTACATGTATAGCGTAAGAAGATTAAAATACAGCATTAGCATGAGTGAAAGGAAAAAATATATACATTCGAGAGAAAAATAAGTAAACTGTCATGTGACTTGTGAGCTGAAGAAAGGCACTAGATGTCCAAAAGTGTTTCCAACAGCTCTCCCAACTATATAATTGGTCAAATAAAAATATCACAAAAAAAACTTTGCCTTCTGGACATTTCCTGGACTATCAAGGCTAGACCATGTGTGACTGATTAAATATGTGACTGGTACTAGTATCATTGTTCATGTAAGTGAAGCCAAATAAAATCCTCTGCACAACTGGGAGAACAACCTTGTATAATGTGACATGATAGCAAGATATTTGCTTCTAAAATGCATATAAAAAACTGCAATGCACAGCTTGAAATGTAGCACTGAAAGGTTAGAATTAATTATTTTGGACTCTGATCTTGCAAACAGGTGAGTACAGGAGGAACTTGAATGCTAGATGAGAGAACTGAATGGGATTCTGTATACACCTTTTTCTATACATACCTTTTGAAGTCTTGATGGTCTTCAGAGATGGTTTTTTGGTTTGCTAAAAACCAAGCTTTTAGTGTGTTTGCATCACTATTTCTTAAATTAGCAACTATGCACCAGTTGTTTCAAGCAGGGAGATGCAGGACCTAGCAGACTTCTTGTTTCCTTTTATGACAGTATCATCAAATTTGATTACAGAATAGACCTTCTAAAACAGATTATAGTCTGCATAACTGCCTCCTTAGGCTTTGAAGGTCATGTCCCAAGGCTTTGGGTTGTTCACCTTCAACGTTTTGTGAAGAATGGAATGTAATTCTTCAGACTGGGTTCTATAAACGTTGACACATGTGTTTATATAAAATTAAATGCTGTAAAATTTTGCAATGTCTTGGAAATGCATAGACCATTTCTGATTCTCAAGCCTGAGTTTCATTGTCCCATACACAAATAGGTTGTGGCACATTTTTCCTTTGGAGTGTAAAATTAAATTGGAGGAGTGGAGTCATAAGTTCATAATAACGGGCTGATATAGGTAGATTGATAGAGAAGTAGACAGATGCTGTAAGTTGCTGATGAAACCCAGCAACTATGAAGAGACTAGGTTTATCCTTTAGAAAGCAGCCAATTGTTAGAGTAAGATTTTCCATCAGTAGTATTTATAATGTTTACAGTGATACTTGAACATTTACACCTCAAAATACACAGGTTCTTTATTAAACATCAAATTGTATTTAGTGGTATGGAACAAAGGTGATACTTCCCAAAGGAGTGGGTTGGTTCCTCCCATACCATCATGATGGATTCTGTGCAAGGACCTAGCACCAATATTTGTTTACCAACAGCCACAGTCTCAGGTTGAGGCATGTGTACTTCTGTATACCTGTTTGATGGATCAGTAAGAACTGGGATGGGTGGCTGGAGAAAAATCTCTGATCCACACTACCAGTTACACTAAAAACAGATATGGGACATCAGTTCCTCATGTAGATTAATTTAAGACTATCCCACTTTGTATCTCTTTTCTGCAGGATATAGGTTAGAGTGAACTTTCACTGGATTTTAAACTTTCCTGAGACAACCCTAGTCAAATCAGTTCTTTGGAAAGGACTGTCAAATACTTTTCAAGCTATGAATGACCTAACCTCAAGTCCACTGAAGTTAGTGGAATTCTAAATTAATCCTGACAAATCCCTCGGGTGGAGGGAATTAATAAATATTGCCTCTATATGGTAGAACTGGAAAGTAAAGGACAAAGAATTCAGTCATGTAGAAAGTCAGTTCCAAAGTATTAAGTTGGATCAAGAGTCCCTTGCAGCCAGCACCAGATGCAAGCCCCCACCACCCTGACACACAAAATAGCATACTTCTAGGCTAAGTATAGACAGTCAAAAAGTCTGAGGATGAATTGATTCAGTCTTCGCAATAGAAGCTGCATAGATTGAACCAATAAGCAAGTGAACAGACATTCACTTTTAATTATGGAAATGCAGCTACATTCCTGCAGTGGCTCAGGCCAGAAGCCAAGGGACAGGGGAAAGAGGGGGAGGGGGAACATACACTAGAGCATGCCTCCCTGCTCAGCTGGAGCAGACAGCTTGGGACAAAGCTATCCTGCCCACCCTACAAGGCAGGTTTTGCATGGTTGATGCAAAGCATCCTGGGAAACTGTAAGCTAACTTGAAGCTGGAGGGGATCTGGGAAAGAAGTTTAATAAATCCATTTAACCTAAAACAGTCAAGTCTGATGAAACTTCCATCCAGGTTTATCTTAAACTGGTTTTGTTCATTTTGAAAGTGTTTTATGTGCACTGAACTTCTGTTGGATTACAGATTTGAACCAGTTTCCAATCACTGTACCAGTTTATGTGTAATTCCTGTGCCTAGCCTTAAAGATATTTATCTTATTTCCAGAACATGAAAACAACCATTTATTCAGCCAACATGAAGCTAAAGAGCCGTGACAGTCTCAAATCACAAAAAAGGACAGTGCAGATGTCTGATTGAAACTATCAAGACTCACTTGGCATGTGACTCACTTGGTTAATCTCATGTCTGCACAAGTACCACACCTGTACTAAACGATTTTACCAGGCTTTTCCATAGATTTTCACATACTCCTTATTCTTCAGATTAAAAGGTAAATCATCCTTTAATAAGTAAATGGTTATTCATCAGTGTAATCATAATCATCTGGCAGAACTTCTCTTAAACGCTATTATTACACTTGACCACAAGCTCTTAGTGCGTAAGAGAATATGATGAAACAACAGGAAGAATTGAGAGGCACAGTAAAACCTTCAGGCAAGAGGCAAAATCTGTGAAGTGGCTGCCTTCCATGTCCCAGACAGTGTAGATTCTATTCTCAGGCTTTTTGTGAGGCAGTGACAATTCAGTACTGGAACTGGTAAAGTGTACTTAAAATAATGACCCAACCCTAACATTCTTAACAATTTCTTTGTTTAATTCAAAGTCTTCAAAATTAGCAAGTGCTGGAATTCTCCTGAACCCTTATTCTGACCCCCTGCTGTATGTACCCACATCAGAACTTAGTGTCTAATTATTTAGAGACAAATTATTTTCTCTGCAGGATCTCTGCTTAGCTCAATGTGTAGGATGGATATGCTCTGGAAATGAATCAGGGCTGTCAAGTGACAGAATTTGATATTAGGACTCATGCTTTCTTAGTGAAAAGGTTTGTAATGAGTCAGGGGCCTGCTGGAAGAAAAAGGATGGCTTCCGCTGGGCATATCTACGTGTTTATGAATGTGCTTTTCCTAATGCACATTAAATTTAATATCTCCAATGTGAAGTACTAGATACATGTGCATTAGGCTGCCCTAATGCACAGTAGCAATAGCGCACGGGAGTTTTTTTAGTGATGCTTAATGCACAGTAGCTTATTTTTTACTATGCGTTAGTGTATTAGCACGGCTTTTTATGTGATGCTTTAATGCGTGGTAAAATAACCTGCTGCACATTAAAGTGCACGTGTAGATGTACCCACTGAATGCTGCCTTGGCGAATCAGATGCTATCCCTGCCTCAGCCTCATAAAGGCATGCTATGGCAAAGCAAGTTACTTTGATCTAACTCTTTGCAGGTCAACATCAGCTGGGTTCTTATTTCCTGGTTACCAGACTTTCAAGAAATGCAGCTGTTAAGAAATACTCCTTTCAAAATAGCTGAGAAGGAATGATTGATTCTACCCCACAATACCACAGACTGCATGTTCAACAGATTAAATGAAGATTGCCTTGGCAGGTGTTAGAAAGTCATATAGAGAAGTGATAGAAGAGCCATTTGGCTGAAGTTCCATATAGATTATTAGGCTGAAATTCTATTGACTGGGATAACTGACTTTAAATAAGAAAGTAAAATGTACTAAAAGTATTTAGACACAACTGGGCCCCTTATGACTTACCCAGCAGTATATCTGCAGCAAGACAGACAGTATTTATCACAATCCAGCTTCAAATTAATTAATCAATGTAAGCAATTTCTGAGAAGTACATGAAATTTTAAGCTTGTATTCTAAAGTCAATCCTCCTACCTCTTCATTTGATTCTGATTCACTAGAAACTCAAAAGTTACATCTTCCCAGAGCAGAAACATTACACATTTGTTTTTTATAATTTTTAAATAGACTTGATTCTTACAAAGGATCAGTTACAAAAGGCTTGGGTTTTTTTTACCTTTTAAAGAATCCAATAACATTATCTTAGTATCTAGAAATTTAGATACCTACTAATACAAGTCAGGAAAGTATATAGCTGCCAATGTTCAGGAGTTTCTTAAATTCTAAGTACATGTTTAAAGACACATACTTAGGTGTCCCTAAATTGAGATGCTTTCACAAACCAGAGGCTGTAAGTTTATGACAAATGTCTCATTCCGCTAATTTAGTCAATATCATGAAGTTTGTGTATGTGAAGTTTTTAGCCCGGTTAATATCCTATTCTTACAGCTCGCTGTGAACAATACCTTTGGAGCAGTGTGACGTAGTGTGTCTAATTGTAGTTTTATAAAGGTATAGCTTTCCAGTCGCTTTCAAGATTAGTTTACAATTAACAATAAAATTCTTATTCTTTATTTTAGTGGTGATCCCAATTCTCCTGCCACTTCTTGATGGAAAAATATGTTTCAGGAGCAATGGATTTTTAACACCATTACATGTAACCTTAAAATGTTATTTTATCTTTCAGCACTGAACTCTTGAAATCTTTTTCTAAAGCTGGATAAATTCTACCATTCTCATTATAAAAACTCACGGCGATACAGTTTTTTCTGTTGTCTTTTATTATTTTTTCATTACCTAACACAAATAATTATGGGGGGTTTTGGGGGGTTTTTTTTAGTAGTTCGTAATTTTCTCTTCTATTTCTTTTCAGACAATCTCTTCCAGCTCAGACAAATACAATGTCCTGTATATATAAAAATTAGGGTCTACTAAACAAGAATCGTTCCCGGCTATCTGCCACTGGAACTCAAATCTTTTTTAATCTGTAAAATTTAATAAATTTCACTTCACTTTTGTTCCAGTTGTTTTCTTATTGAAAACAACTTAAAATAAAAGCTGTACTTGTTTCTGTGGGTTTCTTGCTTTCATGAAAGTTTCTGGGGTTTTTTCTAACTCTTTTCCCTTGATGAGTCTTCCACCGGATTCAATCTCTGTCCCTTGAAATTCTTCTTAATCACTCCTCTTGCCATCTGTCCACCTTCCCTCACTCCAGCTGTCACACTTCTCTTTTGCCTCTCCACTTTGTGCTACATCAGTCTTTTTTCCTTCATCTGGCTCTCTCTCTGTCTCTGCCCCTCTCTGTGGCTGCTCCAACTTCATGGAGCAGTGACTCTGGACGCCTGGTTCTTGGCAGGACCTCCCCTCTTCCATTGGCTCCTGTCCTCTCCCTGGCAGCACTGGGTTTGTCCTCCTCTCTTCTTCTTCACAAGAAGTTTGTAGAACAACTAAATATTTTACTTTGCTCACTACCAATATCCCATAGTCCAATGGCATTCAAAAAGTCTCTCTAATTTAACTAGAAATGCCCTGAGAAGTCATCATTTGTATTCTTTAAGTCATCAAGTGTTCTTTAATGCTGACAGGCTCTATGGGCTCTTGTACACGTGACAGGGGTTTAGTCCTTCAGGTTTGCATTTTATGCCCTCTACATTGAAAAGGTGGGTTTTATTTTTTTTTTATTGTGTAAACATGACTGCTTTTAAATCTCATGAAATGCTTTGTCTGCTAATCACAGTGCTATTACTGCAGGGAGCACCACATAACAATCCACCCCCCTGACCTCTTACAGCAGGGGGCACCTATAGTTCACAGCACACCAATATGTACAGAGGGCTGAAAGTGGTGAGGTTCCATTAATTTAGATAATTTACTTACGTGTCATTTCATTATTTTAATTAATTTCAAGAATTTTTTTTTACACATTGTCACAGTGCACAGGGGTGCCCTGTGCCTAAAAGCAGAAATGGAAGGAGAGACCCCTAGTGGTGAGAAGGGGGAGGTTCAACTGCCAGCACAGGTGCTGGTTGCCAGGGAAACCAAGGGGGTCAGCTGATAGGAAGGGGCAGGGCTTGGCCCCCTCTTAAGAATGGGGGCCAAGCATAAGGCCAGGTGAGCAATTCCCCTACGGCAGCCCAGCAGGGGAAGCTCGGCCAGCATACAGGGAAAGGGGGAAGATAGACTGCAGGAGCATCCCCTGGTTGCAGCGGAGTTGAAGTATTTTTCCAGTAGGGACAGAACATGGATTTTTGACCGGGCGGTTTAGTTTACATTATAGCCCAGGGGTTTTGTGTTTTGTGTTTACTATTTAACCGGAGGACCGGGTGAGGCTATTAGGGGTGGAGGAGGCCTTATAGGGATGCCACGGTAGCATGGGGTTTCCTGGCACCAGAGAGGGCGCAGCATTGTTTGGGGGCACATTGGCTCCATCCCGGGAGCCCTGGAGCGAGAGGAGGCAGTAGGGAGCCCCAGAGCGAGGGGGGGCAGCAGGGAACCCTGGAGCGAGAGGGGGCAGTGAGAAGCCCAGAGCGAGAGGGGGCAGTGAGAAGCCCCGGAGTGAGAAGGGCAGAGAGGGGCCTCAGAAGTAAAGAAGAGAGCCAAGGCATAGGGCAAACCATGTCAAGTACCATCTGTGAGGCTTGGGCTGCAGTGTAGGGGAGGAAAAGGAGCCGCAGGTAGCACCCCCTGACACCGGTCGTATAAAGTGGGGAGCCTCCCGCTAATTACATCACTCAATCAATTAAGATCAAGGCATGGCAGGCGAGTAAGCAGGTGGTTAGCCCAAGACAGGAAGGCGGAGCCACCAACAGAAAGGCTCCAGCACGCCAGACCTGGTACACACATTTTTATGCACATTTTTAATTTTTTTCATCTTTTTAAAAAATTGTGCTTATTTTATTTTTATTTTATTCTTTTCATTCCTACCTTCATTGTTATGCTTATCTTATTTTTCATTTTCCTATTTCTGAGTCATGAAGTAAATTATTTTGTGTGTAAATTTGGGGTTTTTTTCATTTCACTCGAACAGCCACCCCTAAAAACTGGGCACTGACATTTTGCCATTGCTTATTATACATGCACAGATCTGCACCCTGTGATTTTCTTATATACATCTTCCCATGCATATTGGAGTGTTGTGGTGCACTCCCTGCATTATCTCACAAGGGGTCCCAGTCCCTGGGCAAGGGATGGGAGGTCTGAGCTGAGGCAGCCCCTGTGTGCAGTGGCTACACAGCAATGCTAGGCTGTGCTCAGGATGGCTGGTAGAAGGGAGGGTGAGGGAGTGTAGTAGCCCACGCTGCAGGGAGGTGGCAGCTGGGTGCAGGGTCTAGAGGAAACAAATGCCCAGTCCCTTAACACAGGGCAGGGGAGGTCCTCCAGTGGGAGGGGAGCCATCACAGAAATAAACAGTAAAACTTGCAACAGTAGCAGAGCCTAGGTCTTGCATACACAGCAAAAATCCCCAGACTTTTCCCATCAACAAGTGTGAGAAACCCCTTTGGCCTAACCCCATCCAATAGCATCTGGTTTGCTTCAAAGATTCTATCAGGAGACAGTGAAACCATCTTGTTATGCAAAAAACAACTGTTTCACTTGAAGCACTACTTGCTTGCTCAAAGGGGGTTGACTAGGTAGGGTTTTTGAATAGGGTCATTAGCATTATAACAGACATGATCTTTAAATTTCAGTTCCTACACACATCAGGTTTCTGTAACCACCACTCTTGTAAAAATTTGGGATGTCCGATGGCCCCAGAAACCCATGATCCATCCAGGGCTGCAGATAATAGCACTTTAGGAGAACAATGACTAGATTGGCTACAAAGTATCACGCCAGCAAGCACCTCCAACTTAGCAGAAGCCAGGAAAGAAAGGCACATGTGAGGTCGCCATGTCCTTTATTTGAATAGATCTCATTAGCCCATCAAGAGCTATGCCAAACATCAAGGCACCAGAAGCAACAAGTAACATCACAGTCACAAATGTCCAAAATCTCCCAACACCCGATTTTCGATGACACACATTTAATGGAAAAAAAGCCAGCCCAGTTGGGGCCATGGCTTTGAGATATATTTGTCTGCTGCTTCAAACCCAGCAGACATTGCTTGTTCTTTTGTGCCTCCATGGAGGATGTTTTCAGTACCAAAAGGAATCACAGGGAGAAACACTGTGCTATGACCAGAGTCGCCAGGTGCTTTCTTCCCAGGGTTGGGAGCAATTATATAGACATGTATATGGAACTTTTTTGTGGAGTTCTGACTTGCCACATATCCATACCTATACAGGCATGAACTGTGCCTCAGTACTGGCACTCACGCAAATCTGCTTATGTGCACTTTCCTAATAGAACACCTTTGAAAGCCAGCCCCAATTTGTCCCCCAGATGCCCCATTGTCCAGAATGATAGTTTTTAATGGCTCACTGGTACAAACACCTAAAATTCAGTGCCTGGCAGCTTGCAGTGCAGCTGAATTGAAAGGAATTTCTGCTGTTCCTTCAAGCACATCTGCCCCCCGCCCCACGCCCCTCCAGCCACGGAGTCTGATCTAACAATTGCTCAACTGTGTTCCTGGGAGTCTATGTGGTTGGGGGTGGTAGAAATTGGGGTTTGTTTATTCAGCCTTCTGCTCAGCGCCTGCTTTTTTTACCGCTGACCACTTCAAAGATTTCAGGGGTTAATCCCCCCAAAAACTAAAATCCCAAGTTTTTACAAGAGGGGTGGTGCTACTTGGACCTATTCAAAAGAAGTAAGGAAACATCATACCTACCATTCTTTCCCAGCTTACACAGGGTTGGGGAGTGCTTGCTGGTGTGAAAACTTCACGACTGGTCTAATCATTGTTCCGCTAAGCATTATTATCTGCACCCCTGGGCAGGTCACAGGTTTCTGGGGTCATCAAACCCCCAATCTTTGACAGGAGGGGTGGTTAGGTTACAGGAACCTGGAATGTGTAGGAACTGGAATATAAATAACAGGGCTATTTATGCTGTTAAGGCTAATATCCTGCTATTCACCAACCCTTAATTTGGGGTTCAACCATTTCAATGTTCATTTAAATGCCTGCCTTTTTTCCCCCCAAGTGACTGAATCTTTTGGCATTTGTTGCAGTACTTACCAAATGCAGGGCATTCCATGGGTTTGTGGTAACCCCCACAGCACTTGCAGCTAACCATTGTTTCTTCAAGCAGTTCTCTTTGGACTCCTCTTGCCTGCTTCATAGTGAGGTCCTTTCTGTATTGTTTGTGTGTTGCTTTGGTTTTTTACAGTCTTGTTTCATAGTTTCATAGTTTCTAGGGTCGGAAGGGACCTGAGCAGATCATCTAGTCCGACCCCCTGCCATGGCAGGAAAG
>NW_017728943.1:98545617-98562693 GCF_001723895.1 Crocodylus porosus
GACCCCAGCAAGGTGTTCATCTAACCTCCCCTTAAAAACCCCCAGGGTAGGAGCCTGCACCACTTCTCTTGGTCAGTTCAGCTTGTTCTGCTTTTTCCCTCCAGCTTCTACAGCTTGGTGTTTGTTATCTTAGCTGCTTGGCACATTCTAACTGCTTTTTCCAAATTAAGCTCGGGATCCTCTAGCAGTCTTTTCCTGAGGCTTGTATCCCTTATACCCAATACTGTTTGGTGTCTGATCATGGACTCTTTTTGGTCTCCAAAATTGCATGCCTGGCTCAGCAGTCTGAGGTCTTTGACAAATTCCTCTATTGTTTCACATTCTTTCTGCTATATCATGTGGAAGTTAAACTGTTCAAAGGTTTCATTTTGTTTGGGTATGTAAATATTCTGCAAACTTTGTTTTATTACTGTGTCATAGCTTTTCTGTTCTGCTTCTGACAGCTGTAGGCTATTATAAAGAGACAGAGCCTCTGGGCCCGCTATACTTTAAAAAAGCTACCTTGAGAGAACCTTCCTTTTCTGTAGTTCCACTGGCTGTCTTAAGTGGTGAAGTTCCACTTAATTTTATTCCAGCTTTCTGCTGCATTGCTGGACAGTTTTAATTCCTCTGGAATTCTGAGCTGCTTCATTTTTTGGTCTTTCTTTGTGCTCCACTCCTGATTCTCAAAAGTCCAAGACAAGGACTTAAGCTTACAAAATGATAAAGCTTGTTTTTTCAGAGAGCTGTACCTTTCCTGCAGTTATGCAGTTCTTTCCTGCAATCCCCAGACAAATGGAACCACTTATACATAACACTCTTAAAGGTACACAGTCGGTACCAGGCCCAGGCCCAGACTTAAGAGGGAGCACCAGTTATGGTCCACTCCACCAGAAGACTTTCCATGACACACATAGCCCTGAGCAGCCCAGCCATAAGAAGCCAGACAAGTACAACCGAGCAGGAGCAGTGCAATGTATCTGGTAGGGAGGGGGTCATGGAATGATACACCTTCCCTTGGGAGGCTTTACCATAGGAGGGTCAGCCTGGGGGTGAGGAGGGGCAAATGGAGCCCAAAGAGGGGCCACTGGTCCTGCTGCCTGTCCCTCAGCTGCAGCTGCATCTGCTGCTCCTCAAGTGAACAGAAGCCAGACAGGAAAGACTCCTCTTCCTTTCTCCCCGGCCCTGGTCCCAGGTACTGAGGAAGCTTGCAACACCTTTGACTGGAAGTACTGAAATTCTAGTTCTAATTCAAACCTCGCCAGCAATTTCTCCTGTAGCAGCAGGAATGAACCATTTTGGGTAGGTTTATGCTGCTAATTGGGGTCAATCCGAAGGCTGCCCTCAAGCTGGGTTAGCTGATTGACTGTCAAGGCTGACACACAGAGTCAGTGTAGGTACACTTTTATGTCTGTGCCTTGGTTTTCTCATCAGCAAGGCAGGGTAGTGCTATTTACACACCTGCCTTTTGAGGGTGCTATGGAGGTTCATTATCTGATTGTGTGAGGTGCTTTACAAAAGTGCGGTGTAAATGCCAGTTAAGGGGAAATCACCAAGTAATGCAGCTCCCTGCACCTGAAGGTGTTCTTTGTCAGGCTTTCAGCCAAATACTGATCTAATAAGGCCCCACTTAGCTCAACAGATCTGACAGGATACTAAGATATGGTGGTATGATGTTTTTGCATTAAGGTCGGCACAATGGCAGAGAGGCATTCAGAATGGGAAAAATATAGCTCTGTTCTTAAGTATATAGTGTGACAATGTATAATTAACACTGTAGATGTGCACATTGGGTTCTGTTGTATTTTAATTCAGTTGCAGCCCTTGTATTTTCTGAGTCTTCATCTTTTTCGGTGCATGTCTTGTGGGAATGTGTTGTCAAGAAAATTACTGTAATATAATTTTTGTGTGTGTGTGTGTGTGTGTGTGTGTGTGTGTGTGTGTGTGTGTGTGTAAGTGAGCACCAGTGAAAGGGCACAGAGAAACACTGGACCCAAATGCGAAAGATCTTTAAGCAGGCATTTTAAGCATCTGCCAAGAACAGAAATTGATTAATTCACTTTTCTTTTTTCCTTAGTAAAAGAGTGAAAAAGTCCATAATGAACAAGACATTAAAATTAATGCAGTCACTACCAGCACTGGGACGAGTTTGCTTTATGTATTTAGGCAGATTTTTCTAAACCTTCCTTTGACACCCAGTTCCCACAAACGGTAATGAAAGCAACTCGTTCAAATCCCTAAGGCCTTGTGTTCATTAGGAATAGGATCATATTCAACTCCTATTAACATCCTAGTTAAGATGAATCAGTTGTCAGGAAAAAAGTAGAGAATGGGGATGCTTGGACAAAGCTTTTTGAATTCCTAGCCTAATAGGTTCTATGTATCATAACTACAGTGCATATTGGGCCACCTTTCCCCTCCTGGCCTTGACCCTCACCCCAGTGCTCAAATAGCAATATTACTGGAGCCCATCCTTTTTCCTATGGATATACAACACAGACTCTGGGCAGTGTTCTGTCCCACATCTCCCTACCAGGTGTCCTTCCATTTCTTTCCTGACTCTACCAAAACAAAAATCTCCCTCTACAAAAATGGCATCTTACATGCCTAACAGATTGAATAGAATCTGCTACTCAAAGTCTTGTTATATATTGAACCAGCGCATGCAGGAAGCAAAGAGCCAATAAGCCATTCTTTTTTCTTTATAGCATTGTGCACCAATATGCATTTGCTAGCCTGCCTCTGGTGCACCCACCTTAGCCCCTCTGCGCCCCTGAGCACACTGCGCTCTTCCATTTGTTAGCCTTTTCCTATACCATCAAGTCGGCATTTCAGTCACTTCTTCACACCATAGGTCTTCTCTTCAAGCTCACCAAGACTGGAAAGAGCCAACTGAACTAAAATTTTTAAAAGAAGTTGATCACAAAGACAACATTTTATATTTCTGTTTCCAGGGAGATCACAATTAGGATACAGGTTGTTCTCTTCTTCCCTTTCACAAAGTAACACTAGTGTGAAGAAAGTGTGCATTTTTATGTGTGTGGTGGGGGGGCAGAAGAGAGGAAAATATGGAAGAGATAAACATGCAAACAAAAGGCTACTACTTCACAGACAAGCTGCTGGAGAAAAGACAGGAAAATTACTTTCCTGGAGCACATGGAAAGGAACTTTCTAACTTTTCATAGTGTTCTGAATGTTCAGTATATTTTAGTACTCACCACAGTCAAACTGGTGCATTCATAGTAATAAAAGACTGAAAAGCATTAACGATCATGGGTATACAATATCCCTACCCTAACACCCATGGCCTCTAAACATGCACTCTGTATGATAAACTATAAGCATACAAAGCACTAAGGACATTGTATAATGACTTGTATACATCAAGTATGATGAAATCCTTCGAACAGTAATAGTATAGTAATCCTGACTAATGTCCTACACAAAAGCGTATATAGTTTTCAGTAGTAGCTCCCTTAGACTTGAAATAAGAGCACAATATATCACTCACTCCATGCCCTGTAGACCACCCATGAAGAACTTTCTCCTTTAGCTGTTCAAAAATATTAACCAAGACTGCTCAACTCCTGCTTCCATCCAAGTGCAATGTTCTCCCTTATTCTTATACACAGGGACAAAATGCAGTGGAACCTTCTATGGTTCTCTACCAGGCCTCACTTCACCATGGGAAACCCCCAGCAAGAGTTACCAGCATTGATAACTACTAGTTTTATGACTCTTTGGGACTCTGTGGTAGTAGCTGCCACTTCTGTTACTCAGCCATGATAGCTGACTTGCTAACACACACAAAAAAAGTGTTCAACCACTAACTTGCAGCAATCATGCCCTTGTCCACACTGAGACAGTTTTCTAGCAGGTGGTCTGCCACTGCAATTCCAGGGCAAGGTCAGCAGAGAATTCTAAAGAGCGTTGGATGGCCTGAAGTTCTGTGACGATAGTGGTCTGTGTTGCTATCTTGTCCAAGACCAAAAACAGTGGTCCACCAAGTGAATCTACTTCTAGGAGAGGTTGTAGGGTAAATGTTCACTTTCAACCTCCTCCAGTTCCTTTAATTCCCTGGATCTGTCATTGCTCAATTTTAGACGATAGCAGCAACCTAGTTATGTTGTCCACGGTGAGGACTGGAACATTGATGTACCAACTTTTCTCCATCCCAGCCCAACAGAACCAGAACCAAAATCACAGGAATTATTTCATTGGATTCCAAGCTTCAGAATTCCACCACTTCCCCATAGAAATCCCAAATGGCACACGAAAAAATAACACTAGAAGTAGCAAAGCACCACAAATGTGATACAGCAACTTTGCTGTAGTGACATGACCCAGCCGGAAGGTTAACCGACTATACATCAACAATGCATTATGCAACAGTTGTTCCATAAGCCTGTTAAATCATCTGCTGAGTCCACAATAGTGTCAAGTATACACATGCCCTTACTGCTAACCTGAGGCTGGCAGAAAACCCTTGAGATGACGTAGGTGACAGGAAAATTACACAGATGTTCTGAGAGGTTTGGGATCGATCATCTTTGTAAGGTCTTACTTGAGCTCCTTATACAGAAAGCTCATTGAACTGAAGGGTAATATTGTAAGAGTCATACTGGGGCCACATGTAGCAGCAAAGACTACTCATTTCTGTTACTTGATATCTCCCTGCTTATATATCCTAGGACTTCAGCAGCCTTCTATCGTACGCAGCTGGGACCACATATAAATTGTTTCATCTATTCTTTTTTTAAACAAAAATATTTTAAAAGATTTAGTGTCCCTTAAGTTTTAGAATCTCTTGAGGTCTTTATGCTACTTCCTGTGAAGAGTCCAAGTTCAGTCCAACTGTTTCAGTTTTTTATGAGATATTTTACAATATCATGTGATTTCAATATACATTTGATGCATAATAGATTTCAAAAATGTCTGGAACACCTATGATTTATACTATTTAAAATCATCACCAGGCATGATCTACGCCATACATTTCACAAGTGCTTTTCAAGGTTTTTACAACTGCTGAAACTTTAAAGGACAACTAGCATAAATGCAGCATAAATGGGCTGAAATATAATTTAGCCCATTATCACTGGGCTAAAAGCAGATACCACCAATTATCTTACACAAAGGTACTGCTTATTTGAACTGCCTATTCATGATATTGTATGTACTGGTAGAGTAAGCGTGAACACAGATCTACCAGAGAAAAAAAGTACATTTTTGAAGCTCTGCCAGCCCCAGCACATAAAAATTCTTGGGGAAACATTATCGTCTCAAGCTGTACCAATACTTAAAGCTCAATAGCATCTAGTGAATGACCAGGAAATTAAAAGATTAAAAACAAAGATTGCAAACCCCTCTTAGATTATAGAAAATATGAATAGCCACATTCTGGAATCAATTGCAGCTTTCATGAGTTGGAGGCAATTTTAGTACAATGTCAATTCGGCTGATAAGACATCGGGCAAGTTAATAGAAGTTACTTGATAGAAACAGAAGTAGATAAGCCAATTCCTGACAACTGCATATGATTTGAAATGAAAGATAGCAAGAAACACCAGGGAGTCATATTGCACAAGAGCATGGAGACAGCAGGGATTTAATTAACACCAAGATCACACATGTATCAAGAAAAAAAAAGAAAAATAATGAAAAACTAACAATTTTACCTCAGAGTCAAGGCATATAATACTCTATATTTTTTTAATAACATTTGTGTATCTGGAATCATTTCAGTGTATGTGTAAGTAATTATGTTGACTGCAGTAGGCCTAAGAAAGGGATACACTTGGGCCTGAAAGTTTACATTTTCCTTAATTAAATTTTAATTTGTGACCTTTTGCAGGAAACAAATGCATTGTAAGCCAGTCAAGTCCAATAGGTAGATATAACCTGTAACACATGTTATCGACTGGCTGCAGGGGAATATGATTAGCTAGGGACTCATAGGCTATGACTGCCTACTGTGGGGTTAATTGCCTAATAAGAGTTTGATAGGGCAGAATCCTACTCAGGCAGTAAGAATACTGCTAAGGCAGTAAGTGTGGCAGCCATAAACTGCCCTGAGGCTAGCTGTCAGACCTAAAGTAGAAACCCCTGCGAGTGGCTGAAAGCCACCTGACCAGAAGGGACAGGGCTTAGAAAGCATACAACAACAGTGCCCAAGAAGAGATGGTCAGTCCAGACCTGCAGGGAGAAGAGCTCCCAAGTAAGGTGGCTGTAGGAGAGGGACTGAGTGGCATTGGAGCTATCCCAAGAGCTGTGAGCATCTTGTTTGCAGGGAAGTACAGACCAAGGGTGGCGATATTTTAGTTACAGCCAGTGGGCTTATAGTTTTGGTTTAAACTTTAAATTGGTGTACTAGATGTCACTATAAGGGGTGAATGAGATGGCCACATTGAGGTGCCTGGTGGGCATAACAAGTATAGATCCTTACCAGGGCAGGACTTAAGCCAGGGATGGCCTGGGGCTAGAGGGCTAAGGCCATAGCCTGAGACAGCCAGGGGCCCAGCACCCAAGTGGGATGAAAGAGAAGCTGGAGGCCAGAAGCTGAGGTCTGGTGCAGTGGACATGGGTTTCAGCCTTCCCAACCTTGGACCCTTTCCTCTGACTGGGCCCCTCTCAGCCTCATGAGGGTGTAGATGCTGTAGGAAGCTTAGCAGTGTATTGAGGGGCAATGTGTTCTATGAAAGCGATAACTAGTAATACCCATGGGGCACGGGTTTGCCTGTAGGAGGTCATGAATAGCTCTTAAGGCAACAGGTGCCCTTGGGGCATGGACAGGCCAGGAGCCCCCACTTAGCACTTAAGGGGCAGGATTGTGACCACCATATTCAGAGAGGGACCTGCTGACTGAAAGATGGGGGAGGTCTTGCTCTGGGACCTGTGGGCAGCTTCCCTTTTTATAAAGCAGCTAATTACATCAAGGCATCACAAGCAAGAGAAAAGGGCTCAGGGAGCCAGAGTGGGGCAGGGCTCACATGGCCACCAGGGGACATCATGGCTGCCCCAGAAGTGCAATCCTGTTACATACCCCTTTAAAAAAAAGGACATTAACTAAATTGCTTGGATTGACTTTCTTGCATTTGACAAGGATGAAGTGTGTGTTATATTTAAGGTACCCATAGGTGGGGGGGAACAAGGGGACACATGCCCCCCCCGACAGGGTTGTCTCCCACAGCTGCCAGCTTCTGTGGGTGCTTGCCAGCCCTGTCCCCACCGCTGGCGGCTTCTGTGGGTGCTCGTTAGCCCCATTCCCACTGCCACCACTGGCTTTTGCAGGTGCCCCCCCCAGACTCAGGAGGCAGTCACCCATGAAGGTACCTATGCAATTAACTTTCTATGGCACTTCTGCAGAGTTTTAACAATTGCTGTAGCTTTCTAAATTATTTGAATTTGTATCTAGATAGGTCATTTAAAAAAAGAGTGAGATGTTTAATCAGCACTGACAACACACAAAGAATCATTGGGGGAAATGCAAGCCCTATTTTCAAAACCACGGGCTATTAAAACTAGTATCAATCTTTCATCCAAGCGTGGAATAGCTCACCACCCTACTGGTGACTGTGCCATCAGTTTCTCATGGTCAGGACCCATCCATCCAGTCATATACATTTAGCATCTATTCCATAGTTTCAGGGCAACGATGGGCTTTAAGTTCCCAAACAACAGACACAAATCTCACTACCCGCAGCTTTCTGCAAAACACCACTTCTGCTTTGCAAGTCTTTCCTGTTACCAGCAGTTTTCCAGCTGTTTCTGGTGCACCTCTGTATCTTTATTCTCCTTTCAGAACTGATTCCTACCAGCAAGTTGTAAATGAAGGTCTCAAATCAATAGAAGTGTCTATTCCAAGTCTTTAGTCTTTCCTGACTCCTGTCCAGGTTCTCATTCCTCTTTCACAAAGTAGCTTTCCAAGTTACATTCCTGAGCTATGTCCCTGCTCTGAGACTCAGTAGAGGGCTGGTGTCATTTCTGCAGCTTCTCCTTGACTACTTCCTTTTTGCTTTCTCCACTACTGTGGATTTCTTGTTGTAGGACTTCCCAGTTGGGACTAAGAACGGATGGAGTCTACCATATCCTACAAGTATAGCCAGAGGAGCTCACAGGGGTCTACAGGCTGCCATTAATCCTTTGCTTTTCAGACTGATTATCTAGCAGACCACATTTCAACTACAACCTGCTCCTTTTTAGTTGTAGTAAGTACGTATTTTAGAAGTGGCTATATGATTTATAACCATTGACTATTGAGAAACTAGTGGTAGTAGAAATTTTAAGGACCAAAATTGGTGGTTTTGGTCATTTTAATAGTTTATGTGGAGAAGTCTTCACTGTATTCTCTACAGATAAGTCATTGCCAAGATTTCCCATCTTCTGTCTCTCCAAGAGTGTCTTTATCATCTTGCAGAGATTGCTAGCTGTTGAGATATTACCATGTACGGATGTGGGCCTTTGCGTCCCATTAACATTCACTGGCCTTCCTCTTCTCCTAGGCTGGTGCCAGTCAGCTCAGTTGGGTCAGTCTTCCTCACTATTATCTCACCTGCCACAACTTTGATGACTGAATTAATGGGAGGAGGGGTGATGACTCCCCAGCCCAGTGTTAACCATCACTTGCCCGGTGCCTGACCAGGTATATACAAAACTTCTTTGCAAAGGAAATAAAACTATGGGTAACTTGCCATCTGTCCAGTGGTGCTTCTCCCAGCTGCAGGGGACTCAAATGCAGCCTCTCACTTCTCCAGGTCCTTAATCCATGAGTGCTTGATTGCTGGAGCTGCAATCAAGCACTCCCCTTTTTTTTCCTTCAGCAATTGATGCCACACCGGCTTAATTGACCATGCACAATAGCCAAATAATGTGGAAATGTCTGTTTCCCTTGGATATGTGAGCCCCTCCAAGCTCTAAAGTCCATGCAGGTCTCTTGCCCCATTCCCGGGGACATTAGTTCTGGGCAGGAGATGGGCATTCACCCTATCTGCATGCGCTGTCTCTCTCTTCTACCAGGACCAGAAATAGCCTTGGGCTGCTTAATGAGCTCAATCCGCATCACCCAATGAGGTGATAAAGCACTGCTGAGGAAAACCAGGAGCTCCCATTGGAGTGTGGCAATGCCACCGCAGCTGGGCAAACTCCCCTGGCTCCAGGTATGAAATCTTGACCTTCTCACACTAGCAAAGAATTTTCTTTTTGGATTGTGCTTAAAGAACACATGTTACTCCTACTGGTATATAATATAGTAGAAAACAATTCAGACAGAAAACCTGACCTATCTTTTGTCATTTTTATGTTTATTTCACTATAGCCACTGGACTAGGTAAAGCAGCATTCTTTTGAACAACAGAATGATGGGGAAAAGAATTGCATATTGGCTTTTTATTTAGTATTCCCTTACTGAAAGCTAAATTACAGAAGCCTTCTGAACTTAAATTGGTCAGGGAATAAATGAGGCATCACAGTTTATATCACTGTGAAATCTGCAATTTTTAAAGGATTTCTGCAGCACTCTCTAACCATCCCTCATGTAGATAAATGATCAAATCACCACTTACCTTTTGTTTGGATAAACTGAATAGATTTGAGTTCTGGAAAAATATACCCAGCTCAATCATCCTTGTAAAGTCTTATTTGAGCTCCTTTTACAGAAAGCACATTGAACTAAACAGTGATTTCATGATGAGAAGTTGTCATTTGTTTAACATAATGGTGTCACTGTGTGAATTCAGTGCTTGAATTTTTTTGTGTTAAAATTTGAGTATTGTGACTTGGACCACCTTGGATGTATTTTAGTTTGATTGAGGCAAATTGTCCTGTTGTGGATTTAAAAAAAAATTAAAAAGTTGTGTGCACACACATGTCTGATGCCTGGAGAAGGCAGCAGGGATGGTGAATGGGGCACTGAAAGCCTGGGGGGGCTCGTGAAAACTTAGGCGTGGCCTTCTCCAGCTGCCAGTGCACCCAGCCGCCCTCATGCTAGCTTCCTGCACTGCCCCAGGAGCAAGCCAGCCTGTTCCTAGGCAGTTCCAGGCAGCGGAAAGGCAGCAGGGAGAGTGTACAGGATGCTGGAAGCCCATCAAGCCTGAGCTTCCCTGGGCTTCCAGCACCCCGTGCACCACTGGATTGGGCTGGGTGTTGCCTGAGAACTAGGGCAGCACCTGTCCAGCTAGTATCAACAACCGGGTGGTCCTGGGGGGTGCTGCTACCATGGAGGGAAGCACTGGGGCCCCCCCAAAGCTGAGGTGATGCATGACCCAGCAGCAACTTGCACAGGCAGGCTCTACTGGTGGGGGGGGAAACGGGAGCAGCAAGTCAAATAACAAATCCCCCCCATGGAGCCTGCCCACCTCTCCCATGGCTGAGGGGTATGAGATCCTGGCAGCTCCTCTGAACTCAGGGGCCATCAGCAGCTTGGCCTCCTGCCACAGGAGAGGTGGGCAGGCTTCATGAGGGGAAAAAAAAATAAAATAAAGGATTGGGTCCCTCGCCACTCCCCACTCCAGGCAGATCCTGCACTCAGCAGTAGGAGAGAGAGGGGTTGGAGGGGGAGTAAGCCAATGGTAGGCTGCTACTAATGTATCACAGTGACAGAAGCCCCTAAATTGAAATGGTGGGTCACAATTAAAAACCCACCATTTCAATTTAGGGGAACTAAACCCCCCCTCACATGTACAAGCGCCCACGTAGAAGCAATGCCTACCTTCTTCTCCTGTTTGAAATCTCCCTGCTTATACATCCTAGGAATTCAGTAGCATTGTATTGCTCCCAACTGGTACCTCATATTAATTTGTTTTTATCTATCATTAAATAGCATCAGTAGTTGAGCTAGTGAAAAGCACTGGACCAAAAAAAAAAAAGTCAATCCCTGCAGAACACCACTATGCAACAGTCCTTTGGATAATTCCTTCCCAGACTATAGTTCCTGTCTGCAATCAATTATCAAGTTTTTAATCCATTTAATAGAGACTCCAGTGGTTTTGTAAAGTGATTATTTTTATGAGCATGTCATACAGAACTAAACGAAGTACCATAAAGAGGCGTGCAGTTAGGGCATGTGTAGATGAAATGGGAGCCCCAAATTGAAGCAGTGGGTTTCAGAAAATACCGCTTCAATTTCGGGCTGATTTACAACCCCACCCACCCCGTGTCATGCACACACCCCAGTGACTTACCTGCCTCTCCAGCAGGGGGGGGAGGGAGAGCTGCTGGCGGGTGGAGTGATCCCTGGGCTGCAGGGGTGGGGAGTTGGTGTTTCCCGCTGCGGCAGTAGCAGTCCCCTCCCCCTCCCCGGTAGCACCCAGCTCGGGGGGGTCCCACACGCAGCTCAGGTAGGCAGGCAGGCTCCAGAGGGTGGGGAAAAAACACCAAATTGGCTGCTTTTCTTCAGTGGAGCCTGCTTTCCTGGGCTGCTGCCAGGCTGCCTGTAGGGCTTTCTGCAGAGTCCCCAAGCTGCACAGAACCCGGTGCTTCACTCTGCAGCTGTAGGGACAGCAAACTAAAACTCCTCAAAGGAGTTTTAGTTTGCTGCACCCCAAGCTATTTAAGGCACGTTATGCTGCCAAATTTCCTACAGCAGCTGGAATTAATTCACAATACGCCGCCGAGGCATGTAAACACCAACACCATTAGAGTGCTGCAAAAGCATTTAGCCCGCTTTGAAGTGTCATGTATATATACCTCTTGTTTTGTCTACACATGGTTTTAGTGACTACCTTTATCAATTGAACAGGTAGTCTCAAAATAATAGCAAGTTTGACAAGATCTCATTTCCATAAATCGATCTCAATTATGCCATCATCACTGAATTCTTTACTGATTATACCCCATGTCAAACCTTAATATGATTTTACCTGAGGCAAATATCAGACTAACCAGCCTATAGGTCATTGTGTATTCCTTATTCAGATATTGTTATTCCATTAGCTTGCTTGTCCTAAGACACTTCCCAGGGTTTTCAGATTTGGGATTTTTTTTTTCAAACGAAACAAAAAACAAGATCATCTTGTTTAGTAATTTGGGTTTCATGTTACTCGATCTTATACATTTTAAAGAATTTAATGAGAATAGGTATTATTTAACTTCTCTGTTATTTCTGTTTCTGTTCGGTTATTAGCAAGATATGCTGCTTCTTTGAAATGCAGAACAAAAAGTAACTACTGGATCCTTCTTCATCATGATTGACAAGTTTGTCATCCTTTTAAAACTGTCAGGAATAGGTCACTGTTAGAACGTCGTTTGTTCTCAATATATTTAGAAGGATTCTTCTCACTGTCTTTACCCCTACTTCCCCATACATTTCTCATTGAAAAAACTTTAGCTTTCCAAATCAATCGTCTGAATTTCCTAACTTCCAAATTTTACTTATTGCTTTCATCTTGTCACGGTATACATACATTTATTTTCAATTGCTACTTTACTTCCCCTTTAACCAGAAGACGGTTTCTTCTCTTAAAAGAAAAAAAGTGACTACATAATTCTGGGGTTTTAACATCTTAAATCTCTTAAGATCATTTTTTGTTACTACTCAGATGTTTAAAATTTCCTCCCACTCAATATTGCTCATACTTCTCTACAACTTTAAGAAATATTTCCAATTAGTAATTTTACTTCTCAGGACCACAGTTATGTGGATTGTTTCTACCCAGGCAACCATCAATTTTTAATTCCACAATAGGCTTCATTCTGATAGATCAAGATGCCTTCAACATGGAATTACCCTACCTCAGGGGAAATATTTTGCTTAGAAAATAATTATTAGAAACTTCTAGAACATTTTACAACTCAACAAGGATGTGGACAAGCTTGAGAGAGTCAAAAGAAGAGCCACCCATATACTCAGAGTTTTAAGTGGCAAGCCATATGAGGAAAAAAGCTGAGGGACCTGGGACACTTCAGCCTGAGGAAAAGAAAGCTGAGAAGGGGACCTGGTAGCAGCTTACTGCTATACTAGGGGAGTACATCAAGGGCTCAATGAGCAACTGTTCACCAGGGCATCCGAGAGGAAAACCAGGAGTAATGGCCACAAACTCCTGGAAGACCCTTTCAGGCTCAACATTAGGAAAAACTTCACAGTCAGGGTGTCCAGACTGTGGAATAAACACCCTCCAGAGGTGGTGCAATCACTTACCCTGGAAATCTTCAAGAGGAGACTAGATAGTCACCTTGCTGGGGTCACCTGACCATTTATCTTTCCTGCTTAGTGGAGGGGGCTGGACCCAATGATCTTCTGAGGTTCCTTCTGGCCTACAATCTATGACTTTATGAAATACTTCATGAAAATGTAAGGTCTTGCTACAGGATGTGGATAGATATCCAAGGACCTGTTCATCCTGCTCCTTCACTTGATTTGATAGACTGTAGAAGATCCCTCACCAGGAAGTCATCTTGTGATATGTCACAACACTCTGCCATAAGTATTCCAAGACCTCATCTTTTGAGCAATTAATAACCACAGCTGATAATAATGGCTTTTGATGAAAAGTGCCACTTTCCATTCCAATCTTCCTTTCCTAAATAGGATATATCCAGTAGGGGTGTGCAAAATGAGCCATATTCAGTTCAGATTCAGACCACTGTCCTGATTTGATTCGGCCGAATCCGAATCTGAAGATTTGATGCTGATTCGGAGAATCAGTGATTCAGCCATAGACACAGCTTTAAATGTTTTTTCTACATACCTCAAGGTACCAGGCACAGATTGTGAACCCTGTGAAGCTGAGGCGAATGGAGCATTCCACAGGAGCATTTCACAGGAGCACAGTAGTGGCCCAGTGCTTCCAGTACACTTCCAGGTCCTCTGCTGAGCATGCGGGGGGGGGCCCCCCAGATCCACCCTGGTTCAGTGATCAGCCACGGGGGGACCCTCGATGCCCCCACAGATCCAGGAGTCACCAATTGTTGAGCCAAGAGGGCCGGGAGGGGGGACCCCAGCACGCTCCCCAGTGGACCTTTAAGTGGACCAGACCGGAAGTACTTCTCATACACTTCCAGGTTTGCTGCCAAGCATGTGCTCTGCCCCACCCCCAGCATTCATGTGGGATACTCCATCTGCCCCAGCATCACAGCATTCATGAGCTGTGCCTGGTACCTCAGTTAGGCTCCAGAGTGGTGAGAGATGTGTGGGTGAAAGCCCACTGCACCCCCGCTCCCCTGAAGCCCCCCAGACACCCCCCAGCAACGGGGCCCAAGGTGGGAGGGGGTTAACCCCTCACTGAGTGGGAGGAGGCAGCTGTGTGGAGCCAGGCCGGGTCAAGCCCCACCCAGGTCCCTACTTTGCCCACTCCCCCAGGGAGCCACGCGACTGGAGCAGTGCGAACAGGCTGCGCAAACAGGCACGCTTGCCTGCCAATGCATGAGTTAGCATGGAGTTTGCGCAGGGGAGCCCGAGACCCTGCCTGCAAACCCCCCAGGGTAGACAGTCCCAGCCATAGCAAGGCTACCAGAGGCATGACATGGATGGGCACACATTGCATCCCGAGGGTCTCCTCGGGCAATTCAGAGACCACCACCCAGACGGAGCCCATAGTTCAGGGCTCCACGCAGACGGAGCCTCTGGCTCTCAGCTACGGGGGCGGTGGTTCCCTTTTTCAGGCTCTGGAGCCTGGGAGCATAGCCACCTCCCCATGTGGGGCCTGCTCCCTTTTGGGTTCTCTGGCACGCCAGCTGGAAGAGCTCCAGGCCACAGTCCAGAGACTGCATGCCATTAGGGACTGTGAGCAGGAGATTGACTCCTACTGCCAGGCCCTTCCCCCCCGGGAGCCGGAGGGTAGGCCATGGTGTCCCTCCAGGACAAAGGAGGACTCTGGAGCCTCCCACTCTGCCCAGTCAGAGGCATGGACCAAGGTGGTCAAGGGCCCTAAGGCTACCTCCCCCGCTCTCTCCAAGGCAAAACGTAAAGTGTTTGTCGTGGGAGACTCCATCCTGAGGAGGACCAAGGGGGTAATCTGCCACCCCGACCCCTTAGCCCAGGAAGTCTGCTGCATCCCAGGGGCCCGCATCCAGGACATTGCAGAGAGGATCCCTAAGCTCCTCCAGCCCACAGACCACTATCCTATGCTCCTTATTCATGTGGGCACCAATGACATGGCTCGGAGCGCCCCCAGCTGGGTCACAAGGTGCTTCAGGGATTTGGGAGTGAGGCTAAAGGGTCTGGGGGCACAGGCAGTGTTTCGTTGATCCTCCCAGTCTTGGAGTATGGGCTGAGGAGGGAGAGGAGGATCCACGTAGTCAACCAAAGACTGTGGCGTTGGTATCATCTGGAAGGCTTTGGCTTTTATAACCACTGCCCACTGTTTGGCGAGAGAGGCAGCCAGCTGCTGGGAAGAGATGGCCTCCACCTCTCTCTACTGGGGAAGAGGCTTTTCTCAGCCAGACTGGCTAACCTGCTCCACCGGGCTTTAAACTAAGCCCACCCAGGGGATGGGGGGACTACCGCCACTGCTGGCCCACTGAGCAATGCCTGCAAAGCCAGTGGGCCAAGGCACCCTTGCCCCAGCCCTAGTACAATCTGGGGCTGGACTTGATGATCTTCCGAGGTCCCTTCCAGCCCTAATGTCTATGCAATCTATGAAAAACCTCGAGGTATGTAGAAAAAGCATTTAAAGCTGTGCCTACATCTGAATCATCAAATCTGTCTGAATCAATTTGGAGGGTTCCAATTCAATTCAGAGTGATTAAAGGGTCTCCTGATTTGATTTGGAGATTTGGTCACTGAACTGAATCAGTGACCAAAGTTTTGCACAGCCCTAATATCCAATACAGGAGAAGGGGCCTTTCCCCTTTTTTGTTTAGAAAATTATTGGAATAATATTTATAATAGGTATTTGGTCGTCCAAATCTAGAAGTAAGCTGAAGATATTATTCCAACAAGGTATAGCTTTTTAATAGCCTTTTGCATTTTTTTCCTGGATTCATCTTTTTGTGAGCAGATGGAAACTTTTGAAGAAAAGTTTCCAGCTTTAAAGTCTATTAGACATGTGACTCCTGAACACCACAAATAGCTTTAGTAGCTTTTGAACCTCAGGCTACTTTTTCATCTGAGGCATATCAAGAGTTACTTATGTGAGGCTTATAATGAAGTTATTAAGGGAAGCTGCACAATTCCAGCAGTTCTGCCTACATATTCTATTAACGACTAATAAGATTTATAAATCTTATCTTCCACATCGCACTTTGAACTGTTGTACAGTATGTGCACATGAATATAGCTTTCTTGATCATTTCTGCTCATTTTAGCAGCACTTTTCTTCCCTCTTCTCTCTCTCCATTTTGGTAGGATCTTTTTCCTCTGTTCAGCAAGTCAGTGTGTTCTGGTTATGAACCAAAACATGTAAGAAGGAACAATTAGATGCATCATGGAGACTGTATGATACAATGCAGCCATGTATGCTAGCATAATGTTCTTCTAAGCTTCTCATGAATTAATCTCTTCCTGGAAAATCTTGACAGAACTGGCTCAGCTTTTTATGAACCATGGTCTATAGACAGTATCTGATTTCAACAGAACTGTTAACAGGAAGAATCCCAAACTGTGACAGTAGGGGCTGAGACAAAAGTATTGAAACATCCCAGGGCTGACATAAAGAAAACAGATAGGGAGCAACATTTTGTTAGAGCTAAAAGGGAGCATTTATGCATCCGAAGAGCATCAATCTTCAGATTAAGAGTCACTAGGTTCTTTGAGAGCAGCCCAAGCCTCATCAACTTTGCATTCCTGTATCAGAGCAAATATGTTCCTAAAGAGTAGATTGTAAAGTGGCAGGCACAAGCATTCCAGGTGGGTGAGGAGAAATGAGGGACAACAAGAACATATTGCCCATAAAACAAGTAGTCTCCAAGGTGCCACCCTGTCCTGCTTTCTGCTTGAGTAAAAGTAGAGAGAGAGGATGCAAGGAGCATGCAAATGCCTACTCCTTCTGCTTTCTGAATTGTGGGAAAAATTGGCTTTAACCCAGCTGTTGATGCCAGGAAGCCCCAGAAGAGGTAAGGAAAGGGAAGGGTCAGAGCTCAAGCTCCTTCCAAGCCAACTTGCAGACTAGCTCAGCACAGAAAAAGATCTTGGGGTCATCATTGACTCCAAGATGAACATGGGCC
>NW_017728943.1:98562978-98577447 GCF_001723895.1 Crocodylus porosus
TTCACAGTCAGGGTGGCTAGGGTCTGGAACCAACTTCCAAGAGAAGTGGTGCAGGCTCCTACCCTGGGGGTTTTTAAGAGGAGGCTGGATGAACACCTTTCTGGGGTCGTTTGACCCCAGTACTCTTTCCTGCCGTGGCAGGGGGTCGGACTAGATGATCTGCTCAGGTCCCTGAAACTATGAAACTAAGAAATACCTGCCAGCCAGTCAAAGAAAATGACTGTATTTACCATGCATGGTTGCTACTTTACGTTTCTGGGAACTTCTACTGGGGAGGGAGGCCAGTCTACCAAACTTTGACATGGACTGTGGGCAAAGTCTTCATGTGCTGAATGTCATTGTAGCCTCACAGACTTGCTAGACACCTGCTAAATAGTCAGTCTGACTGCTTTGACTATTCCAAAAGTTATATTGAAAGCAAACAGTTTGCTAAAGACTATGAGCCAGAAACAGTGGGAACAAAGGGTATGAACTGAATAGCATATATACATGTGCAAGGTGGTGAGAGGAGAAATGACAACAATAGAAACAGATGCCAGAAAGAAAAGTGAGGACAATACATGAGATGGAATCATTTTGTTCTAAAGTTTTGAACAGGGAGAATTAGGCTACACTGGAAACAAAATGACCCTTGAAAAAAATCCTGTGGAAATATTAGAGGGGTAGATGCTAATAACAAATCCTTTTGCACTATTTCTAGTATAATTTATTATATAGAACCAGGGGTAGATCAGGAGGAAGGGAAGAAGGGAGGTTGGGGGTATACCGCCACCCTTTGATTATCATCCTACTGAAAGTTTAAAACAAACTGCCCAGCAAGGACAACCACTTTCTATTCAGGGGGAGCTGAGGAAGTCAACTGAATTCATGACGCATCATTTTAGTAATTTCTGCTAATCTCTTTACTCCATCGGCATTAATGGCTCTTGATCTTCCTCTAATCAAGGCAGTCTTTCTTCTATAATAAACCTGTTAATATATTTTTCTGCCACCCTGCTCCCCTGCATCATGCCTAATCAAGGTGTGCTGCTACTTAGGAACCTGTATCTAAAGGATTCAAATCCACCACAAATTTGAGACGGAGAGGGGTAGGGCAGGGTTAAAAGCAGGCTGAACTGTGCAGGGGTACAGCAGAGAGTTGCAAAGGTGAGATGAAGAGGTAAGTTACTACAGTGACCCTTTCCTGGGATATTCACTACAACAGATGATGGAGGGCTGTGGGAGGCTGAACCAATGGCACAACAAGAGCAGCATGAAGCTGAGCATAGGCAGAGGAGAGGAGTTGGGTCCACCAGGTAGGGATGCTGTCAGTGACTGAAGTGAGTTCACCATCAACCTAGACTGTTTGTTTCTGTAATGTTGAGAGAGGAGGGCAGTGGAGGTTTGGGACTGTCAAGTCTGTGGGGGAGAAATGAGGGATGTGGGGGGTTAGGAGCAAGGAATGTGGGTGATGGGGCCACTAGGGAGTGAGGGGCTGCAATGATATTTGAATGCTCGGAGGGGCAGGGGAGGACTCAGTGGGTATGAGGGAGATGGTAAGGGGTCAGAGAGCTGAGAGGTGATGGATATAGGTCTGTGCAAAATGCAGTGGATTCATGGGGACGGTGAAGGGACAGGATACGACTCAGGGGGTTGCGAGGGAAAAGATGGGTTTGGATTTGGGACAGAGCATGGGGAAGACAATAGGGAGACAAAAAATGGAGCCCAGGGGAAACTGAGCTGGCAGAGGCAATGCATAATGGGTGGTAATAGGAATTTTGGGGCCATAGTGAAGCATCTAGGGGACTTAAATGGGGGTGCAGGGAGCAGTTCTATCCATGGCCAGGCTGGAGGGTAACATCTGTATCCCCTGATACCAGGTGCCTGCCCCAGCATGGAGCCAGCAGTCATGCTCCCCCTCCACCCCCCCAACTCAGTTCCATTGTTTTGATCATAAACCCTAAGGCTCTAGCATATTAGTCCAGTTTCTAGTTTGCTTTTAGTTAGAGAAAATGTGTGTTATGGGATGATGCATCACACCACCTGCATCCCAATTTTCAAAATTCTACATCCACCCATAACTAGAGCTATAGCTTCACCAGGACTTGTTAGCTGAAAATAAATTGCTCTACTGGGGTGGAGCAAGCAGAAATGTCTGTGATACCAAGATGACAGCCAGGGTATGTAGTGGCCAAGATAAGGCAGACTCTCTCCTATTTCACTCACTCCCCTTTCCTTGACTTTGACAGATACTATATAGAGTGACTAGCTGAAACTAAATGTGAGGAAGCAAAGAGTAGAGATACAGGCCTCTCTTGTAGAATTTGGCACAGCCCTTTTATCATCATCACCACCAGCTGATGAAAAGAGATTAGCTAGCAATGCTCTTGCTTACCGCTTCTCCAAGGATCTCCACCAAGTATGGGCTAGCACCTGTTCTTTATAATAGTAGATAAAACAGATGCATGTGTATCTAAAGAAAACAAACTCAGTTAATGAAAGAGCAGCAATTCAAATATTCAAGAAAGGTATCAAGAAACTGAGTCTGATAGTGGATAAAGTAATGAGCTGCAGATGCAGGATCCTGAAATTCAGGATTACTCCAGCTTGAATCATGCTTCAGTGATTAGGAATCCAAGACAGAGATGTGCATATGGTTTGATTTTTGTCCAGTTTAATTCTGTCCTTGTGCACTTTAATGCCTCTAAAGTAAAGAGTAATCCCATGGAAAGTGTGCAGTATGCTACACTTATACATGCTGTTGAAGAGGTAAACTACAAATCAGAAGGCTCACATTCAATGGTGAGATCTAAAAGGTGTGTTTATGATACTAGAGTATCTTTGGAGCTTAAACATTGATAGTTGGGATTTGGGTCATCATTTTCATGAAGGACTAGAGTGTAGAGCTTGGGTCTAAAAAAATTGCCATAGAAACGAAGAAGGAAAAGAATGTTGTAGTGCATGGAGGGCCAGGAAAGCTTAGAGTGCTCTGGGCCAGGGGGTTGTGACCTAACACTGAACACAGAAGTCCAAACAGAGGGAGCAGGACCAGATTTGTGAGAGTTAGTCAAAATGGTAGCCTTCACAACAATGGAAGCTTTAGTTTCCCACACCACATGTCTCATACTTGTAGAGGGTAGAGTCCAAAGAGACAGTGTTCTTGGTCCTTTAAGAGGCGTGTATATCACTTATAAGCTTTACCTCAGTACTGCCTCCAAAATGTAGTTATATGACTAAATCTCATAATAGATGTGGTTGAGCTAGGAGAGGAGCAAAAGAGGAGGTGCTTTCTTTATTCCTAGCCAAAGACACTGAGGGAAGGACATTTCCCCAAATCTTCCCTGGTTTAAGTGAGCCCTAACAAAGTTATCTAACAAAGTTATCTTAATCTCCATTTCTCCTTTCTTTCTGCTGTAGAAGGAAGGGGGAAAGAGAAGTATTCTCATTTCAGAGGCCCACTAACTTAACCACACAAGTCTGGCTAACTGTGCTCCCTCACTCTTCCACATTTTTTTCTGCAGAAATTCATAACGTATCAGTCACTGACATTCAATTTCCATGCCCTTTATTTGCTATTAGCCTTCGCCAAGGAGACCACCACTTAACATCTGTTACAATTTGCTGTAATGGACTGTTTCCTTTGAGAAACTGAAGCTAAAGAGTAGGGCTGTGTGAAGCTTCAGTCGCTGATTTGATTCAGAGGAGATTCAGCCCAATTTGGTGGCCGAATCTCTGAATCTGAATAGAGTTGAGAGACCAACAAAAAGGTCCAAATCAATTCGAAGCCTCCGAATCAATTCGGAAAAGCTTCAGAGGAGATTCGGTGATTTGGGCAGTCCCACCACAGGGAGCTGAACCAGAACTTCACACCAGTAAATAGGGGGTTGGGGGGCTGGAGGAGGGGGGAGGGACCATGAGGGGACCCCTGCCAGGTCCTTTCCCTTACCTGCTCCCTCAGCCCCTCTGAGTGCCCCTCAACCCCTGCCCATTCTCTCAACCTTATCAATGGCTGGCCTGCCCAGCCCCAGCCTCCCAGCTCTTTAAAAAACAAAACAAAACTCTGCACTCACTGGCTACTGAAGTGGCCATCTGGGCCTTCAGGGACTCATGGCAGAATGCCCCCATGCAGCCTGGGGCAGCAGGAATTGCCCATCCCCACCACCACTCAGCCTGGCAGAAGCAGTGAGTGTAGGGCTTTTTTAATTTTTATTTTTTAAAGTGCTGGGATGCTGGCCAAGTGGGGAAGCTATCAATGGGCTGGGAGAGCGGGCAGGGGATGGGGGCCTTTTGATTTGGAGATTCAGCAGCAGCCAAATCAATTCAGGACAGTGATTTGAATCACTGAATCGAATCACTGTCTCTCAAATCAGCTGAATCAGAATCCAAAGTGAGTAGTAGCCATTTCACACAGACCTAAAGAGAAAACAGATCATAATAGTCACTGCATACAACATGGACCAGCCATAACCAAGAAATGTCCCAGATATTATCTTAGAAAGAGAAAGGCTCCACTTCATGATGGAGCAAATACAACTTTCAGTAGCCCAGCTACAAACCCTGTGTTGTACCTTTGGCACAAACACAGAGGTAGGGTTGGTACCATTGCACCCACCCCTTGTGTCAGGGTCCAGGTACCAAATCAACTATCTCCTCTGCCATTCTTGTCTCTGGTCATAGCCATCTTGGCCATGACTCTTAGCACCCGTGCCAAGCACTCTGGCTGGTGGGAAACATTTGTTTTAATCCCACAGAATCTCTGGCAATATGTCTGGGATCTCAAGGTGACTTAAAAATTGTCCATTTCATGAAATAACAGTCCTGGATTGCTTGTCTAGACAATACTCAATAGGCAGTGTGGGTCTTTTAAACAAATAAGATTCCCAGATATTGGGTAAATGTTTTGTGGCATCACTAGTCTACTATTGCTGTCCTCTCAAATACCTCGAGGAAGGTTTCTGGATCATCATTTTTCTCATTTTTTTTCTGAAGTAAATTCCTGCAACTTCTTCCAAGAGGGCTTTTCCCTATCCTCTTTGTTAGCGTACTTTTGATGTCCATTGGTGCTGCCACTGAAAAATGCCTGACTGGGTCACCACTTTTTCGTGCTGGGAAAACATGTACTCTTCCCCCTTTCCCTTACTCTAACCTGCATAAATCAGCCCTCTGCTGCTTCATAGCATGTGCCTGCTGCTGAGATAAGAGGCGTACCACCTGTTTCATGGTTTAGGGTCCCGCACTTCCTCACTAACCATTAATTCTCATCAAATTTGGAATGAAGAACATTTTCCCCCTAGGTCAGACAGGCAAGGAGTGTGCAGGATTTTGCCTTCCTTTGCAGCATGGAGAACAGTCCTTCTTGTGGATCCTCTGAGCATACCTAGGGCTGTCCAACTGCTGGCCTGTTGGCTGCAAGGGGCCAGCACGGGGGCCCATGTACAGTTCCACTGGGGCTAGGTCTCCCACTGCTGTAGTCTGTGTGGTGGGGGGAATCCTGGGAGAGGTTGCTGTCAACTGCCGCCATGTTAATCAATTCTGTTCCTGTAGCGGCAAGTCTTTGGCTTCATAGCACCTGGTTTTACATATAGCATGGTGTAGGGCAGTGATTCTCAAGACACCCTTTAGAACCTACCAGCTCTTAGTTTTCACTCATTTTTAGACTACAGAAAAAATAGAGCAATTCTTCGCTTGTAAAGAACTCAGAAAGACCACAACAGGTCAGAAAGTATTTACCACTATGGATTCCTATTTGAAGTCTCTGGGTTTATCTAATGAATTATGCTTGTACACATAATAATGCTAACATTACATGGCACCATGCAATACCCTTGAAAGGATCTTGAGGCAGCCAGGATGCCAATATATCCTGGATGAGAGTAATAACTGTAGAGTTTGTGCCCTGTAGTTATGTGAGGGGTGAAGTGGCTATTTGGAAAATTACTTGGATAGATGATTATCTGAAAACATAGGGCCCTGGACTTGATGGTCCTGGAGCTCCATTCTAGACCTACATTCCTAAGTACAGCTTGTGTAAGCGGACCCAAGATAGTTTTAAAACAGCTAGATGGGATACTGCTAGAAGTGTAGCCATGGTAGCATATTGCTTGGTGCAGGCTTATTGACAAAACATTCTATTTCTTAGGCAGTTATTGCAGTTAATAGTCAACCTGGGGTTCGCTAATAAACACAGGTGTCTGTTTCCACCTGATAGGGATTAACAACAAGAGTTTTCCCCCCCAAAAAACTTTTGCCTACTATTGAAGACAGACGGATAAGCCCACATTTGCCCAGATCACATTTCCTTCCCCTTTTTATGAATATGAATGTAGTACTTGTTATTCTCCACTTGTACAGAAACACTCCCAAATCAACAGCAAGGAATTTCAATAATGTCATCTTCCAAAACAAATTCACTTGCAACATACTAAAAGAAGTTAAGGCTAAAGTTGGCTAAACAGCAGTGTTTCCAGGTCACTCCATTTAAAAACCCATTTTTCTCAGTGTGTTTGAGCAGCTAAAGGACTCCTCAGAGACTCCCTACCCAAACTATGGAAATCATTTTCCAACACCTGGGCCCCCTCTACACATGCAAGTAAAGGTACAATGGGATCTAATGCATGAGACGTGCAGTTGCACCTGCTGCCATGCCACAGATGGGATCATGCATTAGATCCCATCACACCTTATTGCTGATTCTTTGAGTGGACTCCCCCTGTACTGCCAAGAAGGAAGCTCCCATGGCTGCCATGATTCCCAGAGTCTGGGGGTGCATGAAAGCCCCGGGCCTTGGGGTTTCACCCTGGGCATGGTAGACTCCTGTAGCTGGGAGCCCTGTTAGCAGTCATCCCACAAAATAGATGCTGCTCATCCCATTTTATTCAATTTTTTCAGTTTATGACCCCATTCTTTATGTAGCAGGCTTGCCTTTTTGGAACTTGGGTTGAGTCCCAGGCTTGAAATCTTGCTGTTTTGATTGGTGGACCTCATCCCCCAATCAGGAGGCAGCAAGAGGAGTTCAGTCACACCCCTTTCCTGAGGGGAGGGGGAGAGGAATTCCCTCCCCACCCTGTGGACCTGATTGAAGACCGCAACACTCAGGTCTAGAAGGCTTCAGGGGTGAAGCCCTGGAGCATATAAAAGGAGCTGCGTGCCCAGCATGAGGGAAGCACATCTGGGAGTGCAAAGAGTGTCGCAGCACACTAGGGTGCCCTGCTCCTTTAAAGAGCTGAAACTGCTAGGGGAAGAGCCCTAGCAGTGAGGTGGAAGTCCCAGCTGCTGGTTGCCAGGGCAGCCAGAATGAACTAGCGGCCCACACCTGTCAGCGGTCAGCTGACCGGAAGGGGAAGGGCCTGGCTCATATATATAAACCCTACGGCTGAGACCAGGAGGGCAGTTCCCTACCAGCAGCCAAGGGGGAAGGAGTTCTCCTAGAGCAGCCAAAGGGGAGAGTCCTTACTGCATGAGCAGCTCCTGATACTGTTGTAGGATGGAGTATTCCCTGGTAGGGTTTAAATGTCGTTATAGTTGGGCGGCTTGAATTTGTGTTACAGCTCAGGGGCTTGTGTTTTGTTTATCATTCTATAACGCCAGTCATGTGGGTGAGACTATTACGGGATGGAGGAGGCCTCATAGGGGACCCACAGCGGCACTTTGGATCCACCGGTGCAGCACTTGGGGGTGCACTGACCCCAGCGCCAGAGAGGGCATAGTACTTTGTAGGGCTGCAAGGAGCAGAGCCAGACTGGACTGCAGAGAGCCTGAGTGCCAGTGAGGCATGGAGCCAGACTGGGTTGTAGAGGGCCCAGGGAGGAGTAGGGGGCCAAATTACAACAAGGCCCAGACCAAACAACATCAGTACCATCTGTGAGGCTTGGGACATGGTAAAGGGCTGGTTGGAGCATGCATAGCCCATAAGGCTAGGGTGCCCCCGAAACACCCATTGTCACATCTGTCTTGGAATGGGATCCGCCAGGGGTCTGGAAACCCACGGGGTCCAGAGAGTCAATCAAGACTTTGTCCAAGAAGACTGAAAGGCAGCCTCCCTATCATTCATACTGTCAAAGACATGGCAGGCGAGAATAGAGGTTGCCCATTAGACCAACTTGCCATGGTAGAGGGGCCTTGGGGAGATCACGGCCATCCTGCAGGATCCCATCCCATGACAAAGAGAAAAGAGTGGGGCTTAGAAGAGCTGAGGAGAACTGCTCAGAAGGGCGAAGCAGTAGCCCAGAAGTGCCCCTGAAGACTTCCATCAGCAGGGAATGGTGGATGGCTCCAGCAGCTAGGCTCTCGGTGTGCAGCACAGCACAGTGTCCAGACCCTGGGAGCTGCGTGAGATGGCACAAGTCTGCAACCTCTGGTATGCGGCCAGAGACACGGTGCACAGAGTAGGACCTTTGGAGTGCTCGGCAAGCTCAGTTCCTCAACCCCTGGAATGAGCCTGGGAGCTCGGTGTGGGAGGCGACGCACGGAGGGTCCAGGAGCAGACCGAGTCTGGTGCTACACAAGGCAGCCCAGGCCTCCAACCCATAGCAAAAGGTTGAGTCTAGAGAGCCAGACGGTGATTTGGCTTACAGAGCCAGCCGACAGGGCCAAGGCAGAGGCCCCAGAAGCCCTGCATAGCAGAGCCCTGTTCCAGGGCACAGCGCCCCTCCCCCCCCCTCCCGAAGCCCACTGCAGGCAAGAGAGTAGCCTGGCACAGAGGATGAGGACCACCCTCCAGGCCTGGGAGCCGTGCGTTGCAGGGAAAAGAGGAGCCCCACAGGGGAGGGGAGTCCCTTTTCTAGTTAGTTAAGGGCTCCTGAAAGGGGAGGTCCCACTGAGAGGGCCCCCCTCAAGTTACCAGCTTCTTAGTAGGGCTTGGGGAAAAGCCCAAGGGCACTGGGGTTTCCCCTCGGGATCGAGTTTATCTTTGGACTTTATCTGTTTCAGATCAGGTACTTGCCTGTGACTTACCTGGATCTGGAGCACTGGTATAAGGTTTTATGTCATTTACACAGAGGGTATTGTTTATGTTACTGGTTTAGATATTGTAAATATATACAAACATATGTACAATATATATATCCATGTTTCTTTCCGTTGTGATAAGTTAATGTAAATAAATGTGTATATAGTTAAGCCCCCTGACTGGCCTGGCCTGGTTCTATAGGGACGGAGGGAAACTGAGCAGTCTGCAGTTCCCACCCCACAGAGCACCTGCCAGCTAACAATCCCCTTCAATTGGAGAAGGAGAGTATATACCCAAGTTATCTGGGCTATATTTATTTACTCCATACTGCTCAGAAGAGAGAATTTTTAAATTCCCTCAGAGGTTTCTCTCTGGTACTTAAAAGTAGAAAGCTTCAACTACCATTTTCACAAATATTCCTGAGGTGAGGGGGTAGCATTGTCTGTACAAAATATGCTGTAAAGCAACTACTAGAAATTGAAAGTGGATAAATAGGACTATTAACCAATAGTCCAAGCTAAAAATGTTGGAAGCTTCTTCACCTCTTGTAGTCAATGATAGCAGCCTCTCTCAAAAAGCCAAGTAAGTTACTGGGCTCATTTTGAGGATCTGTGCTACACATGGTTAGATTAAATGGTTTAATATTTTCTTTTCTGGCCTTCTATCCACGGATTTTTTTTAAATTTGAGATTAATATTATTTAGGGAGGGAAATGCAAGTGAGAGTTCCTCCTCGAAGAGTCCCATCTCGAGCAGTGAGCTTATTGGTAATTATTTCAAGGAAACCTACCCAATTATCATAGAAATATCAGTTTGCATATAGTTACAGACCATATTAAAATATAACCAGAAATGATATGAGAAAAACTTGAGGCAAAATGTTTCATTTCTCTCACTCTATTTTTATATAGTCTGTTTTTCCAAGAAGCCTTGGGCTCTAGCTGGCTTTATGAGAGCCTTCATGCCACTAAAAAGAGCAAGAGATTGGTGCCATCATGTACCATAGGTTTGAGGTACCTCTCTCCCCAGACATCACACATTTGAAACACCAATTCATGAAGTATTGTGCTGAGCATTTGCAACTTCCTTTTGAAGTTAATTGACATTGCTTTTCAAGAGATGCTGAGCACAAGCATTGTGCTGATAGTGCTATGTATCACTTAAAGTACCAGCCATGGACATGTACACCACATCTTCAGTGGTGTGTTTGTGCACAGGAGTTCAAGGTACTGGGTAGCAACAGCATCATTTGTAGGTAACTATGCACATACAGGAATACCAACTTGGGCATAAGTTTGCTAGCCCAAAGATCTACTATTACTAGAATACAGGAACAAGGCAGATTGCCCCTGATCTTAAATTACCATCATACATGCTTTCTCCTCAGATGGGTTCCCTAAATTTCTTATCAGAATGAAAATACCTGATACCTATTTCCTACATATTTTATGGGGGATCTCTAAGTTCCAAGGTGCTTGCAACCAGCGCAGAAGCTGTTGATACATGTTGATTAGTATGAAGAGTCAAATTATTCTCAACTGCTCTACAAATGTGCACTGCAAGAAGCCTTCTCCTGCTTAAAATCTGCATTATCAGTCATTGGGTGAGATGTTGTTTCTATCCTCCCCCAGCACAACACTCCCTCCCCCTCTGGCTCTCCTGTTAGAAAGGACTGTGATTCTGTTTCTTCCTATCCCAATTAATAGAGCAGGGTGAACACACACCCTGGACACTGGGGTGTTCAAAGGGAGTTTTGCTACATTGTTCCTGCTGGTGTTCTACAACTCCATCCCATTTATAAGGTTGTGTCTTAATGCAGTAATTGAGTCCCCAGTGATCAGGAAGTAAACTTGAGAGGTTTAGAGACTTTGTGCAACAAATCAGAAAAGAATTGTTTGTTCTGCTATTACAGAACGGCAAAAAAATCAAGAAGATTGATTGTATTCAGAATGGCACTTGATAGTACCAGTGAGATCATTGATGAGACCAGATAAAATTAGAATCTCTCCACTTCTCATGTCCTAGATTCACTAACAGTCTATTCATCACTATGATGAAAGAGGAAAAATTAGCTGCAGGAGAAGTTAGCAATGCATAGAAAGAGAGTTAGACTTTTTTTTCCCCAGGGTATTAAATGGTCACCATTACCTTCTTTGTTTGGAGGGCAGGCATCATTTTCCACCAAGAATGTCAGAGATGTTCAAAAGCTAAAAATCATGGTAAATCTTCATTTATCCTATAAAGGCATTCAAGCAACTTATCTGGCAATAGAGTTACAGATGGAATGAGACAGGAGGATGCCAAGGCAACATTACACTCCCTTTCTCTTGCACATGATATTAGCTCTTCATTGAAGCATAGGCCAGCCTATGTTTTCTGAAAGTAATGTGTGGTCAAACTTGGAACTTCTGTATGTAAAATCATGCTGTGGAAGTATTGATAACTCCTCCTAAAACTTTCAAAGAGAGTGCTACACAGTTACAGTAAAACAGAAACATTTCATGCATGCGGAAAGTGTTGTAGCTATTTATTAATTATTGCAAATTTTATTCCCAATCCCAATAGCTTTTGTTTTAAAAACCATTAAGAACATCTATTGGGAAGAGAGACATCCTCATTTTGTTGCTGTTACATTGATTCCTTCGTATTTGTTGAATACCTTTAATAAAAAACACATTTCATCTTCTCAGTGGAAGTATATCACTTAAAGTAAGTCACCTGGACCTTTCAGAGCTTCAGAAAGCATGGCAGCATCTCAGTCCTTTCATAAATGCTTTCAAACACTGACAGTTAGTCAGAGGTCTCCAGATTGCAGGATTCTTCTAGCTCTTGAACTTTACATTAGTTACTGGTAAAATAAGTCTGTGGCTTGTAACCAAAGTGGTAGAATCACCATGCTGGAATCGGCGAGAAGACTACCTATTCCTGAGGTCTCTGTGAGCACGCGTTTATACCACTGCCACAGCATCTCTGAAAAAGATGCTCCCCTCCCTTCCCTCCCCTGGACTCCACCACCTCTTTCTGCACCACATGTGCCAAACTCAGAAATGAGACAATTAAGCCACCCTAAAGATCTTCCCTATTGACTGCCTGCAGAAGGCTGGAGTGTGGCAGTGAGGAGTACTGTCAGAGCAACCTTGCTGCCCTATTTCTGGGTTTCTCCACAAGGCATACTTCTTAGCAGTGCCACATAAGCACTCCAGAGATGCTCTCTTTGCCATAAACCCAAGTAAGTATGTAAAAATCTTGCCTCGCCCCCTGAGCTCTGTCACCATGTTTCATTAATGACACAAAAGCCTAGTTGAGAGTTGACGGCTTATGGTCCATTCTATAAAAGGAAAGAATTTCTCCCCTCCCAGCTTTCCCTTTAGGCCTATAAACTCCAGGATGGACCAAACATTATCCTAATAGGGAACTTCCTTAGCAGGTAAAGCTGGAGTAACACTCCTCTATATCCAAACTGGTAAAGAAACAGAGACCCTACATCTCAGTTCCATATCCTGTCACCAGGTCCACAAGGCTGTCTAGTTTTTACAATGTTTGCCTTTTCCCAGGCTGTGCTGTGGTGCACTCTGGGGTAGGATGACCAGATGTGATCTCCCATGCCACTGGATTCTGAAGGAAGACTTCTTTTACAGCTTCAGGAACAGCTACTGAGTATGTCCCTCAGCTACCACATTATTCCTAGTTATTTCCAGGCCTTCCTAGCCATGTTGATTAACCCATCTTCATGTGTTGCCATCTACTTGAGTGCAGAGGTATGATGTATGCTAACTGAAGCCTGCTGCTGCTTTCTCCTTTTTTGGAAGCAGCATGCATGTGCATGGGAGAGGGATAATATTAAATTAGCGTAAACCAAATAGGTTACATATGCATAGAGCAGACAAGGGAAGTGTGTTAATGTGACCAAAATCTCCTTTCACTTACATGGGTGTACAATGCTTGGAGTTGCAGGGGGAGCTCATTACTATAGTGGCAATGAAGAAAGGAGATGTGATGTATCCCAGTATCCAGATGAAGACGAAAGTGAATTCCACTAGCAGGCCTAATTCCTGTAATAGGGTGTTCAGGGGTAACCAAGTCTCAAAGCTACTTAACAAAAATGCAAGAGATTATTCATATATAACGTAAAAATTGGAGGGTGCCATTACAGATGGGGTTTACAAGTCATCTTATAGAACATACAGGTGACTCAGTCTTGGGAGAAATACTCCTCCGAGTTGAGGTATAGATTTGTCAGTGATAACATAATTCACTGGCCAAGACTGTTTGAAAGAAACAATTTCTTAGTGGTAGACTAGAGCTACTTGCACCAGAATATTCACAAACATGTTGGCAGACACACTGCACTTCCCCAGAAGCAGCAGCAGCAGCTCAAACATATTCCAAAAATAGAAACTAACCCAGATTTTGGCATTGGCTGAAGTTCAACTGTTCAAAGCAGACAAAAACATTTCAGTCTACGTACACCTGGATTCTAGCCCCTGTTGTAGTTCATACATTTCTGGGTTCACAAAACATCAGCTCTATTTTAGTGACTGATCTTGTGTCCGTCAAAAGCAAAATGCTCCCGCTAGTTATCTAGATGGGATATCAGGGGTGTATGTAGGAATACTGAACCTGTTGCTTTGTGCCAGATGCAGAGACTACATTAGTTTGTCCCTACTGGAGATTCAGCAGGTAAAGAATCAAGATTAATTCAAGATGCATCTAACAGATTGGTTAGCATAATACAGGATATACTCTGTTTTCATAGCATACTAAAAGCAAGTACCAAGTTGTAAGAATACCAACAGATTGAAGCCATTCAACACTTATCTTCCCAAGCCAATCTGATGAAAGACAGCAAGCAAAACCTCACACAGTTACAGTTCTGTAGGAAATTAACATTCCTGGTCAATCAGCAACTCATCTCGATTTCATATGGTAACACACCCTCAAAACAGCATGCAATCTGTATGAAGCATCTTGTGTTCATAAGTCCATGAAAAATACATAAGTTATATAATTTTTTCAAACCTTTGCCTACTATTGAAGACAGACGGATAAGCCCACATTTACCCAGATCACATTTCCTTCCCCCACATCTTGAATATGGGTGCTGTATTTGCTATTCTTCACTTGTATAGAAGAACTCCCAAATCAACAGGAAGGGATTTCAATAATGTCACCTTCCAAAACAAATTCACTTGCAACATACTAAAAGAAGTTAGGGCTAGAGCTGGCTAAGCAGCAGTGTTTCCAGGTAACTCCATTTTAAAAAGCCATTCTTTTCAATTTGTTTAACCATATATCACATCCTCTATTACAGCTATTTCTTTCAAAAGGTTAAAGGCAGCTCCAAGCAGTAACATAGGTAGGGGTGGACAAGGGGGGCACCGGAATTGCCCCCTAGTCTGTGAAGTCCATGTCCTAGAATCATAGAATCAATGAGTTGGAAGGGACCTAGACAGATCATCTAGTCTGACCCCCTGCCATGGGCAGGAAGGAGCACTGGGGGTGGCAGGGGTCATAAGACCCCAGCCAGGTGCCCATCCAGTTTCC
>NW_017728943.1:98577458-98618392 GCF_001723895.1 Crocodylus porosus
CCTGAGAGACAACTGGTCCCTTGGTATATACCTGAGCTCTTACCTGGGCAGGTCCTACACCTGGCTGAGTTTTCTCTTGCTCCTGTGGATCCGCATCCCCCAACAAACTTAGTTTAAAGCCCACCGGAGGAGGTCAACTAACCTGTAAGAAAACAAACTCTTACTTTGGGGGAGAGATGGAGACCATCACACCCCAGGACGCCCCTTGCTCTGAAGTGCAGGTTGTGGTCATAGTTTCATAGTTTCTAGGGTCAGAAGGGACCTGAGTAGATCATCTTGTCTGACCCCCTGCCATGGCAGGAAAGATTACTGGGGTCAAATGACCCCAGCAAGGTGTTCATCTAACCTCCTCTTAAAGACCCCCAGGGTAAGGGCCAGCACCGCTTCTCTTGGAAGTTGGTTCCAGATCCTAGCTGCCCTGACCGTGAAATAGCGCCTCCTGATATTTAGCCTAAATCTACCCTCTGCCAGCTTGTGACCATTATTCCTGGGGAACAGGGACTTCCCCAGTGCCTGGTGATCCCCCCTGACTCATTTGTAACAGGCCACTAGATCCCCCCTCAGCCTTTTCTTGTGGAGGCTGAACAGGTTCAGGTCCTGTAGCTTCTCCTTGTCGGGCCTGCCTTGCTACCCCCTGATCATGCGAGTCATGGTCCAGGAAGCCAAATCCAGAGTGAAGACACCAACTTCACCTCACAGATGCAGGCGCTCTGCCACTGACGGCCTCCACTAACCGGAAGGAGGGATGAAAAGACCACCTGGGCTCCCAACTCTCTAAGCTTGGCCCCCAGAACCATGTAGTCATCCATGATCTGGTCCAGACTACTCAGGACCGAATCATTGGTTCCCGCGTGGAGGAGGACCATAGGATAGTAGTCGGAAGGCCGGATGAGGTCAGTGATCTTCTTTGTGACATCCCCAATCTTGGCTTCTGGGAGACAGTACACTTCCCTCACATTGGGGTCCGTGTGGCGGATGGGTCCCTCCATTCCTCTGAGGAGGGAGTCCCCTATGACAATGACCCGACGTCTCTTCCTCTGGGTCACTGGATGATGCTCTAGAGGTACGGATGCCGGCTTGTTGGTTGAAAGCGTGGCTTCCTCCCTTCCTCCTGGCAGCATTGCCATCCTGGGAACTCCAGGACAGTTCCTAGCTGGTGTTGCTTTGCAGGCAAAGTATGCTTGGGGGCAATAGCTCAGCCAGGACTGTTTAAAATTTCCTAGTATTGGTAGGATACCACCTCCCTCTACCCCATGTCTCCCTGAACCCATGCCCCCTATATCCTACTCCGCTTACTCTCAGAATCCCTATCCCATCTCAGAACGGCACGTTCCCACACTCTTTTGCAGGGCCTGCCCTGGGTACCAACTTGGCTTGCTATGCCACTGGCTCCAAAAACAATTAGGAGCCAATTCCTGCTTTGTTAGGAAGAACGGGATAGAATGCATTATGAATGCGTGAAGACTTTTGAAGCTTAGCCTGCATCAATTATCATAGCTCATTTGATATGGCCAGAGCTGTCATTTAAAAATCTTCCCCTTTTCTGCAGTGTGCTTTTCAGTTGTGAAACAATCTTTCCCCTTTAAGAAGCCAACCTCTAACTTTATGTAAAAACACTAGGATGAAAAGTCAAGCTGGAGAGAGTTGTTTCTCATAACTTTAGAATCCCCAAACCAGAGATGAATTAGTAATCTATTGGGGTACAGACTACTCAGTAAAAGTTTTGAGCTAAGGGAAACACAGCTGTAGCCTGATATGCTGAGTATCAGTGTGTAAAAATAAGCACACACATCATACAATTCCAGCTATTTTCATGTTTTCAGCATACTGCCATAGCAAAAAAGTGTCTCACTTTAGGGCTACCTACTACCCCACCTCTCCCCTCACAGAGGGAATGGTCTCCCCAGGAAATCTCTAGCTCGCAGAAGGATGAAGTAAAAGCCAAAGGGCTAAATCACTTCTAAGTCACAAAAACCCACCCCCTTCTCAAGTCTGAAGGCAAAAAGACAAATCTTCCTCCCCAGAGTCTTACCAGGCACTGATTGTCCTCTCAGGATCAATCTTCTTGAGCTCAACTTCTAGCCCATCTAGGCTCCACTCACACCTGTATGCTCCATTTTACTGAGGATAGCTGTACAAATGTAGAAGGAAGTGGCCAGGGATGGAAAGGCAACCACACCCATTCTCTAGGAGAGATCCCTGTTGCCATAACCCAGGGTGCCTGAATTACTTTCTTGGTCCAATTCTATATCATCCATCCAGGGCACTTTGCTGGTTTTCCTAGCTTGCCAGTTACTCCTTAAGAAAATCCTTTACCTCCAGCTTCGGTTTTCTAAGGGATTCCTCTTATGAAGCAGCAAGCTACCTCATCTCCCTTGAAGACCTGGTCTTAGTCAGCTACTCACTATCTCATGAACCCTCGAGCTAAACTTAGCCCAGGTGAGGCTGTGATCAAACCTCATTAAAGGGCCGGATCATGCTGTGATAGCTACCTAATCCCAGTGTGGAAATATTTCAGTGAAAAAGGAGCAAAGGTTACCATTATCCACTTGGGTAATTTTATTTTTAAATTCATTTGAAAATGGATCTTCAACTCTATTTGAAAAGAACCAAAACAATTTTAAGCTGATATAAAGGGATATCAAAGGAGGTCTGAATATACTGTCTGTACTCTTCAGAAGGAATAATCCAAGGGTGGCTGAGAACTTCTGATCCAGGGTAGTATCCGTTTTTGCTGTGTCAGATCTGGAGGTGGTTTTAGCTTCCCACTCCTCTTTCCCATTACCATTTGTCTACCAGGTGATTTAACAAATTCTGAAAACACATCAGCCAACACAAAAGACCAGCTGGATTCTCACTGAGCTCATATTTTCTTTTGTATGCTCATTTTCCTTATTCTGCTTGTCATCTTTAATGATTTCAAGTAAATTATAGCATGTTACCTCTAGTATAATCTTTTTTGCTTTATGACTCCAGTGATGACTCCTTCTCCAGTATCAAAAGAACACATTTTAGAAAATCATCTTTTCTGGTTTTTGGCATTGGCACTCTGTGGCCTCTTAAATAGGGAAATATTTAAAAGCAATCTATCTTCAGATCCCAAAATTCCCTTCCTTGCCACCCAAATCACCTGCTCTCTGTAGACTAATAATTTATGTTCTCAGTTACATTCATAAATGTACTTAAGAACTGGGTCCCCCAGTTTACCTGGAGAGTATAGAAAGACCATGTTGTTACGTTTTTTTTCTTTTTTTTGGTTTGGCTTTGTTCAAGAATATTATCCGTGTGTTTTTCAAAACTTGGCTGTTTAGCTAAATTTAGCTATGTAAAATACTGTACATGTTTAATTACATTCCATTTCAAAAGAGGCAAGGAATATCTAAAAGTTTTGCTAAGAGGTTAGACACAAGGTGGTTTGGGTAGGGATGATCCTGCCTCAGGCAGGGGGTTTTGACTCTTGAGGTCCCTTTCAGTTCTACCCCTTTATCTGTATGATTGATGGGTGTCCATTTAGAGGGATTGAAAGTGCCTTGGAGAGTCAGAAATACCCAAATGAGCATATTTAGGAGAGAGTTGTCTAACTGGTAGCTTACAAGCAGTTAACGTGCTGGTCACCACTGCTACTGCTCCTATTACTCCAGCAGCATCAGCAACCAGAGTTTCAAGGCTTACTGTTCCCTCTGCTAGATTATGTTGCCCTGCTCAAAGAGATGGGGCACAGCGCAACACAGTGTTTCATGGTACAGAGCAATGCAGGGTGCCAGAGGAGCTGACAGGCCAGAGTGCCCATTTGTCTCAGTGCCAGAGGGGAGCCCACAGGGAGCTGAAGGTGTTGCAGCATGCCACACTGCATGGGGGAGTGCCCATGTGGAGAGCAGGATGGAGGTGGGTTTCTGCTTTTGTGTGATGCAGCAGGAAGGGAACGCTCACCTGCATATGTGTGCACAGCATGCATGCCACTGTGCTGTCCCTATGGCGTGCAGCCCTTGCTGGTGTGCCCATGGAGCATGTGGCCCCTGGCCACTTTGAAGTTGGACAGCCCTGATTTAGAATAACTTTTCATAAATGTTGAAGGGACTTATGGAATAAAGTTCCATTTTCAAATGTAGTTAGGCATTTAGCAACACATTTCAAAAATGGCACTTAAGCTCCTAAAACACGTAGGTGCTTTTGAAAATGTTGTCCATTGGCTCTTAGGTTGATGAGAGGCTTGGTTTAACAATTTAAGAGCCTGTAAATTATGTTCAAAAGTGCCAGATAAAATAGCTATGAACATAATTTCAAAGGCAATACCACTGAAGCCATTTTACAACACACCATTAAGGACTACCTCAGAGATACACTAAATTATCAAAAGGTCTTGAAAGCCATCAAGCAAATGAAGAATGACAAAGCGCGTGGTCTGGATGGAATATCAGCCAAAATTTATAAGCAAGGTGGAAAAAAAAATGTTTACTAACTACACATCGTTATTATGAAAATCTGGAAACATGAACCAATTCACAGTGACTTGAGAGATGCCAGTATAATTAGCATATTCAAGAAAGGAGAAAGAGCAGATTGCAGGAATTGTCCATAGTTGGGAAGATACTTACCTGCAATCTCTTCAATAGATTAACTTTCCTCACTGAGTAAATTCTGCCCGTGACCCGTTGTGGTTTCAGACCCCTCAGCAGTACAGTAATATGATCTTTTTTCCTAGACAGTTGCAGGAGAAGTGCCATGAGCAACACAGAACTTTATGTGGCTTTCATTGACTTGACTAAAGCCTCTGTATCAATCAACAGGGAGGCTCTCTGGGAGATCCTGATAAGATTTGGATGCCAAAATTTGCCAAATTTTGTTACTATCATCAGACTCCTTCATGACAGCACAAAGTCCCTTCACTATTAGAAATGAAGATTCAAGCAAGAATGTGTGATTGCATAAATGCTCTTTTCCATCTATATCATGGTTATTCTGCCTCTCGTGGATACTAGATTCTATCTGTACCTAGGGACAGGAATCTCTTTATCGTCAACTGGTTACATTACACATCCAAGATAACCAGCACCTTCATTACTGATCTTCCATATGCTGACAATTGTGTTGTGTGTATCCACTAAATTGAAGAGCTCCAGGTCATCCTTGACTGCTTTTGTGAAGCATATGAAATGCTTGGACTTACTGTCAACCTCATGAAAACCAGGATACTTTATTCAGCATACCTCAAACCAACCAGCTGCTCCTCCACACATTACATTTAAAGGAGAATGTTGAGCATTTCCCCTACCTGGGTAGCCAAGTTTTCCAAGAAGTAAATATAGACAACATTATTCAACACTAGATAAAATGTGCCAGTACTGCCTTTGGACATTTCTCAACATAGCATTTTTGATGATCATGAAATCAGGACCCAAACCAAGCTTTTCATCTACTAAGCTGTTGTCATTTGTACTCTGCTGTATGGGTGTGAAACCTGTATGACATATCAGAAAAACCTAAAAGCTTTGGGATGTTACCGTAAGTGATGCCTTTGGAAAATCCTTCGTATCAATTGGAAAGACAGAATGAATGCCAGGTCTTTGGCTCAAGCAAACAACACCTGCATTGAAGTCATGTGTATATGGCACCATCTCCACTGAACAGGATGTGTCATAAGAATTTCATAGATTTCATAGACATTAGGGCTAGAAGGGACCCCAGAGGATCATCAAGTCCAGGCCCTGCCCCAGGGGCAGGAAGTCAGCTGGGGTCATAGGATCCCAGCAAGATAAGCATCCAAATGTGTCTTGAACGTGTTCGAAGTGGGTGCTTGAACCACATCCAGTGGCAGTCTATTCCAAACCTTGGGGGCTCGGACACTAAAGAAGTTCTTTCTTATGTCCAGCCTGAATCAGTCGTGGTGGAGTTTGTGACCGTTTGATCTTGTCATCCCTTGGGGCACTTTGGTGAACAGACATTCCCCCAGATCCTGATAAGCACCCCTGATAAACTTATAGGTGGCCACCAGATCACCCCTGAGCCTGCACATTTCCGGGCTGAAGAGCCCCATGGCTCTCAGCCTCTCATCATAAGGTCTGCTTTCCTGACCTCTGATCATGTGCGTGGCTCTCCTCTGCCCCCTCTCAAGCTTCTCCACATCCTTTTTGAATTGTGGAGCCCAAAACTGGACGCAACACTCCAGCTGTGGCCTCACCAAGGCTGAGTACAAGGGGAGAATGATGTCCTGGGATTTGCTTGGGAAGCATCTGTGGATGCAAGCAGCACTTTGCTCGCTTTACTAGTTGCAGCATCACACTGAAGGCTCATGTTCATCTTGTGGTCAACCATGACCCCCAAGTCCCTTTCATCTGTAGAGCTAACCAGCGTGGCACTACCAAGCTTATAAGCACTACTGAGCCTATAAGGATGCCTGACAAACAGCTCCGCAAACAAGTCCTATGGCCCCAGCTCACCAATCATCACTGCTGTAGAGGTGAGCAAAAGAAGACATTCAAGGTCTCTTTGAAGGTCAATATGAGGAACTGCAATGTTAATATCAATATCTGGGAGACTCAAGCACTGAATCATTCCGAATGGCACCATGATGTAGGACAAGGCATTGATCATTTCAAGCAAACTCACCTCACTATAGAGGTGGATAGACAGACAAAGGGAAAGAACTGTGACCTGACATCACCAGGATCTATTCCTCCCTCCTGATATTATTTGCCATGTCTGCAGTTGAATTATAAGCACTAGTATAGACATATTTATATTTATATAGTATGGGCACACTGTAAGTGCTTGATAAAAACAACCAATAATTGGCAATAATTGGAAACTGAATATAATGGATTTTTTCATATTTTGATTATCAAAAGCAGACTGCATTAAATTTGTTTGGTGCCTAAACTCTCAAAATATCCTCTTCTGAATGCAGAAAGTCTGCCAGGGGGCATTTGTGTAGCATATTAATAATTTTATGCTTAAAATGAAGAAATAAAGTGTATGGATTTATGATCATAAGACTCATACAAATCTAATACAAGATGACCGGGAGCCAAAGAGACATGATGTATAACAGGGGCCAGGAAAGTTTCTATGTGTGAGTTTAGTCAGAAGTAAAGAAGAAATCACAGGCAAGGAGGTGTCTTGAAACCATGGCAGCAGTAATTAGACCTGGAACAAACACTGATACACATAAGGCAACGAAGCACTCAAAGTAAGATGCAGGGAGAACAGACACCATACCCAGCCTCCAAATGGAGACCAGAATGAAAGATGACAGTTGAACAAATGTTGGTCATTAAAATACAGCTTGATTATATACCAGTTAATATTGATTTACATGCCAAGAATAACAGCAGACACCAGAACAAAATGGGAGAGTATTAGGCATTGAGAAAGAGAGCAATGCAGTGGTAAAACAGTAAAAAAAAGCAGACAAGCCTGAAAAACAAGAGGACATGATTTAAGGAAAAAATTAACATAGAAATTCAGGCGACCCCTGTAGAAAATACAGTCTGTAAGATTTGGTAGAGCTGTGCAGGAGGCAAATGACAACATTAAATCATGGGCAAAAAAATGAACTGATATTAGCCAGCATATGTCTGACCTTTCTGAGAAAACTGGCACAGTCTTTTTTATTAATGAACTCTGTGTGCATGGGACTGAGTAGAAGGATGCTAAATTTCCTGACCATCTGCGATTCTTACTGCTAAATGCCAATTCAGGATAGCTCAACTGATATTGTGATATAGCTAGAAACCAAATAGCTGTGGGCTGTGATACTATCAGTTTGCGTAAGTGAAGCAGGAGAAAACTTATTCCATAACAAAGGGGAGACCACCAAAAAACCCCCAGAGTGTTGGAAGAAAGTGTTCCTGGTAGCACCCCTTCCTGACTTAGAACCGGATACAGCCCCACACATGGCGTTAAGGGGACTGTGGGCTAGAGATCCCATTATTATGCTTGATCTAGCGCCCACTGAAGACAATGTAAGCATTTCCATTTTCTTCAGTGAGCACTGGATTGGGGGCATTCAAAGTAAATGCAAACCCAATATCTTTTTGATAAAAATCAATTACTAAAAAAATCACTATATTATTTGTGTTTGTTAATGACAGTCTGGCCAGATTCCAGCTCTAGGCATCATAGATTGCTAAGTTTCCCTTTGATCCAAATGGATGTAATAATCTATTATCCTAAACCATTATATGCTATTACTCTGCATTTTTAAGCTAAATTTCCTAAAGGGGCTAATGCAAAATACATGGGCTTTTGCAAGATGTTTCTGTTTTGCTTCTCCTTTATCTCTCCCCACCATCTTCTTGAATCTCTACATTTTCAAATCTTATCTGAAAACATCTTTTTTCCCTTGCCTACATCTTTGGATTTCCCATCCTCTCTGTTCTGATTTAAGCAGCACAGTTCTCTTTTGTGAAGCACTGTTGAGGCTATTGATGGGAAGAATGGGATGGACAGGAGACAATCCAGACAGCGTGTAGTCAGCTCTTAATGAGAGAATAGCAGCAAAGAAAAGGAAAGAAACATTAAACAGTTTTAAAGATTTCAAGACCATTTTCTAATGTGGAAATCTGCTCTGTTACTGTATCCCTTGGTCATTTTCTGTCTTGGCAAATGTACAAAATATTTATTTGTCTTCTTTCTTGTTGCCTTGTTCGCTGAGGGGCAAAGCTAAACAGACAGCAATGAAGGATTTTTACTACAGAACTAACAGGAAATGGAAGCACAGAATGAGTGGGTTATTAGGTATGAACAGATGGATTAAGGCAATGTAAGGAGGATCAGTTTCTACTAAGAGAATTGTCTCTCTCTTGGTAGAAGACAAAAGTGTGCAGACATTCAAGCTTTTTCTCCTAGAGCAAAAATGGCCACTCCAGGATAAAACTAACTTGGTAACAACCAAGGCTAAATTGCTGCCAGGAGAGTTTCTCCTGAAAGACTGAATGTCTGTACACCAGAAGGGAGACAGGGGAAAGACTCCCTGAGACCAGGTCTGGAGGACCAGGTCTGGAGGATCTTCCTCCTCCCCAGCTCTGGAGGAGGTGCAGGGCATAGCTGTTCTCTACCCATCCCTGAAGACAAAGAAGCCCTCAGCTGCCTGCTTCTCACTCCAGAGTTCCTGCTTGTTTCTCATGCCAGAGCTTTGCCACATTGCTCTCTGCTTGGCTCCTGGGCACCAGAAGCCGGGAACAGAGAGCGGTGCCTCCTGCCTGCTTCTCCTTGCCCTCCCACCCCCTACTGAGCTAAGCAGGAGGGGTGGTAAGCTTGGCTGTCTTTGTGACCCAGCAGGGACAGTACTTAAAAAGCCAGAGGAGCCAGGAGCTGAGCTTAGGAAAAGCCTTCCAAGCCTGGCTTCCAGCCCCTCTAGCTTGCCCTTACTCCACTGCTGCCAGTGCTCAGCTGAGTGGTGGAGGCAGTGATTTAAAATCGGGAGTGGCTGGGAGCCTGTTGTATGTAGGATTTCCTCAAACCTGGCTCCCAGCCTCTCCGGCTTCCCTTTGCCACCTGAGCCACCCACCTGATCTGGAGCAAAGTGAGGTGAGGCAGGCTGCTCAGGAGACAAAAAGCTCCCACCTTGCCCTGCGCTGCTCTGGATCAGCCCTGAGTAGTGTTGGGCAAGGTAGGCTGCTGGCTCTGGGTCGGCCTGGAGGAGCGCAATGAGCAGGGCTATTCCCCTGCGGGGGAGAACTGGGCAGCTTCCCGTCATGGGAGAATGCCCCTGTTCTGCCAGTCACCTGGTTGTGGATGTTAGGGGCATTCTCCCATTCTCCAGGGCAGCAACCCTCCCAGGCTGTCTGTGGAAGCTGTTGCATTTCAGCAGCTGCTGACTGACAGCTGAAAGCCTGCTCCCTTCCCAGACAGGGGAGGCCTGGTTGCCAGTTAATGGGTTCCCCTAAGAGCAGAGGTGGCCCAGGGATCAGCCTCCTAGTGCCTCAGGCCTGGAGAAGGTCTCTAGTGCCTCAGTGCCTATGAAGGTCTCTAGTAATAGGGCTGGAAGAATGCCTGTACAGTCCAGACCCTGGGCTGTTTTTCTCCTAGAAGAAATTGATTCTGGTAGAAATGGATGTCTGTACATGGCCAAAGAAAGAACGCTCATCCCAAAGACTTGATTACAAACTGATGAGCCTAAAGGATGAAGAGTAACCAAGGAGAACATCTTGATTCCTTGCAATCCCCTGGCCAGCAGCCTGCCACTTTGGCAGCTATATTTTAGGGCAGTACTGAAGCATACAGAAAGAACTTCATCACCAGGTTCTTGGCTCTTTAAGGGTCCCTTTGTCAGCTGTGTGCTGTGGATCTACACTTACTGGTGATTATGATCCTGTTAATAGTTACTATGGGGCAGATCCAATTTGCTTATGTAGGCACATAAAACTGAGGTGCTTTGTCCAGGAACATGATTCAGTTTGACTAGCTGGGTGTGTGATATTGCTGTGCTGTCAACCGGGAGACTTGAACACCTGCAAAGAGTGCTCCAATTTGACTGGATTTAGGTGTTCTGTAAAGAGGATGAGAAGAAGTAGGTGCCTCCAAAAGTCAATCCAGAGAAGTCCAGAGGTAACCAAATAAATACCATATACAAGACTGTATATGAACTCCTCCCTGTCTTAAGAGCTTAAGTGTGACTTCAGGCTCCTACTTAGTTGCCTTTATTCACTTGTGATTCAGAACACCTAGTACTATTTCTAAAAGTAGGCTCCTAAAGGGCCAGTGCTTGCACTTTTACACAATAATTTAGTGGCTATGGCATTTACCCAAGAAATGTGAGCCCATCTTGTAAGGCCATCCTGAGCCTGAAGAGATTCAAACTGAGACTGCACACACTCCAGGAGAGTGCCCTAATTGCTTGACTATGTAATCAGCTGGGAGGGAGGAGGCCTCTTTCACTCTTCCTGCTAAAACTGGGTCACTCTGCCAGTAAGCATACCAGGGCTAGAAGGAGAACAAGAGGGAATGTGACTGCTGCAGCTTATCCAGGATGTTGCAGGAATAAACCTGGCATCAGGGACCAAATTCATGTTTTCCCTCATGTAAGCATAGAAAATTAGGGTTCAAAGGGACCTCTGGACATCATCTAGTCCAAGCCCCTGCCCAAAGCAGGGCCACCACCAACTAGCTCATTTCAGCCAAGGTATGGTCTAGCCAGATCTTAAAACCTTGAAGGATGGAAATTCCTTAATATCCACCCTAAACTTGCCTTGCTGCAACTTTAGATCATTGCTCTTTGTTTTGTCATCTGCCACCACTGAGAACCATATAGCTCAGGGGCAGGCAATTATTTCAGGTGGAGGGTTGCTTACCAAGTTTTGGCAAACTGTCGAGGGCTATGTGGGTAGCCTCACCCCTTGACAATCGCCCTGCCCCCAGTCACCATTTTGGGACTGGAAGTTCTACCCCCTAACCCCTGACCTTTGCCACCAGACAACCCTCTACTTGCCCCCAGAAATACTCCTTTCAGCAAGGGGGTTTACCATCTCAGAACCAGGAAAATACCAAATTGTATTTGTGCCCATCTCCATTCAATAATCCATTCTTGCACCACCTTGACACGGATGGCTGGTCTTGCGTACCAAGTAGCCTCGTGCAAACCCCAGAGAACTCCTTGATCACCTTCGGAGTGGCCCCCAAACTCGCCTGCCACCACTTCTGATGGATCTTCAATGGAGAGGGTTTCCATTGAGGTTGCCTCCAGAGTTGTCATGTCCCTTGGCGGATGTCCATGGGGCTCCAACCTCCCCTACACACTGGCCATGCACCAACCTCCGAAATGGGCCTCAGGATCTTTTGTGGCCAGCTTTTGGATGATATCTTCCTTGGTACCCACGCTTCCTCCTTTGCGGAAGGGCATCTGGGACTCCAGCTGGATCCAGGAGGTTTGAGATGCCTTGTCTTCAGAGACGTCCCCACTGATGTTCCGGATACTTCCAGAAGGATGCTGTTGATCGCCGCCACACTCACATATTGCCTGTGATCTCCCATCAGGGCCTTAGTTCCCTGAAACCCAGCAAGGGAGAGCTGGGTAAACTAAAGAAAATAGGATGGGAGAGAAGAACAAGCAATACCACTCCCACAACTCAAGATGAACATAAAAAGGGGGACCCCAAACAAGGAAGGAAAAGGATCAGGGGGAGAAAAAGGAAAAGAAAAGGAGGGAAAGGGGCAGGATGACAGTAGAGCCACAGGCTCTGGTTCCCCACCTTAAGTGCCTTAGGCAAGCGTGTCCCTGGGACCCACACTTCTACCCAAGTCGGGGTCTTCTTCAGCTCCTGCTGGAGCCCCCTCTAGCTCGGCATTTCAGTGCCGTTCGACGCTGATACAAGCTCCCACAGTGGCTTCTGCTACCACCACCACCGTTCCCTCTGCTGGTTCTTCCAACCCGCTCTGGTGCTTGTCACTCCTAGCACAGAGGATTTTTGCAGCCCTTGCTGCCATGGCCACTTGTCTCCATGCCGGCTCTTCAGCTCCTGGCTGGTGCTCTTCCCTCCCAGTTTGGAGAACCCTTGCAGCCCCTGCTGCTGCAGCCGCTCCTCCCCATGACAGCTCCTTGGCTCCTTGCTGGGGCTGGGAGCCTCCAGCACGGTGATCCCCTGCCACTTCTCCCACTCCTGGCATGGTCCTTGCCACACTCCCAGGCCCAGCTTTTGTCCTCGCCGGGCAGCGTCTCCTGTCAAAGTCACCTGGCCTCAGCTGCAGATGGGCATGGCTGATGAACCACGTGGGCGTCTCTCCCTGGCGTCCTGCAAGATGTGAGCTTTTTCCTTTCCAGTCTGACTGGAGTTTGTCTGTGGGCATGGTTTCCTGCTCGCCCGTTCTTACATCCCTGGGACAATATTCTAAAAAGCGAACATCTAAAACTTCCATTAATTTGATTTCAAAAAATATTTTTGCCCTGGTTTACATGTGTTGGTGTAGTGTATATAGAGGTGATCGCACCATAGCTTAAAATACTTGTATATTGCTGGGGGTTGGTGTATAGGTTTGTGTGGGGCTGGGGGGATGAGGGAGTATGTGGTTGTATGTGTGGATATGTGGGATGTAGGTGGGTATGGGGTTTGTGGGTGGCTGTGTGTGGGGCGAGGGTGGCTGGGGGGTGTGAGGGGTTTGGGAGTGTGGGGTCTGCATGTATGGCAGTGCAAGGTGGCTGTGGGTGCATGTGTGTGTGGAACTTGCCCTACGAACACACACATACACTCTGCCCCTGCCTGCGTACACACACACACACACACACATACACACACACACTCTGCCCCTGCCTACACACACGTACACACATTGCCCCTGCCTACACACACACCCCCACCTACATACACACACTCTGCCCCTGACTATGTGCCCATGCACATGTACATGTGCGCACACACACACACTCACACACACACTCTGTCCCTGCCTGCGCATGCACCCCCCACCCCCGTACCAGCAGAACGCTATGCTCCTGGGTCCAGCCATACAGCCAGAAGCCAGTGGTACTAGAGCAGGGTGGGTACAGGAAGCAAGGAAATGGCTGGGGGTGGGTGGGACTGGGCTTCTGCCTCCTTCTGCCAGCTCCCCCTGGGTCATACTGCCCCTGGCTCCTGTCATCTTCGACAGGCAGCCAGGAGCAGATAAATATTCCCTAAACTTTTTAGGGGTCCCATAAGCCAGACAAATTTGGCCTGGTAGACTGGATCCAGCCTATGGGTTGTATTTTGCCCACCTCTGGTCTGGCTCCATCCTTTTTAAAACCACCCTTTAGGTAGTTGAAGGCTGCTATTAAATCCCCTCCCAGTATTTTCTTCTGCAGACAAAGTAAGACCAGTTCCCTAAGCCTCTCCTCAGAAGTCACATTCCCCAGCCCTCTTACCATTTTTGTTGCCTTCTGCTAGACTCTCTCCAATTTATCCTCATCCTTTCTGTAGAAGGGTACTCCAAACTGAACACAGTACTCCAGATGTTGCCCTCCAGTGCTGAATAGAGGGGAATAATCACTCCCCTTGATCTGCTGGCAATGTTCCTACAGATACTGCCCAATATATTGTTAGCCTTCTTTGCAACAAGGGCACACCTTTGGCTTATATAAAGCTTACTGCCCACTGTAACTTACTACTCTCCCCAGCTTGGTGTCATCTGCAGACTTTCTGAGGGTGCACTCCATCTCATCTTCCATGTCATTAATGAAGACATTGAACAAAACCAGCCCCAGGACCGACCCCTGAGGCACTACACTTGATACTGGCTGCCCAGTAGACATCAAGCCATTGATAACTACCCTCTGAGCCTGAAGATCCAGCCAGTTTTCTATCCACCTTACAGTCCATTCATCCAACCCATACTTCCTTAACTTGCTTGTGAGACTGTTGTTGGAGACCATATCAAAAGCCTTCCTAAAGTCAAGGTATATTACTTCTATTGGTCTCCCTGCATCCATGGAGACAGTTATCTCATCATAGAAAGCAATCATGTTGGTCAGGCATGACTTGCCCTTGGTAAATCCATGCTGACTTTTCCTAATCACCTTCTCTTCCAAGCAGAGCTGTCCCTTGGGCGGGGAGGGGGAAGTGAATTGGGGCAACTGCCCTGGGCTTTGAAGGGCCCTGCAGACATACAGACTCCATGCTCCAGCCACTCACCAACCCTCCCTCCTTCCCCTGTTCCATGCTCCACACTCTGCCTGCTCACCACCGCCCTCCCGCACAGTCTGAAATGCCCCGGGCCCTGCACACTCCTAGGGTCGGCACTACTTCCAAGTGTTTAGAAATGGATTCCTTAAAGACCCACTCCATTATGTTTCCAGGGACTGAAACTATAGTTCCCTGGATCTTCCTTCTTCCTTTTCTTAAAGATGGGCACTATGTTTGCCCTTTTGCAATTATCCAGGACCTCTCCAAATCACCATGAGTTTTCAGAGATGATGGCCAGCAGCTCTGTAATCACATTGGCCAGGTCCCTCAGCACCCTCGGGTGAACCCTATCCAGCCCCATGTATTTGCATATGTCCAGTTTTTTTAAATAGCCCCTAACCTGTTCTTTTGCCATGGTTGGCTGCTCACCTGCTCCACAAACTGTGCTGCCTGGTACAGTAGTCTGAGGACTGACCTTGCCTGTGAAGACTGAGGTGAAAAAGGCATTGAGCACTTCAGCCTCTTCTGCATCCTCTGTCACCATGTTGCCTTCCCCATTTAGTAAAAGACCCACACTTTTCCTGACCCTCCTCTTGTTGCTGACGTACGTGTAGAAACCCTTCTTGTTATCCAGAGGAGGGCAGTAACCACCAAACAATAATCTGTTCCTCTCTTTCTGGCTCCATGGCTTTTCTTCTTGCCACCAGAGGGGGCCAGTTTCCACAGGAGAGGAAGAGGGTGCTCCGCATAGCCTGTCCTGGAGCCTGGTGGTTAGGGCACTCCCCAGGGAGGTGGGATATGTGCGTTTGAATTTCCTCAGTCTGAGGATTCAGGTTCCAACCTTCTGTGCAAGTTCTGCAGCCACTAGGTTCTTCTGCAAAATGTAGGTATCAACACCAGTGCATTTGCTCTGACTTTATTGGCTGTTGATGCAAACAAGGTATATTCTAAGCATACCTAGTAGTTTGGCTCCCTCCAGGGACTTGGGCATTTTCCCAGCACCAATTTGGACCTCAGTGAAGTTTAAATTTCAGGGGGTAGGTGCCTCTGGGATCAAACTGGATTGTGTTTGGGCATGCCCAGAATACTAGGTGTAGGCATCTAGGCACCTGACAAAATGGAGGCACCACCTGAACTTAGGTGCCTACAGAATTTTGTAGCTTGGAGGACAGAACAAACATTGATTGCTTCTTGGAAGTCAGGTGCTCAAATTCCCCCTGAGTCCTGTTTAAGGAACCGTATCACAGCTGAGTCAAGATAAAATTCACAAAAACCAAGAGTTGCCAAAATTAGATGCATGGACAGATGTCACTTGTGTGGACAGAACTGTTCAGCAGCCATGTTATGCCAAGGCAGCTCAAATGAGTTAAAAATGGCTGTTAACTGTCATTCTCACAAAAAACAATGGTTTTCTAACTGCAGCAGGCCACCAGAAAAGGTGTGAAAGCATCAGGCTAATTTCTTGAATCAGAAGCTCCACTACTCCATAGGTTTAAACACATTGGTATACATGGGAAATGGTGTTTAGAATTTGCTACTGGGTCTAGGTCTCTAAACATCCAACCCAAGTTCCAGGCTATGTACTCTAATATACACGAACAAACAGATCGTGAGAAATCAGACCCTACAACAAAAGGCTGGAACAGGCTCCAGATTCCAAGCTAGGTCACCACCAGCTTGGGAACTTCTTTCTCTGTGACACCAAAGTCACAAGAATTGGCCACAAATAGCAGGAATGAATTTACTCTTGATTCACCCCAAAATAGCGGTTCCCAACCTTGGGGTCATGACCCCATTTAGGATTACAACAAAAAAATGGAGTCGCAAAGAGACTTGACCGTGTCAACTGATTACGATGAATGCTTCCTGTTTATAAATATGCAGCTCTGCACAAGGCAGTTATTCATTCACACATAACAGTTGTAGCTTTGACATAAGATGCTTGTATGTTACAGGGAGCCGACATAAAATCACTATGTTGATAGTGGCTGGCTGAAATACGTTTTGGGTGATTATTGCGTGAACGTGACCAAATTAACTCCACCCAAGTTTGCCTCCCTACTCTGTACAATGCCGTTAATTATATGTATCAGTTCACTAGGGCTTTGTGAAGTTATATTAATTTATAAATTATAAGTACATATTTTGTTGAGGGGCATCCCACATGCCTCTTGTATAATCTTAGCTATACACTTCTGTGTGTCTGCCACTGATTAAGTAAACCAATAAAGATAAAATTGGATAAAAGAGGAAGAAGAAAGGAATGGGTCATCTCAGAAAATGTAAGTTTCAGTGTAGATTGTGAGGTGCAAAAATTTATCTGTAGCATTAATATAAAGTTTCAGTAAGCAACAAACAAAACATTATACTAAAAGAACTATAATCACCAGCTGTTGATATCTTCATAGTCATTGAAGTCAACAGGTATAGTTCCTTTGACTTCAGTGGGAGTCAGACTGGGCTCAATAACACAAACACGTGTATGAATAAAGCATACATGTGAGTAATCCCATTGAATTCCAAGGGATAGCTCACCCACAGAAAATTACTCATGTAAAGGAATCTGCAAGACAAAGGCTTTCCATTCCAGTACCCTTCACAAGCTGTAAAATCGCATGGGAATTTGTTTGGTTGGTTATTATTTAATACAGCAGGATAATTAAATACTACTAAATAAGAATGAAAGAAGATATTGTTTGTAAGTACTCTGCGAGGCGGTGATCTATTTTCATGTTATCAAAAGAGCTGTAGAATAAATAGGCATTGTTACAGTGTGTATTATTAACCCAATAGACTGTGAGGGTTCCTTTCCAGCTTACTTTACTGAGAAAATATGTATAAAGGCAGGTTTTCTCCCCAGAAGTTCTATTTTCCCATAATGTCCCTTGAGGCTATTATTGTTCAGCCATTAAAGAGTATATGTATCTAGACTAAACCATGTGACAACCTCTCTCTGAGGACCAATATCTGGGTAAAACTTAAGCCTGTTTAAAACAGGCAAGACTACAGCAGCTTTGATGCAAATCTGCAACATACTTAAAACCTAAATCTCCATTTATTTTGAGCTTGTTTCTTTATGTTCTAAATATTTATCTGGAACTTTACAACCTATCACAAATATTTGAATGTAATCCACTTAATTGTTGTTGGCCTTTTTCCCCCTGCTCAGCTTAAACAACGTAATGCTAGAAAAGTCCTGCATACAGTATAAAAGCCTGAATACAAACAAGTATCACGACTGCTTTATATGTGACCTGGGATTTAAAATCTGCAGTGTCTGGGAGCTTGTCATTGTAGACTTTCCCTAAGCCTGGGTCTCAGCCTCTTCGGCTTCCCCTTGCCACCTGAGTCACCCACCTGACCTGAAGCAGAGTTGGGTAGCTCAGGCCACCCACCTCTTTAATACTTGTTACATGGACAGGAAACAACTATTAAGAAAGCAATCTGAAGTGGAAAAATCAGCATTTCCTGCCTAAATTACTGTTCCACTTTCTACCCCGTCTTACCCAGTCCAGGACAGTCCAAGAATTAAAGTACTGAATTGGACCCAATGGGCACATCCCCACAAATGGCAATGTGGGTTTCCTCAAGGTCAAGAGCAACCTTACCTGGGGGCCTCCCTGGGCTGCAATGGCAGTGATTTGGATGTGCAAAGCCTGGCTAGCAGCCAGAGCATAGCTCTGGCTGGCCAGGCTCTGGTTTCGGGTTGTGCATGCTGCAACCATGTGCGCCACTTCACATTTTTTTGGTGTGTTTTTTTTTAAACCAGGGTCTCCCAGTATTAAAAAACCCCACCGCACTGCAAATTAGCAATGTAGCAAATGTGCGCATGTGGTTTGCAGCACTGCAAATTGCACATCTATGCTCACAGGGAGGCACCTAATAATACTAGGCTTAATTCCCTATCCTGTTATACCCACATGACACTAATATTTTGGTATTCTCACCTCTTGTGATTGGATTGCAAGCAGCAACCCACCATTAGCAAAAGGTTGCCACCCACTTCTCTATACCTTACCATGGGGCAGGCATTGACCAGAGTGTGCTATATGCAGCAAAGGGATATGGCAGCATTTGGACTTCCCCAACATCCTGGAGAATTCAGAGAGGATTTTTTTCTTGCTGAGTCAGACCTGCTCCTGGGACTCCCTCTCTGGAAGTGACTCTACAGTACCCACAAGAAAGAGCAATGCCAGGCAAAACTCCCAAGGAGCTTGGTAGAAAACTTAATTTTTCATGCGAACGTTCAGCAGAAATTTGAGTTAAATGGAGCATGGATTGCAATTTCAGCCTGCATAATATATTTCAAATAAGTTCTTGTTCCTCCATGCAAACAGGATTAATCTTCTAAAGCTGTTAAATCAACATTTCTGAGAATTAAACCCAAAGGTCATATAGTGCTTTATTACTGGACATCAATATTTATTACATCTCTCTTCAGAATGAATGCTTCAAACAACAATGGTGAATCACAAAAGGACCTCAACCCATCATCTAAGGTAATCAGGAAAGGCTGCTTATGGAATTATGAATTAGGATTTGTTAATTTCCATGTAAACTAATACTACATTTGTCTGGTTTCTGTTTAAGCAATCAGTTTAATTAATCTTTGCTGGCACACCTCTGAAACAAAAGCTTTGAACTTGTTTGTAACATGGCATTGTTCATACAAATCTGTTTGAGGGGTGTGAATGCTGGCAAGTAATATAGCAGTTAGCCAATAGGAAAAATAAAGATTAAATACTATGTGATCTATTAGCTCTTGTATTCAGCATGAGAATAAACATCCAGCCTGATCTACGTGAAGTTCACTTATGTCAATATGTTGGGCTTTAGATTTATTTTTAAAAACAACTTTGTTCATCTGAGAACCTAGTGCCATGTGTGTGTACGGAAAAGTGTTTGGTATTAGTCAAACTCATCTCACCTTGCTGGTTATGGGAACAGATAGAGGTCAATGCTTACTGTTCCGAAAATGCAACTTTGCGCACCAATTTTTGTTGTAAATTTTACACCAAATGAGGGGAACCTGACACTTCACCCTGTATTCAGGTGGTGTTTGTGTAAGTAAGAGGTACTGATTCAGATGAGGAGTAAGATAGGAATAACTGGGTCTGCCTACATGAGATACTTAATGCACAGAAGACTAATTCTACTGCATATAAGTGCAGTAGGCAAAACCTGGGCTAATGCATTAATATGCAATAGATTTAGTCTACTGCACATTAACATCACTAAAAAAGCATTTGTTTATGCTAGTGTGCAGTAGCGCCATAATTACAGTGCATTAAGTTAGTACCTGTCATTACAGGTACTAACTTAATGCACTGTAATTTGCGCACCTTAATGAATGTGTAGATGTGCTCACTAGCTTGTTGATTAAGTCTCTGGGTGTTATTTCAACGAAATGACAGGTTAATCCCTGGACATATGGAAATGCACATTTATGCCAAAGAAGATACCTTACTTTGCAAAAGAACATTCTGGTTACAAATTATTCTGCTTGCTGTACCAATAAAAAACAAAATTGGTGAATGATTCATTGATTAGTAAACTGATTCAGCTGCTTTCCTCCCACACACACTGTGTTTAAGGGGTATGCTGTGTATAAGCTGCTTCTGTTCTCTCAAAACTACGGTGCCATTTCAGCAGCAGTGGCTGAAGAGTGTTTATCCAATTATTGCACATTATTGTACACAATATGTACTCCACAAAATAAAACCATAAGCACTCATAAGTGCTTTGGATCCATTGACAAGTTACGTTATGAACATTTTACAAATGGGGAAATGCAGAAAGGTGAAGTAGCTTTGCCAAGGCCACAGAAAAAAAGAAGTAACAGGGTTAAAAATAGCAACCTGTTTCAGAGCTGCAACTTTTTGTGCTGTTCTCTGGACCATGATACCTCTGTGACCATGGTGAAAAAAGTGAGATACAGAGTGGTGTTGGTCTGAAGTCAGACAGAAGGTAGGCAAAAAAAGTCAGGGTCCAAATCTGTTCATTGAGGACAAAAGGAGTTACACCTACATGACAAAGCATGGAACTGAGCTATGGGAAACCTCACTCCTCCCAGAAAAGTGGATTTTTCACTTGACAAGGTAAGGGTGGATAAGGTAAAGGTGTGCAGAATACATCGTTCACCATGAAACATCCTTAAGACAGCAGTCAACATGAGACTCTAAAAATGGTTGCTGCTCCAAACCTTCAGGTTAGTAGTATTGTTTTAGTGGTGTTCTTCCGTCTGATCATTTCTTGCTCAAAGTTAACATAGGGCATGCCTACATGAGGCGCTTAATGCCTAGTAGACTAATAACACTGCACAATAGTGTGCCAGGCAAAAGCTGTGCTATTACACTACTGAGCAATGGTATTAGGCTACTGTCCAGTAAGAATCACAAAAAAAGTGTACCAGCACTACTACGCAGGAATACAAGTTACTGCTTATTTAGTTTGTATTTCATTAAGCAAGTACTAAATGAAATGTGCAGCTACTGCGCTTTAATGAATGTGTAGAAGCACCCATAGGGACATATGTATAAATTCTTTATTTACCCCAATTAACAAATATAACCTGCTTACAATAAATATAGGAACAAATGGTTAAGGTGAAATTCTGAATTGTTTGCAAAGACTTGCACGCTGTACATTGCAAGAACCATTATAGTGAATCTCCTATTAGAGTGATGCTGTTCTGTGGAAAAAAATAGTATTCTACCTGAGGTTCTCATTGGATCTAGACTCACATTATGTTTGTCAATATTTTTTTCTCCTCTCTCACTGTCCAAACTAACTTCTTTCTCTCTGACAAGAAAAAAGCTAAGTAATAGTTGAGGCTGACTAAAAAAAGCCTGTCCTACACTTAACAAAATGTCAGCATGTCATCGTCATGACATTCATTATCATTCTGATTTCTGCTCTCCATCACACAGACCTTTGCATTGTGGCACTCAGTTGGCTTGACTGTCAGCTTTTTCACATGTTCCCATTCATATTCTATTTCTTCATGATCTAATCTGTCCCTTAACCAAAACTTCCTTGATGCAAGGTTGTCTTTCTCTGTCATTTGTACAAATACTCCAATGTACCTATATCACGATCAACAGAATAACACTGTAGCAGTGTAGTACAATAGCACTAATGATCACTAGCAACATAATAATATTTCATGATAATTGGAACCTTGAAATTCTCCCTGGTAAGAAAGGACACCGATGATGAAATTATTAATACTTCTACAGAGAGGAACATTATGTAAGGAAGTGATACAACTAACAATTTGTCCATTAAAATGACACACATACAATACCTAATTTGCAATAGGGAACCCATGATTTTGCAAACCTAATCAAGGTGATTCAATTGCAATTAAAAATCACTATTGCCAATTGAAACAAATCTAAGGGAAGAGAGAAGCTGTGAAGACACACACTCTAGAATCCTAGATAGCAAGCATGACATCTGGGGACAAATAGCAGCAGCACATAGTTGTGCCACTGGTACTTGCAAATGCCTGTGCACACACGCTCTGGCGCACAGCAGGTTATCCTTGGGAGGATAGGAGAGGCAGGTGCCAGCACCTGGGCTGATCCCAGCAGTCTTGCCTGGAGTCCTGGGGGCTTCCTGGGGCTCAGGCAGTGGCAGTACAGGGGCATGGAGCCTGGCCAGCAGCCACAGTGTGGCTCTGGTCAGCCAGGCTCTGATTTTGGATGCTGCATGCTGCCACCCTGCTTTTTTAAGGTGTGTGGGTTTTTTTACACTGGGATCTCCTGGTGTCAAAAAACCCCACTGTACTGCTCATTTGCATGCAGTGCGTGTGGTTTGCAGTGCTGCAGACAAGTTGACGGTGCCGCAAATCACACGTGTACGCTCATCTAGATGTGCCCAATGGGGCCAGGATTTTGTTCTGCTCCTTTAGTATCTGGACACTTAACATTTCTAAATTCTGGCATTAGAAGATCCAAATATGTTAACTTGGAATAACCAAGGATAATCTCATGGAGTTGTGAGATTCAGTCTCAGGGAAAGCAGTGTATGTATTTTTCGTAACTATCCAAAAAGGACAGTGACCAAAAAGTATTCCCACTTCCCTTCTGCATCTCCATTTGGCCAAGAGACTTTTACACCACAGTGATCCATGCCATATCTGAGGTGGACTAAGTAGAAGAGGGAATAAAGAATCTATTATGTAAGACATGCATAAAAACACAGTACAATTGTATACCCTTAGCATGTAGGGCATTTTTACATGTACTCTGGGGATGGAAGGGGCATAGCATCTTGTGTATCAGTGTCCCCATGGTTCAAAATGGCAGTGGGGATGCTGATAGATGAGATGTATGAGGCTGGCTGGAGTGAGCTAATTAGTAAGCTCCATCAGACTTAATTGAATCTGCTCAGATGCACATTGCACCAGACTCCCTGCATGTGTACAGGCACCCACATTGGCCTTATGTCCCCATCAGATACAACAGTTCTGTTACAGACCCCTGGGTAGATAGGGTTGTGATTTTAAAGTTCTCATTCTAAACTTTAAAGCTTCAGCAGATTACAGATTACTTCACAGATTGCTTCTCTCTGCACCCTACTGCAACCCTCACATTCACCAGAGGAGCTGCCCCCAACAACCCCCAAGGAGAAAATATTCGAGAATGGGATGTGACCTCAGCAGAATGATTCTGACTTTGGATCTTATTGGCAACCAAGATCAAAAGAAGCCCAAGTTCTGGCACTTTCAGGGATCCCAACAGCACTCATCACTTTGCACAAGCTTTTCCCAACAAGAGTGGCTACTGATTGGCCTGTCCATGGTTTTCCTAGGAGTTAACAACAGAAATGATACCCATGTACGAGTGCAAAGCAAACATGGGAAGGATGAAGAATGTGAACTTTAAGGACAGCAGTAAATTTTCTGTTGTAGGTCTAGGACAGAATCCTACATCCATTGAGATCTTTCAGAGTAGATGCTGAAATGAAATCGTATACCTGCTGCCTTGATTTGTGATTAACATCAAAAACACATTTCCAATTTCACAAGAGGCCTTGATGTAGAGTAATCTTCCTTTTTCTAAACTGGATTAAAACCCAGTCATCTCAGGGGTATAGGTTGTAGCTGTTTTGTGGTCTCGTGTGTGGTAGATCTCATGCATGCTTTTACCTTGGCTTTACATAAAGATTTGATGCTTTTAGTGTTTACTAGTTCCACTGATGCTACTGATAAATGAGAAGCAATAATTTTTGTGTCGACAATTAATAGACCAGGTTCTTGAGAATGATAAAATAAGTACTATGGTACATCTGTGCTTTACTTGCTGTTATCATCTCAAAATATAACTAGGATTATTTTTGTTTGTTTAAATGCACTGCTTTTCATTTTTACAGGAATATTCAATAGGGGGCTAAGTTGTAAAAAACCTTACTTTTAAGCACAATCTAACATGAACGGTCCTTGTTGGGTGGAACAGGTAAAATCTCCACTTGTTAAAGGTTTTACAATATAAATGAATGGAAATGCATATGGGTGACGTTTTGCTAAAGAACATAAAACACAACATGGTACAGGCTGCCGAAGCCACAAACTTTTTTATTTTACTATATATGTTGAAAATGTTGGATATTCACATACAACATAGTAGACTATTCAGCTTGTCTCTTCTGTTTCAAATTCTGTGCTTTTAATATCAAGTGTCTGTACTGTGCCACTGATACAGACTTATCTTCAAATAACATCTCTGTGCATATCCTGTTCTTTAGAACTCAGTGATACAGAAGTTGATAGAAAGCTGGAGTTTTCCAGTACTGAAGACAATCAATAAAACGTCACTGAAAAACAGTATAAATGTTTCTGGTAGTTCAGTACTCTTGAATCTGAAGGTAACATAGTTTTTAACGCCATAATTTTAAGCTACTCATTGTATAAAGAGAAATCTAGGGAAAATATCTTTTATCTAAAATGTCCTTTTTAAGTCAATTAAACTCTGGTGATCTACGATATATGTACAGTATATAAATATATTTATGTGTATATATGTACACATATATTGGTTAGACATTCATTATAAATAGAGTTGTCTTAACTTAGGTTGTAGAAAAATAGCCACTTTGCTGGGAACATGCAAACACAGTATGCTTCAACCTAGCTTTAAAAAAAAAATCACTTTTAGCTCTGTTTTCTTGGATATAAATGTTTATCATACATTTTTAGCTGATTTAACCACAAAGGAAAATTTCCCAGTAAAGTTATAAAATCTGTTTGATGCTAGGTTTAACTAGACTCATACACAGTATCTTTTAGGTAATTTAGTTTCAAGTATTATTCCCATATCAGCAAAGTCTAGACACTTTAGTTTTGCTGCTTTGTTACAGTAAGCTAGTCAACTCTTAACACTACAGGGCAAATTATGGCCAGTCTGGCATGCATGAACTGCAGGGAAGAGGTCTTCCCCTGTACTATTCCTATGTGGAAGGCAGCCCTGATGTGGGCTACCTGTGCTGATCCCGTGCCCATTGAAATCAACTGCAAAGCTCTCATTGTATATATCTGAAGCCCAGAAGAGGCTGGTGCTATCATTTAGTCTTACCACCTACATAATACAGGCTCTTGAACTTTACTCAGTGATTACTGAATGCAGCCCAACACCTTATTGTTGATCTTTGATCTCTCTCTCACCCTTTAATGGTGTAGGAGCCCATAAGCTGGGGAGGGGGGAAGAGGGGCAGGATCTAGCTTGCTCTATAAAGATAGATACTTTTTTCTGTTGACACCCAAGCCAGAAAACAAAAAACAAACAAAAACAACAAAAATCCAGTTTGCTGCCTACCAGATTGAAAAATTTTCATTTTATTCCCCTCCCTGAAAAAGACTGAAAAGTTTTATTTATTTCAACCTGAAATGTTCCATTGGATTAAAAATTAAACACTGTTTTGTGCATTTGTAGGAAAAGCAAAGGAAGTAAAAGGCTAGGTTCACAAAGCTGTTGCTGTTACCCCTCTTTCACCCCCTGGCTTGAGGTTACAGCACTGATTAAGGTCATGGGAGAAAAAGGTTTCATTCCATCCTTTTCCTGAGAGGATATGAAGCCATTTTGCTCAGCCTCCAAACTTGTGGTGGGTGCTCACAATCTCTGCTGCTGACATTGTCCTGCTCTGTATCAATAAGTCAACACTCACTGGAGAAGAGGTTGGAATCTAGGCATCACATTTTTCAATGGAGTCTCCTAATCACCAGGCTGGAGGTTCATTACCTACTTCCTTCTGTCTTGATGTCGATTCATGTAATTTTATACCATGGAACAGGATTAACAAGAAGAAATGAGAAAACTCTTTTCCAGAATAGATTCCAGCTAGCTGGTAAATAAAGGGTGTACTCCTGCAAAGTCTGAGATGTGGGTCCTAAGGCAGAGGATGGAATTGAATCCAACTCACAGGCATCCCAGGTCAGTGCTGTAACCCCAATATACTACATAATGGCATGGCAGCTTCTTCGGCAGCTTTGTGAATCTAGTCCTCCCCTTGCAAAAACTCTTTCACCTGAAAGTGTTTAGTGTATTAATGTCCAGTAATTAATACTCTGGGGATGACAGAAACTGTACTTTTCAGTGAATTTTCTTCACTGAAAATATTTTCTCCAGGCCTAGTGGAAGGACTGCCCATAGGTTATGTAACTGCATGGGGGTGTGGACACAACCCCACTTTTGGAGGTACAGGGCTGCACTGAAGGAGTGCAGACTATACCTGTCTTAGGAGTGTGGTAGGTGGATGCCGGTCCATACCTTGCATCCATCCTTCCATGCCACATTATAGGTGATCCTGGTCTTGCATATTACAGCCAACTGTGTCATATTTCCGACAACTCTCCTAGCGTAGTTTCCGTTTTAGGTACATTAATTTGCTCCAGAAATCTTTCTAGTGCCTGAAATGATGAATACTTGTTACATTGTTTTTCAGCACTTATACTTGAGAGAAAGAGAGAGAGAGAGAGGCATTCTATTTCTTACTGTAATAGTGTAAGTGCACTATAATGTTGGGATGGGTGCCCTCATATTAATTGTTAATAGAACCATGGTTAACTGAAGATTGACCAGTCACAAAAGGCTCATTTACTTTCTGATCCTCTTTCCTGGAAGCTGCTTGGTCCGAAATAGAGGAGAAGGAAAGCTGGTCATGTTCTATTATATGCTCTTGGTCGTCTTCCTTGTCCTTCTTCACATAAAACATTTTTCTAAACTTCTTGAGCTCATGGAGTTCACAGAAAGTTTCTAAAACCACCAACATTGCAATAAGGCCCAGCAACAGGTAACCTGGAAAAGAAACAAAAAACACAATGCCTAAAACATGAACAGGTAGAGCTGATGAGATAGAGCTCTAACTTGGAATTCTTTCCACCTTTGATCACTGAATATATATTATTTTCCTTTCTTTTCTATTTTCAGGGGTGTCAACCTGCATGGGAGCTAACAGCACTCAGCATTTCTGAAAATGAGACTCACGCTAATCATCCACTGGGCTTTTATTTTTTTCTCTAACCACACACATGCATGCAGAGCTTCCTAGTGAGTCTCCAGGGAGGGTATTCTAAAAAGCATTTCTTAATCTAAATACGCTAATTAAACCATGACTATTTATAAATCACTACTATTTATATTCTTGTCCAAATGATCTACAATTTCATTAATAATCTGTTTAGTAGAAGTTTAGTAAAGCAAACAGAAGCTTATTGCATTTTAATTAGTATGGCATGCTCTCCAGTCTGTGCAATAGCATGCTGTACAGTTAACCTACCATTACTTTTACAATCATTTTTCATTTGGCTTCAATATTCATTTGGGTACAGTGTTCTTTGTAACTGAGAAGACTAAATATACATTGGAATGTCTAACTTCTGCACGAAACCCTCTCCACCTCCCTAAAATGCACCTTTAAAGCATAATTAAATACTCAGAGTGTGTCCAGACGAGTATGCATGTGCATTTCCATAGTTTCATAGTTTCTAGGGTTGGAAGGGACCTAAGCAGATCATCTAGTCCAACCCCCTGCCATGGCAGGAAAGAGTATGGCCCCAGCAAGGTGTTCATCCAGCCTCCTCTTAAAGACCCCCAGGGTAGGAGCCTGCACCACTTCTCTGGGAAGTTGGTTCCAGACCCTAGCCACCCTGACTGTGAAGTAGCGCCTCCTGATATCTAACCTAAACCTACCCTCTGCCAGCTTGTGACCGTTATTCCTGGTCACTCCTGGTGGTGCTAGGGGGAACAGTGACTTCCCCAATGCCCGCTGATCCCCCCTGACTAGTTTATAACAGGCCACAAGATCCCCCCTCAGCCTTCTCTTTTGCAGGCTGAACAGGTTCAGGTCCCGTAGCCTGTCCTCATAGGGCCTGCATTTCCCTGGGATAAATAGCAACAGAACATAGTTATGGTGCTGCTACTTTTCCCCAAGGAATGCCCCTGCATGTGCATTCTGACACAAGGGAAGTTGCCCCAGGTGGGATAGAGGAGGCTGGGACCAGCACCTGGGATGGTCTCAGCCGCCTTATCTGGGGTCCTGGGAGCCTCCTGGAATTCCAGCAGCAGCTATCCAAGTGTGCGGAGGCTGACCAGCAGCTAGAGCATGGCTCTGGCAGGCCAGGCTCTGGGTAGTGCACACTGCTGCCACGCATACCATCCTACCTTTTTCTGGCATGGGTTTTTTTGGATTTTTTTTTTGATACAGGGATCTCCGATCATTCAGCTCATTTGGATGTGCCAACTAGGGAATTATTGACCTAAGCCTGCACAATTTCATTTCATGAAGCTTAAATTTAAGCAGTCTTATGCTTTAACTCAGATAACCAAACAGGACCACCTAGCTCAGGTGGTTAGAGGGTAGCACTCGTAACACCAAGGCCACAGGTTTGATTTCTGGCAGGACTAGATGATTGCTTAAGGTCCTCTCCAGCCTTACTAATCTATGAACCTATGCAACACAATATGGGGAAAATACTCATTGTAAAAATAGAAAGGCATCTATATATCTTTACTAGGAACTCATTCTGAAAGTCAGACTTATCTAAACTTTGTGACTTACCAGGAAAAGGGTACCTAGATTTTCTCATTATGGAAAGTCTTTGACAATGAATTTTGACCCCTAGCCTGTCATTTATTGAACCTGTGAATAGGTGAAATTTTGGTCACAACGGTCTCTGGAGATTCTGAAACATATTGGAAATATTGAAACATTTCACAAGTTCTTTTAATACACTTTCAAAACAAACTGTGTTGATTAAAAACTTTTTGGTTAGAAATTTCTTTCAATTTTATTTTAAAAATCCTGAAATTGAAATGCAAAGTTCATTTAACCTGAAATTTTCTTTGACTTTTCAGTTCACCAAAATATCAGAAAAACATTGTTTTTTTGGATTGACTTGCAAAGATTTGTTTTTAATGGAGCTGCCAGTAAACCAGAAAGTCAAATTACTTGCATAGTTCTATTCCTACACACTTAAGCATGCACTGTACCTATATTAAGCTATCTGAACAGTAATAAATAATTAAATGCTCGTGCCAACAGTCAGGATGGTGAGGCCTTTAGCTACGAGTTAAGAGTGTATTATAATGCTGAAGAGGACAAAATATACTGCTGGCTAATTTAAGGGACTGCTTCTGAGAATGCAAATTCTGTACATGTTCCCATAGTCTGTCACCCTTGTAAGTAATGGACAATTTGACAACAGATTATGTACTTAGGATGGGAGCACCGGCATCTCCTGATCAGTAGGGTGAATGTAATTGGTAAAAATTGCTTGTATCTGCATTAATTATTTGGATCCTGGGTCCAGCACATCTGAAGATTCAGGATCATCTCCAATTAAATCTTTCAGGCAAATGCTGTATTTTGTGACACTGATATGGAAGAATCTTGCCCTGCTCACACCCAATCCCTGCTGTTGCAATGATAATTCTTCCAGCTCATGACATTGATTGTATCACCCTAATTACTGTATTCTTCACTGGTTCCTCCTCCCTTAAACATGAACTACTCATCCTCGAGTAAAATAGCTAATAAGAGTGGAATGGGACAACGCCACTAATTGCTTAGAAAACGCTTTGATTATATGTCTATTATTTAAACCAGGCATTTTCAACCTTTTTTACTACGTGTACCCCCCCCGTGTCCAGATGTGGAGCGGGGGGGGGGGGGGCCGGATGCAGAGTGCCAGCAGTGCAGGCTGGTGGTTGGCGGTGGCAGCCACTGTGTGCAAGCTTCCCTCTCCCCACTGCAGCCAGCTGGGTGGCATCTGTGTGGGCTGCAGAGGGGCACCGCTGCCCTCACCCCTCCCTGTCCTGCTCCTGGGACATGGCGGCACAAGGTGGTGGGTGGTGGTGCTCCATTCCTGCCCACCTGTGCATACCCCTATGGCCTTCCCAAGTACCTCCGGGGGTATGTGTACCCCCAGTTGACAACCTCTGATTTAAAGGGTTAGCCTGGTACTTACATGTAATTCCTATCTTATACAGCTCTCTGAATTTTTGATTATAACCTTCCCCCGGAACATAGTCTCCAAGGCCAATGGTGCTCAGGGAAATGAAACAAAAGTAAAAAGATTCCAAAAAATTCCAGTCATCCTCCAGGGCAGAAAATATTGCTGCTGGGATAAAGAAAAAACACAGCACAGTGATGAACCCAAGAGCCACTGCATGGACGATGGCAACAACTTGCTTGGAGAAACCCCAGCGAACGTGGAAATATAGCACAGGCCGTCGGGTGACATGAACTATGATGCGCTGCACCACAGCTGTCAGGAAAAGCAGTGTAAAGGGAATTCCGATGACAGAGTAGACGATACAGAAGGCTTTTCCTCCATCTGACAAAGGCACAGTGTGGCCATACCCTGGAACAAAACAGAAGAAGGGGACATATTTAATGTGGGAAATAAGTTGGAACATACACAACCAATCACTGGGGAGCTTATTTTAGGAATCTGTGGGCACTTCTACACGTGCCCTTGACTGTGCATTTGGTATGGCGCGTTCCTGGCAGCACATGGTTATTTTTCCATCCTACATTGCTGTCACACTTTGTGCCCGACAAGCTACAGTGACGCAGCGTCTCGTGTAGATGTGCCCTGTGACAACTAGACTAAGAACTTTTCTCAGAATACAAAGGTTTCAACTTTACTGTACTATAAATTACCATTACCAAAAATAATTGTTAACTTATTTTCATACTGTGATTTTTCCATAAGGCACTTAACTGAGAATCTGCTCAAGCTGCTTTAAAACAAAATAAAACAGAAGAAAAAACCCTCCAAAGCAAAAAGTATTGCATGGAGGCTGGACCTTCTGTAGGTCATTGGTGTTTCATAAATGTCAATCTGTTTAACCTAGAGCATACAAATACAGGTAGTTTTGTATAGGTTGTGGACGGTCAACAAATTCTGCAGTCTGATGTTGAAAATGTTGAAAATTATACTTGTTTACAGACTGACAGGCTACAATGTCAAAGTACTTCACTACTTCATGCTAGACTGCCTGGTTTTAAAAGCAAGCCACAGACACAGTAAATTCATTGCAAATCATGAATGGTTTTTTTCTGTTTGCCAGTCAACAAAATAGCTATTTTATTTTTCATTCTATCAGGATAGTTTCCTACAATCGATCATGTTACATCTTTTGAAAGATTTATAGCAATATCACACCACACAAGCCCCAGTCATACTGGAGCCAGAAAACCCCCCTCAAAAAACCAAAACTGTTCTCTCACTAAAGTAACTTCAATCCCAAAGTTTTGATCATGTTTACCTGGGAAGCTGGCCATGAAAAATAAACTATCGTGTTCAGAATGTCCTTTCATTTTATATGAACATGAGGAATTTCTCCTCTTGACTGAATGCATTTCCAGTAATCTAAAAATTGTTAATATGCATCTCAGAGAAAGTCTTTTTTTAAGCATTTAAAACACTTTTAGGTAATAGGAGAAAAATGCATCCTTTTTAATCTTCTCACTATTACAGCCTTTTAAAAAGTAGTGTTATGAAAAGGCAGTCAAAGTTCTTTGGGTAAATGTGGTATCTTTAATTAGACCAATTAAATAGTTGGAAAAACTGTTCTTTTTAAGCTTTTGGGCATAAACATGTTTCTTCAGGCATAGGGAGAATCTGCTGTTGTTTTGTGTTCTCCTGGATGTTTTCCGTGTTATAAAAAGCAAGCTTTTAATTTCTGTCTATTAACAACATGATGCATCCAACGGGAACCTTTGGTCCTATTTTAATTTTAAGGATGTAATGAATAATTCATCCAAGTTTGTAACTTGAAACCCAGAATAATCATGTCACAGGGCACTCCCTTTTTTTTTTTTAGTACAGTATTACTGAAATCTATTATAAGCCTTGTCAATTTTTCAACACAAAGTGGGCATTTCAACTCTGCATTGAATTTTTCCTGGATCTGCCCCCTGGAATTTTCTGCCTAAATCATCTAACGCATTATTAAAATCAACTGGGAAAAGAACAACTCATGTGGTACAATCAGTGATTCCTAAAGTTGTTTCCTTTTCCAAATTTTAGGACCTAATCCAAAAAGATACAGATCAGGTCTTTTTCCTTTTAATTAAGGGGTGGGCAATTATTTGGACCTGTGAGTTTTGATGAGTTGTTGGAGGCCAGGTCAGCACCCCAGCACCCGTCCGCTCACCCTGCTGCAACAACTCACCAAACCTCCCTGTGTGGGATGGGGCCACAGGCAAGCGGGGAGCAGTGTTGGAGAGTGAGACAGACAAGCGAGGCTGGATCATGGAGCAGGACAGCCCCTGCCCTGTGGCATGGGGACTGCCTGCGTGCTACGTCCTGGGAGCTGGCCAGGGGCAAAGGGAGGGAGGAGGGGGTATATGCAGCAGTGCTTGCCTGGGCACTGTGGTCTGCAGCTACCCCTGTGGCACTTGGGGCCAGCCAGCGTGCACAGCTTGCCAACAGGGCTGCTCCCAGTGTGACTGCTCCTCAGCCCCCCTCACCTCCAGTGACAGCTCCTCCTCCTGGTCCTGCTGTGCTGCTTTAGGCTGAGAAGCTCCTGCCTCAGCGCACGAGGCTCTGGCTCCAGCTCCCAGCTGCCTTCCAGCCATTCTACCTGCCTGGCGCGATGAGCAGCCACCTGCAGGTGGTGGGGTGGGTGGACTGGAGCTGGAGCCCCGTGTGTTGGGGCAGGAGCTGCCCAGCTGCAGTCTCCTCCCGGCCTGGAGGGGTGCAGCAGAAGCAAAGGGAGGAGCTGCCCCTGGTGGTGAGGGGAGCCGAGTAGCAACCGCACCAGGAGGAGCCCGGGTGGTAAGCTGTACGCGCTGGCCAGGATCAGGCCAGTGGGTGTGGGCTGGAACATGGTGCAGGCTGCCCCGGGCAGGCCTCGGTCCCATGTGGAGCACCCTGGGGGCCAGCCCCAGGCCAGATCAAAGCAATTTCCCAGTGCAAGTGCATTTAAATCAAGTTTTCTTTTAATAAAAATCTATTTTAAATTTGAAATTGTTACAACTTATAATGAGGCTTCATATTACAGTAATCTAATGTATTTATATTTTATAATGTAATATTCAAAGCCATACATTTTTTTTCTCCAATTTTTAAAACAATGTCAAACCCTTACCCTGTAGGAAATAACTGGCTACATACTTGAACAAGAACTTGTTGAGGTGCTGAACCAGCTTTTGGACAATGTGGGCTACTGTTGCAAGATACAGATTATATATTCTTCATTTTAATTTATTCAGTTTAGCTCATTTAAATTTAAGAAACCATTTGGGAATTGAAAAAAACAGGAAAGCATGTTTTTCTTCTCCAGTCTAGGAATAAAAAGTAGGTGAGAACAGCTCAGATCTACTTGCTCTAAATTTCTGAAGGGCATAGGAGCCAAAAATAATCAGTTCAATACACTAACTACAGATATTTCCTTTCTTTAACCTATAAATTATTTTTAAAAGCAAAGTAAGTTTTGATAAGCCTCTTTTACATATGCACATTTTTAACTAATAAATGCACTTTTTAAAATGCTAGCTTTCCATTTTCACTGAATTCTATTTTTATCCAAAAGCAGCTTGACACAAATGGTAAGTAAAAGATTATTCGATAAATAGGAAGTGCCATTTACCACCACAAAAAAAATTTTTAAATATGCATGAGAATAAATATGTAATTGTGTAACTACGTACACAGTGAACAAAAATAAGTAACAAGTTTAGTGCAAGGTCTACATTTACATGCAAATCATTGTCTTAATTACTAGAAAGGTTAATTCCTTTTGCCTTTAGGAAAATAACTAAAAAGTATAAACACAAAATGGGATTCATATAGATCATTTAAAACAAAAAGTTCTTTGCATGCTATTTTAAAATATCATTTAAATCAATCTGTCCTAGCCAACAGGGTCTCTTATTAGATTACCTGTGGTTTTGGTTTTATATCATATGACTATATGTTCACTAGCAACCGGACTCTGACAATAAAATGTACTGCATCCAAGTTACTAAGGAGCCAACAATTGTAACAGCTTTCAGCCACAACAAAGGATGCCTGGATTTTAATCACTAACCTGCAAGTGAGGACAACATCCCATTACTTATCCCTTACTGGCTCTCAACTAAAATGACTTAACTGTTTTGCCTATGGTTGTGCTATGATTTGAATTTTCTGTACGCACCATTTAGATAAGAATAGAGGCAGATAACATGGAGCTTAGTAACACCAGAGAATATTTTAAAAGATATTCCTTGTGTTAAGACAGACAGCAGCAAAAAACATTGTCAAAAGGAACAGCAACAGTAGAGGAGACCTTGTACAGTGCTAGTGTGACCTGGGGCAATGAAACTCAACCCAGGAAAGAATGGCTCTTGGCTCTTTGTCCCTCTTCCTCTGCCTCAGTAGCAGATTTATGTCAGTAGTTTAAGAGGCTCAAATGCATCCTCTTTATACTCCGCTTTGTTTTTCAGCTCAGGTGATAGATGCTTGTAGTGAAAGTCAAATAGTCAAACCATAATGTTGTCAGCTCTTAACAGCACCTGAATGTAGCTCCTGAGAACGGCAGACAAGGTTCTTTGGGTGAATCTGATATCTGGGTGAACCTTGTCTGCCTGTGTCCTTAGACCAATACGGCTGCAACCTACACCCCTGTTCCTGAGAATGGGGTTTTAATCACTCATTTCTGGCAGAAGTGATCACAATTCTTCAAACAAACAAAAGCCTAATTTATGTAAAAGATCCTGAAGCCTTCTGATGCTCAAATTATGTTATGACACCAATTTCAGCTTGCATAGTTTGTCAAGGTTATGCAAAATATGAGCCACTTGGTGGAAGAGAGTTTTTCAACTAGATTTTCTTCTGATTCAATTTGTTAGCTGTCTCTGTGAAAGAAATATTTGCTTTAATTGGGTCTTACGGAACCTGAATATGCATATGTACACACCATATTCAGCTACAAACGAATAATTTACAACAATAAATTTATTCTTAGCACCATTTAAGACATTAATGAAAAAGAACAGCTTACTAAATGGCTGGACAGGTTCTTAAATCTACTAAGTGAGTAGATCTACTGAGTTGTTAGGGCACTACTGTGAGACTTGGGAGACCTATTAGCAATACTTGCTACTGGTTTGCTAAAGGACCTTGGGAAAATCAGTTCACTTCTCTGAACTTGTTACCATTAGCACCCTTTTCGCATATGTTTAGACTAGGGGCGGGCAATTATTTTGGGCAGAGGGCCACTTAGCAAGTTTTGCCAAGCTGTTGAGGGCCACATAGGTAACCCTGCCCCTTGACAGGTGCCACACCCCTGGTTGCCATCTTGGGCCTAGAAGTTCTGCCTCTGACCCTTGCCACTGGAAGTCTTTCCCTTCACCCCTAGAAGCACTCCTTTGGAGAAGAGGGTTTTTGCGATCTTAGAACTGGGGGAAAAAAACAAATTATGAACTGGGAAAAAAAAAATCAAATACTCATAATACTATATTTTAATTCAATTTAAAAGTATATTTTTGTCCTGATACCTGTGTGTTTGTGCTTTATATATAGAAGTCATTGCATAATAGCTCAAAATGTAGTCATATTCTTGTATAGTGTGTGGGGTGTGTAGCAGTGTTAGGGGGTATGGGTGGGTGGGTGGATTTGGGGTTTCTGGGGAGCTGTGGATGTGTGCATGGAACGTGTGATTGTGTCTGGAGGAGGGTGAGGGTATGGAGTTTGCAGGAAGGGTTGCTAGTGGAGAGCCAGCTGGGCACTTGCTGCCCCAAGCCTCATGGCCGCGTTTCTACTCCGGCAACTCCTGCTGCCGCCAGGAGGCTGGGGGCAGCCAGGGAAGGCTTGGTGGGGGCAACGTGAGGGGTTCCTGGAGCCACAGGGGGTGGCATGAATCAGTGGGGATGTGACCCAGGACATGGGAAACCCAGGAAGGTGGTGCAGAACTTGCATCGCGTGCCTGAGGCTTGGGGTGCCGCCATCCTGTGGGGAAGGGCCAGTCTCCCATGCCCCACAGGGGCCCGGCGGCCTGGCAGCAACTCATCCCTCCAGCCCCAGGACGGACAGGACGCTGCGCCAGGAATGGGAGTGGAGCCGCAGCTGCTTTTTTATTCTGAAAGCTTCTGCGGTCTCCCCAAGCTTCCTGTGCCCTGTGCTGGGACCCTGCCAGGTTGTGCCACCCCAGCAGCTTTGGGAGGTGACCTGTGCTGCCCCTGGGGCTGGCCAGGAGCTTCCCCAGGGCCCCTGGGCTTGTTGTGGCCACAGGAACTTCTGGAGTAGAAAAGTGGCTGCAGATCCACTCCTGCTCCTGGCACAGCCTCCCCACTCATCCTGGGGCCAGGGAGCAAGCTGCCACTGGGCCCCTGTGGGGCGGGGGGGGGCCAGGCCTTCACCCACCCTGGGCAGCAGCACCCATTGGAGACTCCCATGGTGGGGGGCAGCCGGGCTGTTGCTACCCCAAGCCTCAGGCGCAGCATGGAAGTTCCCCACAGCCTCCCTGCACCCCAGGCCATGCCCCCACCGGGTCATGCTGCCCCCAGGGCCAGACAGGGGGGTTGGGAGCTAGCGACAGCCAGGCGGTGTCCTGGGGCCAGTGCCAGTGGGGTCAAGAGGAAGGTGGCAGGAGCCCGGGGTGCAGCTGGCTGGGCTCTATGGAGCCAAGCTGGGTTGACCCAGCAGGGGGAGAGAGGAGCCACCCTGCTCTTGGCCCTGTGGCTGGACAGGGACCAGTGTGCCCTCCAACCCCCTTTTTTCACCTGAGCTTCCTACTCCAGCATGGGCAGGAACAGCCCCATGGTCCCTCCAGCAGGGAGGGCAGGGCAAGGTGGGCCCTGCTCTTCCAGGGGCCTGCTGTGGCTTCCACTGGGTCCTAATGCCCCTGGCTCCTGTCACATTTGACTGGAGCCAGAGACAATTAAATATTAATTTAAAAAAAATTTCTTGGGGCCCTGCAACCCAGACAGAAAGGGCTTGCAGGCCACATCTGGCCCGCAGGCTGTATTTTGTCCACCCCTGTTTTAGACTGTGTGGTCCTCAAGTCAAGGTTCATGGGTATGTCTATACAGCAAAACTAATGTGTAGTTGCAGCACTTGTCAGCAGACCTGTTTGAGCTTTATCTAGCTCACTCAGGAAATAGTAGCAGTGTTGACAAAGCGGCAGGGATGCAAATGCATGACCTTAGCCAAAGAAGGCCAAAAGTGCACTATGTATCCAGAGTCATTGCAGAGTTTGCAATCTGATTGCTAATTAGCAAACGATGAAGATCATGCTGCTGTGCCCTCACTGCTATTTGTTACCTGTAATAGCCAGAATAATCTATTAACACAGGTCTCCTCACATTTCACCATCACATTTTCATTTCCCTCAACATTAACTATGTGTTTGTAGCTTGTTACCAGCCATAGTAGAAAAGCATCTAAACTTGCCTGCCCAGATGCAAAGGGAACAAGTGCAGAAACAGTGTATGGCTTGGCTCTGAGGATGCCTGCAACCAGCTTAGATGGTGTTCATTAATTCAGCCTTGTGGGTCAGATGAGTGGCACAGGGCTGATCCACAAGCCGGATTAGACCCTATGGACTGGGATCAGGTCCTGATACTCACCCCCTGCCTGGCACTGTGCCCCAGGATCAGGCCCTGCACCCCCAAAGTAGCTCAATGAGCTATGTTATCCAGCCCACAGGACTCCACATGGGTCCAGAAATCTGGCAGCAGAAGAGCAGCGATTAACACTGCTGGCCTGCCACCCAATTTTCAAACCTGTGAGGAACCCCATGGGCCAAACAACATAGCTCTGGGGCCACATCTGAGCACTCCTGGCTTAGACTGAGCCAGGTGCTAAACCCAGCATGCCAATCACCTGGATTGACAGACCTATTCTTATTGACCTTTTGTACGCTGAGTATCTGCTTGTAAGCACATTACACTTTTTAAAAAATAAACTAAAAATAGTTTGGAAATTTATGAGGCTGAGGCAAGTGGTGGGGGGACACAGAAACTTTTCCAGTTATAACATTTTTATCTGACTTTTCCCAACAATGCCACTACGTTTTTGTACTCCACTGCAAAACATGTTAACAAAACACCATGGCCAGACATTCAGGGGAAAGGGAAAAAAATAGGAAACTAAGTTACATGCATGTCACTGTTTTGTCACTTGTTTTCTGTTTCACCTCATCTCCTTCCTTTGATCTATTTGTTATCTTTTGCTCTATCACCTCTTTAAAGGCAAAGCCTTCTCTCTATGATGCATCTACACACTGATTCTATATAAATAATAAATAATAAACAACAACATGCCAGCTTCTTTTCTTCAGCTGAAGCTGTCATGTTGAAGCACATCAAAACTGTAGCTTAAGGCATGTTTCCCTTATAAGAAAGCAGGGCTTAAACCAGTGCTTCCCAAACTTTTCCTCAGCATGACCCCATTTATGGCCCCATTTTCTCAGCATAGCCCCTCACTCCCAACCCACTGTGACCTCATCTGCTGATGTTGTGACCACATTTGGAGTCACAACCCACAATTTGGGAACCATTGACTTAAGTAATTTATTCTTTTTAATAAATCAGTCCAGAAGCAAGGATTTTTGTGGGTGATAACTTTTATTGGACCAATTCCTGGACCACTGTGTCTACAACATCACTCCAAAAGACTTAAATCAGTCTAACAGGACAGAGGCAGACTTGGTTTTGGTGGCTAGAGTTAAATGATTCAGGTGAAAGATCCAGTAATTCAATTATTAATTATAAAATCTGAGATGCAAAGAATAAATATGTCCCATACCCGCAGAAAAAAAATGTCATTGGATGTCACTACAAGACACATAGGCATACTGTAGCGCACAAGACCATGATCAATCTAGCTTAGCATCTCATCAGTGACAGCGAACCAGTACCAGATACAAGTGCCTCTTATAGTGGACATTTATGGACTAGCCAGATCCAAGGGGATTTTTTTTTTCCATAATAGCCATTTAGGGTGTGTCCACATATGAAGGCATGTGCGCTTGCAGCAGCTCAAATAGAAGCAGCACAAATTTGAGCTGAGGCTTTTTGTCTCAGCGCATGTGCCTGGACGTGTACTTTGGTGTGGGACAAATTGTGCCACTTGGGGCAAAATTACCCTGGCTGGCTCCTCCTGGATCTGCAGCCAGGGAGAGCCCAGGGCCAGCACCCATGCTGGCCCCAGCAGTATAAGAAGCTGCCCTGGCAAGTAGTTCAGGGCTACTTGCTCTCAGGAGCTTCAGGGTCATGTGTGCCAGGGTCTCTCTCAGGAGTGCACCAGGTTGTAGCCTCTCCTCCTCCAGAACCTCCTCTTGAGGTTCTGGTGGAATTTCATCCTCCACTTTTTTGTTTTTGGTCATCCCATCCATGGCCCCAGCAAGTCCCAGGACCTCCTACTTAACCTCCTCCTGGCCCTGGCCAAGTGGGCCCTGTACTTGACCAGGAAGGAGGTTCTGACTGGGAAGGTAACCAGAGACTGTGCAGTTGCTTTCCTCTCGCTTGTCCGTGCATGTTTCTGGGCAACATCCACCAGCTCCTCGGATGCCTTTGAGGACTGGTGGGTGCGGCCCAGGGGGGTCTGCTCGGTGTCCCCCTCAGGCACACTTATTTTCACATTTTGACCCTTTGACCCACATGACACTCCTATCCTATTTTTTCATTAGTTAGCCTTATGGGCCTCAGGGCCCACAATAATTTGGTGACACAAATAGTCAAGAGCTTCTGGGAGAGACCCTGGTGCACACACCCTCAAGTGTGCGAGACTGCAGCCCCTCCACCTCCACCACTTCCTCCTGAGGTTCTGGTTGAATTTTACCTCTGACCTTTTTGTTTTTGGGCACCCCATCCACAGCCCCACCAAGTCCTCAGACCTCCTCGTTAACCTCCTCCTGACCTTGGCTAAGTGGGCCCTGTACGTGACCAGGAAGGATGTACTGGCCAGGAAGGTGCCTGGGTTTCATAGGTGCTTGAACCAATGGCAGACTGTTCCAGACCCTGGGGGCTTGGACAATAAAGAAATTCATCCTTATGTTCAGCCTGAAACGGTCTTGCAATAGTTTATGACCGTTCGACTTTGTCATCCCTTGGGGCGCTCTGGTGAACAAACGTTCCCCCAGATACTGGTGATCACCCCTAATAAACTTAAAGGTGGCCATAAGATCACCCCTGAGCCTGTGCTTTTCCAGGCTAAAGAGCCCCATCGCACTCAGCCTGCCATCCTAAGGTCTGTTTTCCTGACCTTGGATTATGCGTGTGGCTCTTCTCTGGACTCTTTCAAACTTCTCCACATCCTTTTTGAATTGTGGAGCCCAAAACTGGACACTGTGTCTGAGGCTGCTTTCCCCTCACTTATCCATGCATGTTTCTGGGCAGAGCACCACTGGACAACATCCACCGGCTCCCTGGAAGCCTTTGAGGACCGGTGGGTGCAGCCCAGGGGGCTCTGCTTCATGTCCCCCTCAGGCACACTCATTTTCACATTTTGACCCTTCAACTCACATGACACTCCCATCCTGTTTTTGCCTTAGTTATTCCAAGCATTTTGTTGTGTTATTCATTCATTGGCTCCACAATGAAGGGGCCACTAGTTAGTCATGTGGGCTCAGCAAGGCTCCACGTGCTGTCAAGCAGCTCAGGGCCACTTGGGCTAAGCAGTGCTGAACCCCGGGTGACATCTGGCAGCTCGGGGCTAGTGCGCAGTGCTGCGCAGCACCCTGCCAAGCTAGGCCATACCCACACGATGCGGCAGTGTAGGTGCCAGGCAGCTGGGGCTGAGCCCTGTTGTCCCCCACTACCTCCTGCTGTGGTAGGGCGAGGGGGACGGGGGAGGCTGTGCCATGAGGCCCCAAGTGGCCACTGCTGCTGTTGGTGAGTGTAAGGAGA
>NW_017728943.1:98618492-98633171 GCF_001723895.1 Crocodylus porosus
AGGGGCCAGGTGAGGCAGTGGGCAAGGGGGGAAGGGGACCCACCCCTCCCAAGCTGCCCCCCTTGTGGTCCACCCTCCCATCACTTGCCTGGCATGGAGCCTGGGTCAAGGCATGGAACCCTGCACAGGCAGGCAGCATGCTTCAGTCCTGCAGAAAGGAACAGCTGCAGAGACTCTGGCTGGCTACCACAGCAGCTCTGTGGAAGACCTGAGCCTCCGGTTGCCTCTGTGCCATGCCCCGCTCTTTTACCCCAGGGTATTTTTTGATAACTGGATCTCCAGGTATCAAACTTTGTTCCCACTCTGCATATTTGAAGAGCGGAGAATGTTTTTTTTGCTCCCAGCATGCCTCTTGCAGCATCTCAAACTGGTTTGGGATGCTGCGAGAGGCATGTCCGCGTTTGTCTATACACACCCTTAGTGGTTATGTTCTGAAAGACAAAGTCTTATGTTTATACATGTTTCTACTATCTGAAGTATTGTGGATGTTATTATATAAAGTGTATACAAGTGCTAGTATATATGGGGGTTTTTTACATTTTTTAAGACCCTGGCTTCTAGATTACCTTGTGGCAAGTCATTTACACTGGCAAATTAGATGGTGGGTAAAATGTTTTCTTTATTGGATTTTCAACATACTGGTTTTTATTTATGTCCATCATTTCCTTGCTCTTATTTCATGGAATATTAGAACAGGAGTACCTGATTTATCTTTTCTGTACAGCTTGTTATTCTAAATGCCTCTCTTGTTTCCTATTACTTGTCCCTAAACAGCTATTTTCCCTTTCTGTCTCCATACCTATGTTTTGTTATAATGTTTTCAGATAGGCTGACCAAAACTGGTATCACAGGTGAGGCTTAAAAAATAGTATTAGAATATGTTTTATATCCCATTCTTTTTTGGGCCCTTACATTTCATTTGCTTACTAGACTATCAGTAAAATGACATTTTTATCCAGCTGTTCATAATTATTCCCAAGTCCTTATCCCGAATAGCACCAGCCAATTTAGAATCCTAAATTTTATACAGATAGTGCACATTATTCCTTCAAAGTACATTACCTTGCACTTTATTATATAGAGTTTTACCAGTCCTAGCCTGCGGACTTTCCAGTGCATAATAAATTTAATCCTACTCTTTGGTTTGTTTTATTTCATCTTCTAGGATTTCTAATCCACAAGAATACATTTCCCCATGTGACTATTTAGCTTCCTTTATAGCTTTCTCAAGGGATTCTGACAAAGATTTATGGAAAGTCCAAATAAATTTTAAGATCCATTTTCCCTTTATCTACTATTTTATTAGCACGCTTAAAGAAATCTAATAGATCAGAAAATGATGATGTTCCTAGTTTCTTCCTCACTAGCAACCACAGAAAAGACCCTGGAGACAGAGGTGATAAAAGCACTGAGCCATATTACCTCCAGCAGCTACTTGTAGGCAGGGGTCCCCAGATAATGCTGTGGATTCTGGCACTGCCTGACCCAACCCTTTTTATCCTCAGCTCAAGAAGCCCCATGGAGCTCAAATCCATAGGAGACAAGCAGAAGGTTAAACCATGAATTGGAAGTAGCCCTTAGTATATTTTTCTGAGCTGGATGGATGCACGTTAGGCTGCTATGATGGGTCCCACCACAATACAGCTTTCTCTTCTTAAGTTTTGCTTGCTCTGTAAATATGCTGCAACACTATCACTGGCTCTATCCCCTAAGACAGAAGAGAGAGCCAGCAATAGTGCTGCAGCATACACATTTCCTAGGAACTGTCTCTCTTGTCGCTTCAAAGACATGGGACCTCATAGCCTAAAAGTCCCAGGAGCACCGCTGATTCCTTTCAACAAAAACTCAACCTCTGCAATCAGTTCCCATTTACTCTCCTGGTAAAACTTCTTCTAACATGGTGGGTTTGCAGGCTCTTTGATTCCCTTGTCTGAGGACCCCTACAAGTTTTCAGGTGACCAGAGATTCCCTCCCAAAGGTGATCTGTTGCCTCTGTACCAGCCAACTTGGCAGAAAAAAAGTTCTCTTGATTTGGCCACCATCTGTAGCATACATATTTTAATGTATCTACTTAGGCAATACAAATGTCACTGAGTCCTTGAAATCCACTCGCTCAACCCAAAAATGTCTACAACACACATACACACCCCAGCAATTATGTATTCCCTATTCTCCAGTGTCTGCCCCCAGATATAATTGCCTCTTAAGGTCAGGTAACAAGACATCCAAGATTAAGTAGACAAACTGAGTTGCATTTAATATTTTAGAGTAATGGAGAAATCTTGCACATTCTTTCCAGACTGTGACCTCCACTTTCAAATGGGGAAGTCAGGGGAAACTGCAACTATAAAACTTTTGCCATTATATTATACTAAATCACTATACATGGGATGCTGTAGGGTATAGGTCAATTACATGGTAGTTTCTTTCCTGCTTTCATATAATATTTTTTCATTCTCTAGAACCCATGTTCACAGTAAAATAAACAGATTATGTATGGCTGAACTCCTTCTCCTTTCAAATGTATACGTGTATAGACACATATGGGCGCACACACCCACACAATGCTAGTTTCTGACATGTTCATGGGCTATATAAATGCTGGACAAAAGACTTCATCATTTTGATAGGAGGTACTCAAGTGATGAGAATTCTGCCCTCAGGGCTCCAGACCCACAACAATATTAAGATTAAAGCAGTTGATTACCAAGTTTATGTAAAGTACAGAAGCTCACTGGTCATAAATTATGCAGCAACTTAATATGTAGCATGAGTAAAATAAGATGCAAAAGTCATAGTACAGTTGTGTTGCATATGTGACCATTTGATCCAATTTAAAATGCATTTGAAAATAATATTTGCCTTCTGTATTCCTAATAGAAAAAGGAAAGTCAAACTAGTTTGGGCTGGGAAGGAATTGAGAAGCACCTATTCACATTCTCCGGGGTAGGTATGGGGCATTTTAATTAGAGTGGCTCTTCAGGGCCACTCTAATTAAAAGGCCCCAGCATCTGCTCCAACATATTCTAATCAGAACCCATTGAAGCACATATAAAACTGCCCTACCTTCTCAATCCAAATAAGTACCTTACTTACTAAAATTTCTGCTGAAGATGCATTTTGAACCCACCTCTCTCTCCTTTATTAACATATCTTCTAAAAGGTGATGCAAATGAAAAGTTGTTTCGTTTACAAAAAGCAAACAAAAGAAAACTTACTTTAATCAGTAACCAAACTATGCCTACAGACCTGGAGTAGAACATCCACTGAGTAATGAGTTGTTACCCAACTACTTTTAAGAGTAGAATCTCTATTAAATTTTACCAATTCCTACTTCTGTAGTTCACCAATTCTGTAGTTTACTAATCCCTACTTTTGTAGGTCATCTACATCTTTAAAGTTTTGCCTCAGGGAATTGTTTGGCTTTCTGCTGCATATATCTGCACTGCTGTATATGGCTGAATTTCCTTCTGAAAGACTAGATTTCACTACCATTATTCAGTGAAATCAATGACAATTAGCTCCTCAGAAAAAATATTCTGTTAGCTCAGCTTGTAGCCTCTTTATTTAAGGAGTGGTTCCAATAATAAGTTTATAAAAAAAATTGCTGGCTGCACTAGTAGAAGTTGTAGTCTCTTCAAACTTGAGCAATTTGATATATGGGAGATTTATTAATTCTACTTCCTGCCAGCTAAATAGAAAATGCTTTTGAGCTGAAGATGTCTGACCAATGGTGTTTTTACATACCTGCTCACAGCCTCTGAAACCAGTTGTTTGACCAAAGAGGCTTCAAACTATCAACATAGGCAGCTGCTAGGCCAAATATCTAGCAAAATGCGTAAGGTCTACAGGCACTTCAAGAATCTGCTGCTGCTGGTATAGGAACAAAAACTGATGCTACAAACACAAGGGTAGGAAAGGGCAAGGAGTTTACTTCCCAGCCATTCCCTTTCCCCAACAATACAAATGGAGGGTACATTTTCCAGAATCTCCTGTAGATGACATCCTGTTACTTAAAATTGCCAATAGCTCAAATTAAGAGCGAGACCTTAGAAAGGGGATAAGGCAAAATGCCATGTTTATTGGTTATATGAAGCAGATACATAAGCTTGGACACGCCAGTCATATGAAGACATATACAAGCATACATACAAACAGACATACACACAAAACCACTCCAGTAATATGTTATAGTTACCAGATGTTACTCAATACTAGCACTGGATGGCCAGGTCCAGACTTATTGAGGGTGATAGGACCAGGAGTATACAGGCATGCATGCCTGTGCTCCATGAGGTTGCAGAGAATGGATTCACCCATCTTGGCTTGCCTGCATCTCACTTTTATAGGGATTTCAAGTCTTTGTTCAGCATTTGGGTTTTTCTATGCTCAGTCTTTAATTACAGATGGTTTCATCTTATCTCCACTGGTGTCATTCCAGTAAAGCTGGTTATCTCCGCTGGGGTCAATCGTGATCTTCGCCTTGAAGCATTTTGTAGTCAGTCTTGAAGCACAGTAGTTCAAATGGCAGGATATGCAAAATTTCTTCTTCTTTGAACCTGATCACAGATGAGTTCAGCCATCCATTAATTAGTTTACTGTCTAGTAACCTATATATCGGTGCCCTGTTGCTTACACAATCAATTAAATCTTCTTCTGTTTTCATGCAAATAGTTACCATTCTTTCACCATTCACCCTCTCACACAGACACTCATGTACCCAATGCATACAAAGTTCATCTACTCATGTCAAGCAGGGAAACAAGCACAAAATGGAGTTTTAGTTGTTCATACAATCATAGGGATACTATTATCATTTAAATATAGTAAGTAATATGCAAAAATTCATCCTACAATTCTTCCCCACTGCTCTAGGATTTTTTCATTTCCAGAAGCAAGGAAGATATACCCTAGTTTCTTGCATACAATATGCCCCAGAATAATATACACCTTGTTTGTGAACACCAGAATAAAGAAAAAGATCTTTCCTTGTAGTACATAACTGCCTGCACAGCCAGGGGGCCCCTATGCACATACATTAATGTGCTCTGCAGGATCCCCAGACAACCTAATGACAAATAACAGCAGGGCACAAAGCAGATCTGATTAGCTGATGCAGAGTACTGTGCAGGCTACATCTCCCTCCAGCACAATGTGGGGACTGCGAAGGAGCACCCTGCTTGGCTGCCGCATCAGGCTCAGACCCCATTCCTCCCCTCCCACGCACTGCGTCAGGCCCAGGTCAGCTTCCCCACCCCCTCCAGTGTGTTAGGCCCAGGGCCACCCCCCCAACCACCACTTGGGGTAAGAGGTCACTCCACCTGCTGCCACCTCCAAGGGGCACCCCCACCGCTCTGCCCCCGCCATCATGGCAGTACTCCACCACCTCCTGTCTGGAACGCTCTTGGAGTCCTCTCATTGGTTATTTCAAACAACCAATCGGAGTGCGAATAAAGCGTTATAGACAGACTAAGCCTTTTATAATATTAGAAGTCTTTAATAAACACATTCCAGGTTTGTAGTTCAAGTCATTTCTGGGAAAAAGGAATGATAAAGAAGTGGTTAAAAACTCTTAAAATGGCTTATGTCACCTATATTTTCATTCATCCTTGACACTATGGACAAAAGGGGCTTGGAAAGCATTGCCTAAATTACATGAGAAATCCTGCTTGAACTATTACTAAATTTATTTCTTATTATTTAGTGTTGTAACACCTAGAAGCCTCGTTCATGGGCTGGGAACCTCACTGTGTTAGGCACTGCACATGCTATACAAATATGGCTTTTGCTTCAAAGAGCAGCGAGATGAACGCTGGTCAGCATGAGCAGGCAGCAGCCTAAACATTTTGGAGGGACTGGGGTGGAGAGAGGAGTCGGAATCACAGCAAGCCATTTTGAGGAGAGATTTCAAGAACAATGAAGTATCTTTACACTTATTTATAGAGCAACATGATGACCAAATGGTTAGCATCTAGCTCCAACTCCAAGGTATTAGTTTGAGCTATGCTCTAGGCTTTTACTAAAAGCTGCTTGAGTTGATCCAGATGCAATGGATACCATGTCATTCAGCCAAAGTTGGCTAGACATGATGCTAACCACCTCAACTCCTTATGTGCTATAGGCTACCGAAACTGGTGTGCCTTAACCATGCTTTTCTTCTGGAGCAGTAGGCCTAAGAGGCCCTTTGACCTCCAATGCATCACAGAGAATCATAGAGAAGTCAGGCTGGAAGGAATCTCCAGAGTCACCTAGTCCAACCCTCTTCCTGAGGCAGGATCGTCCCAATCCAGACCTACTGTCTAAACTATTAGTAAAATTACAGTCAACCCGGACAACCACAAGACATAACCTAATATGTATTGGCCCCATGTACCAACCAGCAAGGCTCAGAAGCATGGAAAAAAAAACCCATAGTAAAACATGGGCTAGCTCCTCCTAGATCATACCTGACTAGTGCTTGTTGAATGAGTAGCATGGCAAGAGGCCCTAAAAGCTATTTTAAAAAATGTGATAGCTTATTAAAAGCATTTTTCAAAAATGAATTACAAGTCTCATATCACAAAATCCAGTTCATATTTTCACACATTTTCCTTGGGCACTGATCACAAATACCAAATTTCAAGTGTACCTCTTTACTCCTGAGGAATTAAAAAAGTGGAACTAGAATGAAGTTTAAAAACCTTAAGAATTTAGTTCCAATCTTAAGTGTGGAAAAACCATTAGAATCATCTCTTCTTCATGAAAAAGTCTCTTCTCTCTTTCGGAAATAATAAAGTGCTTGTAAATGCTGTTAGGGCAGTACCTAGAAACAACAAATTGCGGCTTAACAGTTCTTGGAACTCCCCAAGCAGTAAATGCAAGCACTTCATAAATGAAAAGGCAGGGAAGCCTTTATATAATAAAGCATCAGTAAGTTTTATGAAGTTGCTGCTGCTTTATAATATATTTATGTGATTTTCAAATGATGCAGCATGCATTCCAAGTTAGAGAGCTAAGACGACTGAGCAGCCCTTTCCTTCTAACCTAGTTACTAGTGCCAGAGAAAGCTCAGTTCAGGAGTGAATTCTGCATTATTACATTATGTAGGTGCACGTACACACACGCCACATGCATGCACATACATACAAACATGCATGTGCATCTTCCAATTTTGGAATATTTTTATATCCTAGTTATACAGTGGTAGAAACGATTCTCATTTTAAGCATTAATGGCAAATCAGTAACAAAGCACAGATTTATTCTTACTCATTTCTTGCTTCAAACTCATTACCAAACTAGTTTCATGTGGAGATAGGGATATAACACTGTCATTTCAAACTAGGGAAAGCTTAACTTCTTGAAGACTGATGAAAAACTATCACGTTACATTTTGCTTTAAGTCTTGTTTCTCTCATACACCAGGAACATTGATAAAAACATAAATATAAATATAAATAAAAATATAAAAACATATTTAAAAATATTTTTTCCAGTCAGAAACTCTGAACAGCTACACAGGATGGGTCACTCCATTACCGTAATGTCATTTTGAACCATAAGAGAAAAGCAGCAGACTGTGCATGGGAATTAATGGAAAATTGTGCAGTTATAGGTGGTCATTTTTCAGAAAATGTTGATACTCCTTCCTCCTGAAAGAAGTAATGGGAGAAGGGACAAGATTTCACAGTGATTATAACAAACTGTTTCCTTGTCCCATAGCCTGTCAGTGGAAATATCCCTATAAATATTTTTCACTTTTAAATGGAGGCAATTAGTTCAGTCATAGTACTAAAGCATTAGGTTTTGTTACCTGGTATCAATAATTTTTAAAGGGATTCCCTATTGATAATAACTATGCAAGAGTGTTAAATTGTTACCAGAAATTTGGGGAAAATGAGAGGAAAACCAAAAGAATAAAAAAAAACTTATGTTTTAGTTTACTTAGAGCCACGGAGACCGACAGAAGTCTTCTTTCTTCAATGTCCAAATGATCAGCATTGTATAAAGCAAGTCCCTAAATTGCACAACCAGGTCCAACAGACTTGTATTGAATGCACCTTTGAGCTGACAGCCAGTTTCCCACTTGAATTATATTATGGCATTACTCTGAACGTATTCAAAATTTTCTAGTGGGGAACCTCCACTTGTAAATAGCCTCTAAATCGCCTTCACTGCTGAGTTGTAGTGACATAAACCAGGTTACAATAGCAAATATTGCCAAATGCTACCATCTGACAGTGGTCACATCTACATGAGATGCCAACTGTGCAGTCACTGAATAATACCATCACAGCACATCACAGCACCAATAGTGCTAATATACTACTGTACAGTATTATTAGGCTACTATGCAGTAGCATCACTAAAAGGGCATTCACTGGTGCTACTGAGCAGAAATTGCAGGTCCTGAGCATTTATTTAGTACTTGATTATATAAGTACTAAATAAATGTGCAGTAACCACTGCACACTGGCATCTCATGTAGATGCACTCTGTAAGTAGCGAATAGTGGAACAAATGAGGGAAAACCACTTATAAGCCAAAAATGTAAACAGGTATAAAACGTTTCCTTCCTTTTTACTTATGACCAGGGCCTTCTATACTTTTAGGTATCCTCCTGTGTGACAGCCATTACATAATGTAGGTGTTGTTTAATGATAATAATCTCTGGGATACTTAATGACAACAATAACAAAAAATATTTTGAAACATTCATGATGGCTGTTTTAAAGTCAGCGTTTACTAACAGTTACCATTATACAATAGTTACTATATAATGGTATCTGGAATGAACACACACACACACACACAATGAATGTCTCAAAATAGTTTTGTTAGTGTTGTGTATGTGTGTATATACACATGCGAGCGCGCGCACACACACACACACAATACATATATACACAGACCTTTCTCTGTGCGTGTGCGTGCACGTACACACACACACAAGTACTGCATCCAATTCTGGGCTCCACAATTCAATAAGGATGGCAAGAAGCTTGAAAAAGTCCAGAGGAGAGCCATACACACGATCAGAGGGCAAGAGTACAGGCCTTACGAAGAGAGGCTGAGAGCCATGGGTGCTTCAGCCTGTAAAAGCAGAGGCTCAGGAGTGACCTGGTCACTGTTTAAGTACATAAGGGGTGTGCATCAGGATCTGGGAGCACTACTGATTACCAGAGCGCCCCAAGGAAAAACAAGGACCAACAGTCACAAACTCCTCCAAGACCATTTTAGGCTGGACACAAGGAAAAATTTCTTTACTGTCCAAGCCCCCAAGACCTGGAACACATTCCCTCCAGAAGTGGTGCAGGCACCTACTCTGGGCTCATTCAGGAAACGTTTGGATGCTTATCTTACTAGGATCCTTTGATCCTAGCTGATGTCCTGCTCTGGGGCAGGGGGCTGGACTTGATGACTTTCGAGGTGCTTCCAGCCCTAACGTCTATGTCACTCACCTCACTCACCCTATGCAGTAAAAGCTCTGTTACCCGGCACCTCCCGGGAATGGGGGGAAGCCGGATAACAAAATGTCAGTTAATTGAGCAGCCTGGGCCGCTGCTTCTCCTGCTGCATCTAGGGGTGTCCCTCCACTCCTCCCACAGCATCGTCACCCCTCCCACAGGCCCTGCAGGCCCCACACAGCCCTGCACAACCTGTTATGTCCCCGGGCCATGGGGGCTCAGCAGCTCAGCCACAGGCCATGGAGCCTTGGAGAAACTGGAAGTGCCACAGTGGGCACTTCTGGTTTCACTTTAACTTAACAAACTAGCATGCCAGTTAATTGAGCATGCCAGCTTGTAAGATGCCGGTTACCAGAGCTTTTACTGTATACACATATCATACATATACATGCACACATACACACACACACACACACACACACACACATATATATTATATGCATGTGTGTGTGTGTGTGTACACACACGTGCATGTACACACACACACACACACAAATTGGAAAAAACCTGATATTTCATATGCAATTGAATAGTGAATTTTGGTAAATGGAAAATGTATATTTGTGACTACTGTGGATTTTCACCTAGTAATGTTTATTATTAACATATGGGTAATTAGAAACTAAATTAAGATAATCTGGGAGAAATGTAGATGTTATATAGCAATGTGATTTACTATGTCACAGTAGCATCAATGGAAGATGAAGTTAATTACAAAGGAATGGAAAAATACGTACACTGATGAACATGTCATATTTGAAGATGGCTGTTAATGTTTGACACAATGTCACTTCTCAGCAACAGGGAGAATTTTATCTTCTCTTTTGTTCATGGATGGAAATATCTTTAATTGGAAAATATGGTAGCATTCTCTCATGCAATGTTCTGCTGCTGGTTGTGGCAACCTGGCTCAATTTGAATTATGTGTGAGCTGAGCACTGAATACCAACTCAAGGTGAATCACTACAGCAATGGTTTTCAAACTTCCTAAAGTCATGGAGCCCTTTCATATCACTTCTGCCACAGAACCCCTACCCCTAGCTCCACATGCTGAGAGAGCTGATATGGAGCCAGGCAACCCAGCATGGCAATGGGGTGCCATTACCCCCAATCACTTTGTGGACCTCCTGATGACCCATTGTGGGCTTGTGGTACAGTTTGAAAACCACTGCACTATAGCATCCCAGAGTAAGTGTTCAACAATGACTAAGTCTGCCTTAAAACAGCTATAACCGAAAATGAGCTATTCCACCTATAACTGAAAATTAATCTAAGGGAGAAAACCAACCAACCAACCAACGGGACTGTCATGATGATAGCTCCTCCACATTTCCAGGACCTTTAAGTGTGCCTTTAGAAAGTCTTCCCCTTTTGAAGAAACTGAAAGTCTGGATTCTGAAGAAGCCCAAGGCAAAGCTGCCAGTTCAAGTCAGCAACTGAATTTTTCTAGACCCTGCTATAATACTGGCATACTACTTGCTTTATAAGAAATTGTCCATTGAGAAACTTCTTTCATTATAAAACATGTTAAATATTGTTCCTGATATAAACCTGTGTATGTTGTTATGTGTGGGACCAGGGATCCCACAAACAGCTCTACTGATTTCAATTGCATTTTTGAGCCAATGTGTCATTTTAAAGGCTTTAGTGCACTCCATACTTACAAATGGTTCCACGGAAAGCTCATGGTAAGAATAAGGACTAAAACATGCAACATTACTTGGCAGATATGGACCTACAACATCTTGGTAGAAACAAATAAATAAATAAATAAATAAATAAATCCGAGTTTAATACTAACAGAAATATGGGCCAAAAGATTTCTGTGGGGATTTAAAATTAGTGTTCAGTTTTTTTTTCAAGAATGTAGGACCACAAGTAATTGCAGGTCTTCTCCTTCCTCTACAAATAAAAATACATCTGTGAGGGAGAGAAGGAGCCGGTGGGCTCCGAGGCTCCCCGCCCCGGCACAATCACACTAATCTCACACACACGAGCCCAGAATGCTGGGCGGGAGCTCACCTCTTTCAGGTGCACGAGAGAGGGAGGAGCTGAGTCAGCCAGGGACGGCCTAAAAGGGACGCCGGCGTTGGGCCAGCACGCAGAACCGGAAGAAGGCAGCGGAGGAGCTGACACCAGCGGGAGCACCCTCGGGCGGATGCGAGCCGTCCTGAGATGGGGCCGGACCTTCTGGGAGTAAGAGTAAGCCCCAGCAGGGCTTGTGAGCCTGGACAGCCGGTACAGGGAGACTGTGGACTGTTTGACGCCACCGGGAGCGGTTGGAGCCCGGCCAGGCCAGTTACCATATAGACTATAATAGAGGAGCAAGCACCGACTGGGAGACTGCCACTCCGGTAGTGAGGGGCTGAGCGGTCTCGGGAAGCCCAAGAGAGGGCTGAAGCATTTTTTGAGAACTGGGGAAGGGGTCCCAACCCCGTGGCATACAGGGGAAGAGAGGAGAACGTCTGCTGAGGACTGAAGCTGTCTCTCCAAGTTCTGGGGATTCCCTAGCCGTACCCTTTTGTGTTGATCTTTGCTTTTCTTTTATGAACAAACGGGAGTGATATCCTGATACGCGGCCTGTCCAGGTAGGCGGCCATGTCCCAGTGGAACAGGCGAGGGTGTAGGGGTGGCGGAGCCCTCATCAGCGCGGGACCAGCGAGAAACTAAGGAGTCTCATTTTTGGAACGACACATGCCGGACCATCTGAACCGATCAGTATTATCGTCAAAGTCGTGGCAGACAAGACAAGCGCGTGCTAAGAGCGTCCACTCACAGGTGAGCCACTCCTTAACATCCGGTAAGTGGTCCCAACGCAGGGAGGCGGTAGCGACCTTGGCAGAACTGTCTCTTCTACCCCCCCCGACAATATCTAGAAATAGATGCACTAAAAGTTAGTTCACAAGATCTTTGTTATTAGAGTGGTCTCCGACCAAATTTGATGCAACAAGAAGTTATGTTTTGCATATGCAGCTATTTTTATTCTCACCTGAGACTCACCTTTCAGGAGAAATAAAAAAAAACCCAGGAAAATAATAAGTCTGTTGAACACAAGCCAAGCCACAGGTCAGAAGCAAGGTTAGCTTTCCCAAGGGCTCCTGTGAGAATTCAGTAATGAGGATTCCGATTATTATTCTTTTATCGGTTTACCTGCCTACTAGGCAACAGATGGTCAAATCTGTACTAAAGTCAGGTCCCACGAACAAGCTATTTTATTATGGCTGTTGCCTCATAGAACTAACCCAATAAGTCTGAAGAACCACAATTACATAGAGTACAAATGTGTTTTAGGAGCATTTCTTCTAGCAACGTGGTGTGCTATAAAATAAACATATTTTTCTTAGCTGATGTTTTGGGTTATGCCCTTTTGTGCCTCTAACTTAGAGCAGCATTTCTTCACATCCGTTCTTAGCCATTGCTCAGCAAGGCCAAAATTCAGAGAGAGCCTTCTGTAGTACTTAAAGGTTTAAATGGTGCACTGAGCCTCATGTGGACCTTCTTTCTTGGCATGACTCCCTAAAAAACAGCCTTAATATCAAGCATCTTTACCTGAATAAGTGTTTTGCAGACTTCAGTAGGGAAGGAATGACACAAGGAGGTTGTTCAGGATAACAAGAGTCTCATACAGTGCGTTAGTACAGTGCCTAGCACAATAGGGCCTTGACTCTGTTCCAGGCATTTGAATGCTCCGATAACACAAGCTGTTATAACAACAAGAAGAGTATTTTTATTATTATTATATCTATTCGTCAGGGAAATTCTGAATATTAGACTTTGCCACAGCACTGGCATTTATAGGAGTACAGTTTAGCAGCAAACACTCATTTTAACATTGCAAGCTTTAAGCCTAAGAGGATATACACTTTCTGGGGAAGATCAGTGTGGGAGGATTACATTTTCCATCTCCAAAAAGGCTTTTTATCACGTGTAACATTTTGTTCCACATCGATTTTTAAAGTTCATTCCAGTAACTTTCGCCTTCTGCCACTTGGAACAGTTTGTTTATGCACAGCACGGCGGAGGGAAGGATCAGCTGCCACTGCTGAGCGCAGCACCTGGGCAGCAGAGTTGCTCATCTTGAAAAGAACAAAAGACAGGTGCAGTTCATTAGGAACAGGTTTCTAGTGGGTACCTGTTACCATTACAAATGTGCCTCAGATGCGGCAACAACTTAGGCACTGCAGCACCTTCATTTACGATAGGATTTTAAATCAAGTATACAATTAGCGAAAAGTTACATATGTAGTTTTGCTAAATTATCATTTCTTGCACTGGAATAAGCCACAGTTACTATTCTTCCTACCATCTGGGAATAAAGTAGAACAGCAGCTGCAGATTAGTATGCTTTCCACCTCCCTCTCCAAAACAAGAATACTTTTTATTGCACTCTCAAGAGGAATTGAGGGCATAATTAGTTAATGAAGCCTTTGCTACCTACAGTACAACTGAACTAACAGGCAACATTAAAAAGAACTCCAGAACGGCAAAAGCTCAACCTGTCTATGCAACAGACAACTACAATCAAATTGGTTGGTAACCTCAACATGCACAAAAGTATTATCTACAGCAGTGGGAGCCAACCTCTTTGGCAAGTCTGCCACAAATTAGCCCAGCATCCTCCCTGCGTGCCACTCCTATTCCCTTCCCCTCCCCAGTCTGCTCCTCTGCTTTCTGCTCCCTGCCCTGTGTTCTCTTTTATATGCTGCTCTGGGCTCTGCTTCCTGCCTTATCTTCTACCTTGATGCCCGTCTCCTCTCTGATCTACCACACGAGACACGGACACTAGCTGTGCTACTTGTGGCATGTGTGCTGCATTTTGGTTACCCCCTCATCTACTGAGTATGGTGGTGGAAGAGTTGCTTATAGACTTTATGAATGGACTTTGAACAAGTCACTTAGAATCAGTTCCATTATTTTCAACATCAAGATAGTAATTCCTGCCCAACTTTTGAAGATATTTTGATATCTAAAGGATATGCCAGAAACAAACTGTTATCTTGTTTAATTACACAGAGATATGAAAATGTATGCATATACACAAACACATTTGTAAAGTTTGTATAATCAAACACCACACACACACTAGCATATGTGCAAATTCCTAGTTCTGCTTCATTTTATAAATGGTGCCAATTTCTGAAAATAAAGTCTAACAACAAATCATAAAACTAAATCTTGGTTTCTCAACCACATTGGCCCAATCCCCTCTCTGAGTCCCAGCCCCAGACAATTAA